>NC_143012.1:313287795-313613509 GCF_055824585.1 Amblyomma mixtum | reverse complement strand
TGCGGTGGGCCATTATTGTCATGCAACAATATTCCTTAAAGTAGAAGTTGTGCTTAATTTTCTTGGCCTCCTTTTTTATCTTTTGTGCAGACGTGCTATTGTGATGAACATGTCAAGCGGAAAGGATTCAAGTATGAGCGAAACCAGCCCATGCCTTGTCCCAAGTGTGGCTTTGAGACTCAGCAGACAAAGGACCTCAGCATGTCAAGTAAGCCTTGAGAAGCCTTAATTAACATGACCTCACAGACCTTTTGTTGTCGGTTCATTCTCTGAAACTTGTTGCTGAAAAGAATGTTCTGACATTGGTGACAAATGTTTGTATGTGCTCTGTGAGAGTGGTCTTATCTCATTTTTGAAGAAAAGTTCTATATGGCCCAGATACTGTACGTGAGCTATGCTCAGGTGTATATTAACTGTTACTGTGTCTCTGCTAGGGGAATAAGAACCCATTCAGCCATCAAGATTTTGTTTAAATATTCTGGACAAACTACCCACCTTCTTTGATTTGTTGATTGCTTCGGCATCACGGAGACGTCTGCCAACTATTCTTGTCAGATCAGCTGGTAAAACAACTGTTATAGTTTGGCAGTGGTCCTTGATTTGATCCGCAAACCGAGGTGGATTTTTTAGCTGAAAACCTTTTGTGTTGGTTGTTTTTCTATTTTAGCTGTACTGCTTCATTTCTGAAGCAGTACAGCTTCGCACAGTTCCAGAGGCTTGCTTCTAAGTCGTGTTTTGCTTTTTAGCTCGCCACCACAGTTATGGAAGACAGCAAGCAGGACGGGATGACGATGATGACGAAGGATATGGTGCTGGCAGCAGCTATGGGGAGTGTGGCTACAGCTATTATGGTTCAGGTAAGTAACACCGTTGTCAAGTTTTTTGCAATGTTGGTATCCGCAAGTTACACCTCTATTATGGAGACTAGTTTGCAATACAGCTTCCATGGCATGACATGAAATCAGTGCAGATTTTTTACATGGGGAGTAAACCTGTGCTTTCTGTCTTGTATGTCAGTAGTCAGTGATGTTATTAAACAAACGAAGGAGTTGTTAGTTTGTTTATTCTTTCCCTACCGCTTTTCTGGTGTTTAAATTTTCATAAATTAGAAATGTTTGATAGAGTGATCATAGTACTGTACGATAGGTGAACGGTTTTTAATAGCACTGTTGATTGTTAATTGTGTCTTTGTGTTACTAGTCAGGCTATCAATGTTGGATCAACTTGTCACCTTTCTACAAATTTGTAATTCCATGGGCTTCCAGAATGATGAACTTTCATTGTAGTGGTGATGGTCGCTCATTTTTTTACTTTTTACCTGCATTTGTTTTGACTTTTTGACTGAATTCCAAGCACTGCATAATGCAGCAAGATTTTTTTGTTGCCAAAATATCTGGTGTAGGTGGTGGAGCAGGTGATGTGGATGATGATGATGAAGATGACGAAGATGAGGATGATGATGAAGATGACTCTGAGGAAGAAGAGAGTGAGGAAGAGGATGAAAAAGAAGACACCACAGGGGCTAAGGAATAAAACATTTTTTTTCTTCAGCATGAAACAGGATTTTCACTATTTGAAGACGTGTTATTTGATTACAGCAGGATTTGTCAACAACATAAGAATGAGAGAGAAGCCTTAGTCTTGGGAAACAGTATTCGAACTGATTACAATTTAAAAGTCGTGAAGACAATGTTGACTCTCTTGAGAGAGTTGTCACCACTGGAGTTACCTACAGTTGTTGTTCTTTATTTTCCAGCTTGTGCTGGAAGTTAAGTGCTATTCTTCGCTGGTAGCTCATGTAGTAACAATGGCTGGGAAATAGGCACTTGTTTCAAGCACTGTATACCTCGTGCAGCAGGTACCCTTTGAGACCTGCTGCAGCAAGCAATGCATTAGCCCCCATAGAGAGTACTGCAATGAAAAACTGCTCATGAACTGAACAGTAGCTTTCAACGTGCGCTGGAATCATGTTTGGGTATTGTTACATTTATACTTGCCTGTAAGTGACTGCCACTGCCATGAGATAATGTGAAGTAGCAGGGTGCCTGTACCTCTACAAATGAGATGTCATGTGATGATGAAGCAAACAGGGTGTCCTTGCATCATGAAGTTCATACCTAGCCTTTCATTGAATACTTTGGCATTTCATTTTCCTGACGTTGAGGCTTACTCTCCCAGTAATTGGTAAGATTAAAAGTTGCAGTTTGTGTCCGCTACTAAACTGGAAGCTTCAGTACATTCCAAAGAGATAACGTACCCTAACTTATCTACATTCTTGTACAAACAGTAAACCTCTGTGTAGACAATGAGCAGTGTGTACATGCTGACCAAATATATGTGGTATCGGTAAATATGGTATATATATACAGAGCTCCACGTGTAAAGAGTCGAATTCACTTCGACTGTTGACTTGCGTATGATACATAGCTCATGAGTGAGAACAGTTGTTCAACTGCTGCTGGGTGCAGCAAAAATGTAACAAAATATCGAACAAACTTTTACACGCTGCTTGTAACAACGTGCAAGAGACACTGAATTGAGTGTGCACCTTGCATGAGAGAAACTTGGAAATTTTAAGTGGTACCAAGCCAGAAGCAAATGCTTTTTTCTAGAATTGTACATCATGTACAGAACAATGGTCTACAAGCTGGCCAACGCTGCTATTTCTGTTGTCAGTTTTTAATAGTGTGCAAAATTGAAACAGGACAATTATTAATATGCAAGATCTCACTGTGCAAAATTACTTGCCATTTGTAACATTTGGCGTGCTTCATCTTCAGAGAAAAACTTAGACTTTGAGATTGTACACTGTGCCACCGCACGCTTTCCGAACTCGATCAGTCTGACTGCAGGTAACAGGCACAACATGTATCGTGGGATGCCTTTAGGCAAATTGCCAAACACACTTGTCTGCCAGCAAGTTCTTGTGCTACGGACTCTGAGGCCAGAAAATGTGTGTCACCCTGCATTTCGGGGTTGAGACTAGCACCGCAGGTTTGATGGCCTGCCTTCATTGGCTTTCCCAAACCTCCTTACTCCTTTTTGTTGCTGGATGACTTCTGCAGTGTCTCCACAACAGATAGCGAGGCCCTGCGCACCTCAAAGTTTTCCAGGTACTTGTTCGATATGGACGGCCAGTCAACGACGTTTGTCAGTTTGTTCATTCCTTGCATCATCTCCTCTGAAAAATGGATGGCAGAGAAGGTTATGGATGTGAGAATTTAAAGCTTTACTTGATTTAACACGTGCATTCTAAGCACGAATGCTTATACTTGCAAGAAGTACATCGTGGAGGTGTGTACACACAAGTGATATAGCATTGTGCATGACATCTCTGTATTTATCACAAAAGATTTAAGGGTGGGCGCAGCTTTGAAATCTCATGAAATGATAAAATTTTTTTTTTTTTTAAGTTGTATCCACTTGTATGGTTCGTCTTTTTATGCTGTTCCAATGTTTTTTGCTGAAAGTTACCAGGAAGTGCTCTAAAAGAACTGTTTCGTGAACCGTGGTGGCTCTGCAACTGCAGAGAAACGCTTGAACAGTCTCCGTTACAGTTTTCTGCCTAGATACCCGCCTTGCGGAGCAGATTCTTTATTACTGCTTTATCTGTATTAATCTCATTTGCTTTTTGCGCTCTAAGGATCATATTGCGGGCCTAGACATTATTTTTCGAATGTCTTAATTTTAAATTTCGTGTATGAAATTTTCTTCTCACTCTAGGTATGTCAACAGATACTGCATCGCAAATAATTCAAAACCAAAATTTCTGCCTTGTGAAAAAGAAGTTCTAAGAGTATCTTGACCTGTAGCACTCCAATAGGAACGCAATGAATGCTGAACCAGCTATCTGCCACATTTACTTAACTCTGCAGCCTTTTCACACAATTCGGAGGAAAAATATGTATTAGAAAATAATTTTCTGGATATGTAACAGTGAAATTTTGTGAGAGTAGTCATAAAATTACTTCAAATATGCTCAAAAAATTTTATGCAAATGCATCAAGAAATGAAAAAAGTTGCTGAAAGCTGCATCCCCCCTAAAAGGTGTTTGGGACACTAAAGAGAAATTTTGTTGAAAAGCACGAATGAATGACTTGTTTCTTGAGCTCTATGTGCTATAAATCTTGTACTATCCCTTATTCCACTTGCGTTCTAAGAGAATTGGCATATGAATGGGGTGAAACAAAACAAGGTTTGTGTCAGCTACATTTCTTTCTGTCGCGGAAGCTCTAGCTGTGGCAGCACCACAGTTCATGCCCTTGGCATCTTTTGTCTATCTTCTCGTGTGCGATGCACAGGCAGGGAAAGTGAAAGAGTTAGAAAATGCAGTTTACAGTACAGATTTTCTCGTGTCGATTTTGCCCTTGGTGACAGAAATGGTTGATTACTTACGAGTGGTGATTACGGCCAGTTGATGATTTCTATGTTTAACCATACAATGTCATCTCACCTAATGGCATAATCCTCCTGTTGCCACGTGGTCCAGTGGCAGAGTTGGCCCTGCTTTGTGTCTGTCCAGAGCCCATGTCCTTTAGCATGGAGAGCGTGCTGCCTCCTTTTACTGCGTGGCAGAGGAAGAGAGAAACGCAAGGAATGAACAAATGAGAAAAATGCGCTGTGTCAAAAAAACCAGCAATAAAAATTAGTTTTTGACTGTGTCTCAGCGGAATGGTGAGAAATCCGATTCCCACTCGAGGTGCTGAGCTGGTTATGAAGCATGAAGTCGTTTCGTTTTGCGGCGCTTGCATCCTCTGCAGAATCCGTGGCGTTTGTGTCAACGCTCCGGCATAATCAGTTACCACCAGTCTGTACTTGAATACAGGCGGTCAAGGACTTGTGCACACTATTAGTCAGATACAAGTCAAGTCTGCAGTGAAGGCCCGTCGACATTCAGGGCCGCTACACAGATTCATCCGTGACAAAAAGTAGTGCATTGCTAAAGGTTTTCTTCTCACTTAAACAAGAAGCAAATCACTGGCCAAAATTACAAGGTCATGAATTTTGATGCCTGTGGCTTGTTAGATGTCAAACACAAGTGAGCCGATTTCGTTTACTGTTGCAGTTGGTCAGCGGAGCAATGCAGGACTCAGTGGGCGATGGCTCATTGTTACCAGCTGCTGCTGCCAACTGTGATTCAATTGTGAAATAGTTCGATACATCGAACTGACCTAACAGAATAGTCTCATTAAAATTAAGGTACAGTTGGTATTGCGCCAATCCTTCGGTGGTGGTGGTGGAAAACATTTATTTACACATGCACTACTGGAGGTATTGCATGAGATGACCCAGAGGGGGCCAGCCCTTACAAGTACTAGGTGGAGGTCCCTAGTTCGGGACCCCAGTGGCGTCGGCCGCCGCCCGGGCTCGCGCGACCAAGGCCCGTTGGGCCTGCAGGTCAGAGCAGCCGAGCAGGGTCGCCTCCCAGTCCTCCCGGGTTGGGTTGGGGTGAGGGGGGATAGCAGGGTTGGAGGGGCAGGCCCACACCATGTGGTAAATGTCCGAAGACTTCTCCGCACAGTGCGGACAGCTGCCCGAGAAAGAAGGGTCGAAGTGTTTGAGAGCTGCCGGGCACAGCAAAGTATTGGTATACAGGCGAAGCAAAAGCCGCTCCTCCGCCTTTGAGAGACCTTTACACGGGCGGGGATAAAGACCATGGCCAGATTGATAATGTAAAACAATGTCTTTAAAGGAGTAAGCGGGAGTGAATTCGAGTTCCTGATCGTCGGGGTCGGAGGGGAATGTCCGGTGAGAGAGAGCGCGGGCGGCGGCGTCAGCTGCCTCATTTCCCTCAAGGCCCATGTGAGCAGGAGCCCAAACGATACGCCGGTGCGCGGGGTCCCCGGTGTAGACGCTGTTTTGGAGAATGCGGTAGGCTAGATATGGTACCCAGCCCTGCTCGACGTTCCGACATGCCCCTCGCGGTCGGAAATAATTGTCTTTGAATTGGAATCAGATGCAGCCAACGCAATGGCGACCTCCTCCGCGTGTGTTATGTCACGGGCTCGGAAAGTAAGGCCGTTCACTGTTTTGGATTGGTGGATGACTGCGGCCGTGTACCATCCCCCGTGGTGGGGGCCGGAGGCATCCACGTAGAATACGCCGGGTTTCGATCCATAGTGGCGGGCCAGGGCTTCCGCCCGCGCCAGGCGCCGGCCATTATGGTCTTCACGGTTCATGTTCGCGGGAAGAGGGCGCACGTGGAGGGCGCATCTCCACTGGGATGGAATACGTACGCGCTCTTCCATAAGAGTGGTGTGTTGGATGTGCAGTCGGGCAAGCAGGCGGCGACCCGACGATGTCTTTGAGAGACGTGTGTATTGGTTGGTCAAGTGGGCTTCCCGGAGCTCCCGAAATGTGTTCACCATGCCCAGCCCCAGGAGGCGCTTGTTGGAGGTGTTCACGGGGAGGCCAAGAGCTCGCTTAATAATTTTGCGGAGGATGACTTCGAGTGAATCCTCGTCTTGCTTCCGCAGGTGGAGGTATGGAGTCGAATATAGAATTCGACTGGTTACAAATGCATGCGCCAGCCGCAAGGCGTCCTTACATCGTAACCCCCCGCGCTTGTTAGAAACCCGGCGGACCAAGCGGCCCACCTGGTCCCCCACCTGACGGAGTTTGGCCAATGTTGTTTCTGACCGTCTGTTTTGATGTATGAAGAGCCCCAGTACCCGGACTTCGATATTTTCAGGAATTGGACCTGTCTCAAGAGACAATGAAATTTTGGCTGTGCACTTTGGTGAGGGGCGTATGTGCACAAATTCAGACTTTTGGGTGGAGCATTGGAGGCCGCAGCGGCGAGCATAACGGTCCACTATGGTCGCCGCCTCCTGCAGGTTGGCCTCAATGTCTCCAAGGGAACCCTGTGTAGCCCACAGGGTGATGTCATCGGCGTACAGCGCATGCTGCACACCGGCGACAGCGCCCAGCTGGGCCGGTAGGCGCATCATAGCCAAATTGAACAACAGGGGAGACAGCACCGCGCCCTGGGGTGTACCCCTGGTTCCTAAATGAAAAGGGCCATGTTCTTTATCCTGGACTCGAATGTAAGATTGTCTGTCGGTTAAAAATTGCCGAATGTATTGAAAGGCGTTTTTGCCGCAGTTAGTTTGAGAGAGGTGGGTGAGAATGATCTCGTGGGTAACGTTGTCGAATGCACCCTTCAAATCCAAGGCGAGTACGACCTTGTCATTGTGAGGGCATTCGACGGGGTCGAGGACATCCCGATTTAGTTGTAGCAGGACATCCTGTGCAGATCTTTGTGGGCGAAACCCGAACATGGTGTCTGCGAAAAGGTGTTTGGATTCCATGAACTCGGACAACCTGTCACGTACCATCGTCTCCATGAGTTTGCCCACACAGGAAGTCAGAGAGATGGGGCGGAGGTTGTCCGTGTTGATGGCCTTGCCAGCTTTAGGAATGAAGGTGACCAGGGCGGTCTTCCACTCGATGGGGAGTGGCACTTCCCCAAGCCAGATTGAGTTAATGTAATTCAATAAAGACAGGTATGCCAGGTCGGGGAGGTTGGCTAACAATTTGACTGTAATTTTGTCCCGACCCGGAGCGGTGCCGCGTTTCATTTTTGCCAGGGCCGCCCTCAGGTCGTGGAGCTGGAACGGTTGATCCAGCTCAACGTTCTCAGAACCTGCATAAGAGTACGCCGGCCCGTGGGGGTCCTGTGTGGTGCACAAGTACTGGTCCCGGAGCTTGTGCGCCAATTGAGTTGTGTTGCCCTGAAAGCTGTGTATTGCTCTTTGGAGGTGTTTTTGAGTTTCCATGCGTGTTTGCGTTGGGTCAATTAGGGCGCGAAAGAGCCGCCACGTGTTCCGGCTGGACATTTGCCGCGCGGCCGTATTGCATCGGGCCACCCAGTTGGAGTCGGCGAGTTGGGCCGCATACTCAGCCGCTCGTTGAGTGAGCTCGGCGATGCGAGCTTTAAGTTTTCGGTTGTGCTTTTGCCGGCGCCACCGACGGACGAGGCAATGCCGGGCCTCCCAGAGGTGGAGCAGGTGGTTGTCCACATCCGAGACCGCCTCTGAGAGTTGAATTTGAGTTTCGGAGGAGCGAAGGCAAGAGACCAAATGTTGTGACCAAGACTGGTAGCCTTGCTCATGTATGGGTGTGGTAGTGTTATAATTTTGCCTGAACTTGGTCCAATCTGGGAGTCGGGCTTGCGTTGTTGGTCGTGCGAAAGGATGGGTCCTAATCATTGTGTTCAGGAGGCAGTGGTCGCTGCCGAGGGTTTCCTCGGTGTTGACCCAGTCTGCATACTGAATGTTGCGGGTGAAGGTCAAGTCCGGACAGGTATCCCTAGTCACGGAGTTGCCGATACGAGTTGGGTGGACTGGGTCAGTGTGAAGAGTGAGGCCCAGCGTTGACGCAAGCTCCGCCAACTTGCGTCCCCGCTTCTCTTCACGACAGTAACCCCACATCCGAGCGGGAGCGTTGAAATCGCCCACAATCAGGAGGGGGTTCCGACCCGCAACTCTCAGCGCGCGGCTAAAGAGGTCCGCGAATGATACATTCGGCAATTTCGGATTGCAGTATACATTGAGTATGTGTAGCGGTGCATCCTGCTTGCGCAGTGGGAGGAGGGTCACCATTACATAGGAGTATTCAAGTTGTATATCTAAGTCGACCTGGTTGGCTGTATAATTTTCGGCAGCGCAGCGAGTGAAGCAGGCCAGGCGAGAGCCACTGGTAGGCTTCAGCTAGGCCGGCTTCACCGCATGACAAGTGGCGTACTGAGCGCTGGCTTCCCGCACAACGGCGGCGTCGCGTGGTATATGGGTACGCCAGACCGAAGACTACTCCGAATGACTCTTCACGTTCGCCTCCTCAGGCGCTTTTTCGGCGTCTTCGCGTGGCTAGCGCTGCCAGCGGGTGTCCAAGGCCATGCAGCTGGCCTGGATCCACGCGCGAAAACATTGCGGGAGCGCCGTTGGAATAGGGAGTTTTGGGTGACCCTGTCGATCATGGGGATAGGGGAATAGGGGATATTCAAAAATCCGCAAGTGTGCTTTCCCGCATAACAATGTTGCCCCCAACAAGATGGCGGACCATGCGTTTCCAGCTGAAACAAAGCAAGAAAGACTGGTTTCTTGTTTGATTCTTCCAAAATACGTTTCTTACATTCTATCCACACCTTTAGCGCCTGTCCTGAAGCCCATGTAGTTCCTTTATAGCGAAGTCGGCCATCTTGTTAGGGGCAACATTGTTATGCGGGAAAGCGCTGGACAGTAGCGATAGGGTAGAGGGACCCTAACCGAAAGAGCCTCTCTATTCTAAAGCTTCCTAATATGTCTAGGGCCCTTCGTTTCCGAGTTTCCTTTTTTTTCCGGAATTCTAGGGGCAGTAATCGGACGATATTTCTTGGGCTCTAATTCGAGTACAAGTAGGGTTATTCAGCAAAAAAAAAAGAAAAAAACTCCACAGTTGGCGGTTCTTCGAGTGATTTATTATTTTTTTTTCAGCAAAAGACAGTTCACCCGTTTTTGTGCGCGACATAAAATGCAATATTTTTCTCATTATTTTTTCATGATAAATATGCAAGTGAGGGGTTGCACTAAAGTAATTTTTAATTAAGAATTTTTAAAATTTATTGCAATTATTTCGGCACGAGTATTACCATCTCCTGCGCAACACCTCCATCCGTGAAAGACCTGCTCGCCTTTCCACACCGTGAGAACATTCATTAAACATGATAGCGACCATTTTAAATGCACAGAAGTCTTAGAGTAGGTACCGCATGTGCAACAATGCCGCTAAGTCAAATGCCGCTAAGTCATCCGGCCAGCATCCATGTTTTGGCCTCTTCCTTATAAAACGCACATTAATAACAAGAGTTAAAAAGTGATTTAAAATATTTAGATAGCTGAAACCACCTCTTGTGAAATATGCTCAAGATATCCACTAATTTTCGTACGGTGTCGTAAGCTTTGTGCAGAGGAAAATGCTGTTCTCTAGAAGGCGCATTTTCGTGCAGAAGTCGGGTTTAACACGACGGCACGTTGCACTTACAGCATACACTTGCAGTGCCCGCTTGCAAAGGTCGCATGCAGGGCAGGAAAGCTTTCAGCACTAATTCCTGGGTTTCTCTATGTACAGGGTGTTTCACCTAAAATTTTACACAGTTTTTAAAAATAGGATTTTTTAGTTAGAAGAGCGCTTTTTTCAGCATAGCATTGTCAGCGGTGTAGTACTTCAGAGTGTAGCTAAGACATGCTAACTGTTAGACTGGTTAACTAATATTGCATCGTTAAATTTTTAACTATTACTGTTAGGCTCCTGAATTATTAAAAGGCGTGTAGCCCACCGTTATTAATATCCATGTCAGTTCTTAGAATTTTGAAAATGCTGTTTCCCTCTGCGCTGTGGCCCACGAAGTTTTGGCTACATGCGCTTTCGGGAAACTTGCAGGAAAAGCAACCTCTCCAGTGCACGTAACTCATCGAAATAGCCAAAATTTGTAGGGCCATAGAGCCTAGCGTAAACGCATTTTCACAATTCTAAGAACTGATATGGGTATTAATTACGGTGGGCGACACGCTTGTCAGTAATTAAGGAACCTAACGGTAATAGTTAAAAATTTGACTATGCAGTATTAGTTAACCAGTCTGATAGTTAGCACGTCTTAGCCGTATTCTGATGTAGTACACCGCTGACATGCTACGCCGAAAAAAGCGCTCTGCTAACTCAAAAAGGCGATTTATAAACATTGTGTAAAGTCTTATAGGTAAAACACCCTGGATGTGTCAAGTACCTGGAAATGAAAACTATAGGAGGCAATTAAGCTCCGCCTGAAGGGAAATAGACTATAAACGTTAATGGGTCCCTTCAGCGGCATGTAGCCTCTTTGCCTGTCACTTCGCAGACACAGATACTGGTCTTTCTTTACACGTCTTTAAGAGTACAGAGCAGACAAGGTAAGGGAATAGAGGGGCTCTTCTTGACATACATGACGGAAGTCAACAGTCACCGAAGCCAAATACTAATAGGGGATGCGTTCTTCTTGTTTTTAATTTGTGCTGTTTATCAGTAGGAGAATAATAGTGTAATTATTTTTAAACAGTTGATTAGAAAGCAGAAAAAACAACCGCCAGTGGGATCCGAACCCACGACCTTCGAATTTCCCGTCCGGTGCAATGCGATAGAGATCCCTCCCGTGCAAGTACTCCTTCTCTGTCACCGACATTCTGCCTACACTCCCATATGCCGAGTGTTCAGCAAACAGTTTCAAAAATTTTCAAAGATAGGCTTTTTGGGATAAAAATATGGCTTTTGCGGCATAGTATAAACAGTGTTGGCAGACATTAGAAAAAAACCGGCGAATCGTCTTAAATAGTAAGCTGGTTAACTAATTTTTAATAATTAACTTTTTAACTAGTTCAGTTAGGCACCTAGTTGCAATTAGAGATTTGTAGCGGGTCGTTGGTAATAGGCATATCAGTTTTTAGAATTTCGAAAGCGCGATTACCCTTGGCGCTGTGGCTCGACAAAATTTGGCTTTTTCGACTAGTTACGTGCACTGGAGGGGTTGCTTTGCCTGCATGTTTTCGAAAGTGCGTATATATTTCCGCACAATGCTCCCAAATTTATTATAGCACTATTAACGCTGTTGCGTTAATAGAGCTATACTTTTGCATGTGATTTTCTAGGGGATGTTTAAACTGTTCGATGTAAACAATATTTCGGCATATCCGGGACAGTGTAATGCGATGCCTATTTCGCGCTAACCAATGTAGCCGTCTACTTTTGCATGCCTAAATAATATATCAAGCGATTTTCGAGTTTAGGATAGATTACTTGGAACTACTTTGACTATATACTTCGAGACTAGCTTGGTATTAGTTGCAGCAAGGACAAACAACGCAAATAAGACAGTCCACGAAAAAAAAAAAAAAAACCCCGCTCTGAATTTCGTTGTTATACGCATGTTTGCGTGCGTATTTATAACAAAAAGGAACAACACCACATGGGTGTTCAGCAGCACTGAAATATGTCAGTTCAGGCTGGAGGGCCGTGCTATGCAACCACAAGCTTTGCTGGCATCTTTCGCACACTGTGGTATAATGCATAATCGTGGAATAAATGCGCTACGCGTAATATGCTATGGTCTCCTACGGGCTCAATGAAGGAGCCCAAGATGTAGCTTCCATAGTGCACGTCAGAGCAGATGGCGGCGAGTGTTTTAGAAAAAAGCGCAGGTTTCCGCCGTGCTTCTGGTGTCAAACATGGCTCACTTAAAGGTGTACTGAAGAGGAATCTGAACTCGTCTTTTTGCCGCGGGAACTCAATCTGCACGTTCCGAGCATTCTTAGAAACTGCGATTTATTGTCCTGTGTGGCTGATTTTTCTAATTAAATCGAATTAACGTCCGGCTCCCGCCTTTTTTTTTTTTTAATTCTCCCTAGTACGGTAGGCGGAGTCGACCAACGCGTGGAGTGCCTTTCAGCCAGTCCCGCGGCGGCTTGCCGCTCTGCCATCGGCGGAGTAATACGTAGTAGTCCGTAGAAGAAAATAGTCCGCACGTATTTTTATTTCTGCGGGCTTATTTTGCGGCTATATTATCTGCGAATGAAACTATTTATTCACGGAAACCTAAAAAACAAAATAAAGCGAAAGCAAAGCCTACACGGAGCTGGCTGCAAGGCACTCCACGCGTTGGTCGACTCCGCCTACCGTACGAGGGAGAATTCAAAAAAAAAAAAAGGCGGGAGCCGGACGTTAATTCGATTTAATTAGGAAAATCAGCCACACAGGGCAATAAATCAGAAGTTTCTAAGAATGCTCAGAACGTGCAGATCGAGTTCCCGCGGCAAAAAGACGAGTTAAGATTCCTCTTCAGTGCACCTTTAAGTTTCCTTCGCTTTTAGAAACGATTAGAATCGGACGAAGTTTTGCGATCGTTCCAACCAAACACGTATACGTAGCATAGACAGACTTCGATTTCAGCATAGGCTGCCCGTTGTCGCCTGAAAGTTTCCTCACCGCACCGCTTTTCGTTCTGATTCAGCCAACTTACAGCCTGCACGACTCACCGTTGGATGTTGGTTGTTTCCCTGAGATGAAAGTAAAAAAGCGCGCTGAAAGGCATGCGCTTCGTGACCGACAAAAAGGTCACCAATGTGGTTCGCCTTTCACGTCAACAGGCGCGCTCATTACGACGGCATTCACATACTGTTGAACCGGTGGGGGAGATGTTTCGAAATTGATGCGCTTTTGGGAACGAGGACGGTCCGAACACTCATTCGAATGTAACATGTATATCGACTGCATCACTCGATAAAAAAATCATGGCTCAGGAAGCGGAACTAACTGAATATCCCTCGTAATGCCACGAGCAGAAAGTGACAAAAGCTGGCCGCAGAAGGGGCCAATTGAGAGTCACCTTGGTTGTAACGGCGGGCGAGGGAGGGACGTGAACTTTTCTCTTCCACCCGTTCTGCCCTTAGCGATACTTGCGGCCTGCCATTAGCGCCGGCCTTACGTCGCATGCGACGCATGCGACATACTTTCTTTGCTCCGGGACAGAGATGACTATAAGCAAGAGTGGGGTTACCTTTCTTAAAAGAGCACTTGTTCATGATCAGCTCCGGAATGAAGGTGAGGCAGTTGAGGGGCGCTGGAGCGGGCGAGGCGCGCTTCATGTTGCGAATGAGCTTTGCGCGGCCAAACTTCCACTCGGTGTCCGACTGGGCCTGGATGCGCTGGTAGGTGTCCGACATCATAGCGATGAGCAGGTTGATGAGCACCACCACGGTCACCATCATGTACACGCCGAAGACCACCTTGACGATGATCTTGGCGAACGGCGGGCTCAGGTGCAGCGGCGGCATGTAGTCCGGCTCGACGAGCCCGAAGAGCGAGAAAAAGAGCATCTCGAACGTGTTGATCGGCGACTGGAACTCCTGGCCGAAAATGGGCAGGGTTATGTTGTCCCCGCGCGGAGGCACGAACACGGGCTGGTACACGGCGCACATGTTCAGCGAGAATCCCACCAGAAAGATGAGCAGTATCGCCAAGAACCGCATCAGGTCCTTGATGAGGTCCCTGATGATGACGGCCCACGGGCCGAACAGGTGGTGGAACGTTAGGAAGTTGAGGAACTCGAGGAAACCCAAGAGCAGCGCGACGGCGAACAACTGGTTCCGGATGTAGAGGCATATGAGCCGGTAGTACTCCTCGCGGAAGAACAGCGCCACGAGGTGAGTCGTAATGGCGAACGCGCTGACGAACAGCACCACTGTCTTGATGTAGCCCAGCCCTTCCCGGTCCGACGGGTTCGTGATCTCGGTGATGAACATGCCCAGGAGCCAGAACAGGAGCAGCCACTCGTTCCAGTGAGGCACCAGGTGAGTGGACGTGTACAGCGGCTGCCACGGGTTGATTATGGTTATGCTGAGGACGATCACGAAGAAGATGTGCGAGACCAGGTAGGACATGAACTTGACGATGGGGATGTTGGAAAAGCGATTCCCGCATAGAATCGCCGAGGCGACCCACAGTATGGGGCAGAGGAGGAAGCCGAGGAACAGCATGACGATCTTGAAGGTGGTCCAGTGGTAGCTACCCATCCAGAGCTCGGTGAGGTACTTCTGCGCCGCCGGGTGAGCGACGACCGTCTTGCGCTGCAGCTCTATCAGTACGTCCAGGAAGGGCGTGTTCCGGGCGTCCAGCGCCCGGAGCAGCGCGGCTGTGTTGTTGTTGGAGGCGGCGATGGAGAGGAGTTCGTTGGCTAGGTTGTCGCAGAAACCCGCCATCTCCTCGAGTTCCATGGCACGCTCTTTTTCCTTGAGCGACAGCAGCTCGTAGCTGCGGGCCATTTTGACGGCTGTGTCGATGGGTGCCTTCGAGGCGAGGATAAAGTCCACCATGGGCCGGTTTTGATGCACTTTTCCGGACACCATCAGGTCGATCAGGAACTGCGAGGGAAAATGAACTATTCAATATCGATCTCAGGCATAATTTGTCTGAATTATTATTTTTTAAATGGCGGCTACAGGTACTGCCTAATGGCACAGAAGGAAAAAGGTTAGAGTAAAGCCTCAGTGTAAAAAACTGAGCGAGTCCGGACAGTGATACTTTTGGTGTTCCTTTATAGCTGCTTTATACACATGCATGCACGGAACCGAAAGTTCCAAAAGGCTGCTATAAGGGGCTTCACGTATACAGGGCGTCCCAGCTAAAGGCGACGAAGGTTTTAAAATAGGCCTGTCTTAGGCGAGTAAAACCAACTGAGTGCTGTTGAGAGTCCCGTGGCCTAGTGTGCGGTATTTTACTGTTCTCCAAAGTTAACGAATAAGTAAAGACTAATCAGCTAATTTTCAAACACTGGCTTCTGCAATGAAGTGTCTGTACTGAAGCTGTAGATCTTGAAAAACAGCAGGCTAAAATGTTTGCACCAAGTTATCATTTACGTAACTTTATTTTCCGGCCTCAAAAGAAAGCCTGTGAAATAAAAAGCCACCACGTGACAGCTGCTGTCCATTATCTTGCACGCTGTGCACACGCAAAACCCCATCAGGGACAGTGCTGTGGAGAAAAGCGGATTTTTTTTCTGGGAGACGCGCCTTGGGCCGCTGAAGTAGCAAAGTAGCATCACTGTAACGTGGTAGGGTTTGTATTTTGCGGACTTTCGAAAAGCTACATAAATGGTACCTTTGTGCAAACGTTTTAGCCGGCTGTTTTTCAAGGCTATCTACAACTTCTGCATTGACGCTTTGGTCCTGATACCAATATTTTAAAGGTTAGCTAATTAGTCGTTACTAATGAAGTTTCTACAGCTAAAAAATACTGCTGAATAGGCCATGCGACTCTCAACTCAGTTGGTTCACTCCACTAGGACACCTAGATTTTTAAAAAATATCGGTTACTTTTAGCGGAGATTCCTGGTACATATATCTGTTCTGCGGACCCGGCTCGTTTTGCTTAGGCACGAGATTTTGCTTTATCATTGAGTTCACTATGCTGGACATGTCTCCAGCGGTACTCACATGCTTGTCGTCCATAAGGTCGGTTGTATCGTGGTCCTTCTTTAGCAGGTAGCTGATGATATCGTAGTGACCTTCTGCCGCTGCCAGACATAGCGGTACTTTCCCGTCCTGCATGGTTGTGAGCCCGTTTCACGCACACGTTAGGAGACATGGGCAATGCAAGTCAGATCGAATAAATAATAAGTAAATAATTAGAGAGCGTGATTCTTCTAACAGCTGTGTCCCTTGTGTACGTACCTTGGTCACTGCTTTTGCATACGCGCCGTTCTCCACCAGTATCTTCACGACGCCGAGGTATCCATTACGCGCCGCGAAGTGCAGAGCAGTCCACCCCATCTACAAAAGGAAAAGAAAAGTCACAAACGAACAATAAGATTCATGTGACCGAGTTTGCATTTTAATCGACACCTTAAGCATTACCATTACCGGAGTATATGGGAGCCCGCCCACTACCAGTGCGCACGCGCTGATTGGCCCCGACGAGGCAGGTGTCCGCGCAGCTGCCTAGGGTGCCTCGATGCCAGCGCCGCCGTACAGGGTGGAGACAACATCGCGGGCGCCGCCATATTGAATCACACGGGATCAGCTGCGCTAGCGTGTGTAACGGCGCCACTCTTACTTTCTTCGGGCGTGAGAGTGCTTTTGACTGGAACTGTCTTTTTCATCAACATTGCACTGCGTATATTTTCACTCATAATAGCCATTTTAACATCCGAGGGTCGAAGACGTAATTGCATGACTTAATTTTACAGCCCCAAGTGGTCGAGGTTGAACATTTACTGTTCCGTCTGTTGGTTTGAGAAACGCGCTAATATTTTAAAGATCTGTTTCCGGGCAGGTGCTGCTGCTCCATGCGGATAGAAGAAATTGCTGCCTCTTTTTTTTTCACGATATTTTGGATTTTAATTCCCACGTTCTGTTAACGCCCGCGTGTCGTCAGCCGCTCGATCGCTGCGGCTAGTTTCGCTATCGTCGCGCGGGCTGTTTCCGCTTCTTCTGCTAGCAAAAACTGGTGTCTGTTTGCTTTCTAATCTTTCAAAGGGTAACTGGGAGTTGTTCGCCCGTTTATTGCTCACAAGGGCGCAATTACATCTGCTTATGGGGCGGGCGCTGGTATATACAAATGATGCCGCCGTACACCGACGTTGCCACTGCTCCTGCGTTTTCTTTCTCGGGGCCAAAGAAAACGAATCGCCCCTCGTTGGCGATAGCATAAAGGATTACTGGAAGTTTCTCACTCGTTTCATTTTTATGAGGGGCGCACAACCACCGAATGTTCTTGCGTGCGCACGCATGCACACTTCGCTTGCGCCCTGGACATACACACCGGTTGCTCTCCTGCGATTCCTTAGTTTGTGAAACACAATTCTACATATATTTTTTAATATTTATTTTATTCAAGCCAATCGGTATTCATTAATAAACCATGCATGTAAACCTGCCCAAAAAAGATTCGATTTTAGTCATCAAAAAACTGCAGTAATTCTGAAAATTTTAAATTCGAAATCGAGTTAATCGACATTGAAAAGTCACGCTTTTCGAAAAAGATTGACCATAGAGGGTTTTGTTAAAAAAAAAAAACGCGGTTTTTAACGTTGGCTATCCGTGTATTTCCTATTCTGTCTACAAAATTGTGTGCTGATGGGTTAGGCTGTTCGAAAAATAACTCCTACCTAAAAGTTTATCTTTATTACTGAGGAAGACAAATATTTAACATAGCTTTTCAGCCTACCCTCTTACAGAGAGTACAGAGTACAAAACAAAAGATAATGCAAATTATTCATTTAATGCCTACTGTAATTGAAGGTGATGAAAAAAACACGAACTACAATATAAGCAAGCAAGACATTGGGACAGAAAAGTGGGGCATGTACCGTGGGGTGTAACCTTAAAGGAAAACATAAAAGCAAAGCATGAAAAAAAGGTTCAAACCACGAAATAAGTCAACAAGATTTAGGGGGAAAATGTTGTAATGCACAGTGCGGTGCAACCTTCGCCGCAAACATGAAAACAAAGTATGAAAAAAAAAGATGCAAACCACGAAATAGCAGAACGAGACAGAGTGGTAAAAAAGCACAGTGAGGTGTAACATTTAAAGTAATATACTCTAGAGCTGATCCCGCTTTACTTGAGCTTCCCATTTTTTCCTTCGCTCAGAGTCTCGGGGGAAGCGAAAACAGCGTAGGCCTTAACGCGTTGACCCGGCGCACATTGGCACACAACAACCCGTCATGCTGCCTCGGCGGACTTGACAAGCTCCTCAGTCATGCGGTAGAGCACTGTCAAACAAATAAAGCCACCAGCGATCGGCCGCAGCCACTGGGCCTCGGAAAACGGAAGCTCAGCTGCTTGCGCCAAGCAACTGAGACCAGCCCGACCATGAGCCCGACCGACCGCTGTGATTCAAAATGGCGCCGCAGGGAGAGAGAGGCGGCGTTGGAGCGGTCAAAGGATGGCACCACCCTGAACGGCGGCGCTGGCATCGAGGCACCCTACAGCTGCCGGGTACCTCGCGCCATCTGGCGCCCTCAAAGCGATCTGCGCATGCGCACCGATCGGCCAGGCGCTTCCGGCACTTCGGTAACGGTAACACGTACTATGCTAAATGTGTCTAGTGTTTCTCTTTGACGGTAGTGGGTGGCGTGGCCGAATCCATCAATGCGTCCCTTCTCTATTCGCCCGATGCAATCCAGCAATCAGTGTGTCGCATTGTACCCGTCGCCATTTTCCCCACCCTTCGATTCTGAATTGCGACCGCGGTTTCCTTCTCGCCACCTGTTGCCTCCCACCGGCTCTACCTCTCTGCCTTTTCCTGCGTCCTCTCCTTTCTTTCTACCCTCTCTCTCTTTCACTCTGTCCATTTTGCCTCCTATCCCCAGAGGCTTCACAGGCCGTCGCCAACGCCGGACACTTTTTGTGCTACGGGGGCGCTAACGCGTTGAAAAACAACTGCAGTTTGGCATGATAGCGACGACGTTTGCAATGTTTTTGCGAGAGACGCAAAAAAATCATAAGACGACCACATTTAGCCGCAGAATAGAACTAAAACGGCGCGAAATCAAAGGTAATCTTGGAGTTTCTTCGCGGTTCAATGATGCACGGCTGTTATCACTCTCAATCAAGAGGTCTTGTTCTGCTTACGTTTTGAACCCGCTGCCAATAGCTAGATGAAGATAATATACTTAGATGACAGGCCGCTGACAATGATCGCTGTGGATGGTCGCAGTACAAACCGCAGTTTTAGGTGCAGGCGGGGTTAACCTTGCATTTTAGTGATTCCGCAACTGCTCCGCCTGTGCCTCATAGTCTCAAAGATATTCACCACCTACCCAAAAAAGTTCAAAAGTGCACTTACTGCCGTGCACCTCTCAGTTCGTGGACCGACAAGGAATGCAACACGGCCGACGTCGCATACTACGCAGCGATTATTCAGGATTCCTCGATGTTCAGCTCACCGTACATAGGGTGATGAATTACATCATTTTCTGCCACTGAGGCTCCCTACGATGGTATGCCATGCGTCGCCGTGCCCAAACCTGGAGCGGAGCTCGTCGTTTCTCATTTTCCTTTGATTCATGTTGAACTCTTTTTTCTCATCACACCGTAACATTGTGGTCGATCTCCAGAGATGCCGTGAGCGAGTGAAGTATAGAAATGAACCAATGTTAAGTCCCGATCGTAAAAAGCGAACTTGGCAGCTTTTGGAGAGAACAATATTTAGTTCAATGCTAATTTATTTTCCTTTTAAGGAAAAGAAAAAGGGGGGACAGAAGGGCACTGCTAAACGCGGGTCCAGGTCGTGACGACGAAGTGCACGCCACTGAGCGCGTCCTCACGTTGTCGGCGGCGTTGATCTCGGCCCCCTGGCTGTGCAGCAGGCCGACCATCTCCCGCTTGCCGGCGGCGGCAGCCACGTGCAGCGGCGTGCGGCCCAGCTTGTCGACGCACTGCAGCTGCGACTCGGCGCGGCTCAGCAGGATGCTGGCCACGGCCAGGTGGCCGCCTTGGGCGGCGAAGTGCAGAGGGTACATGCCCTGCGGGGAGGGGAAGGTGGTTGCAGTGGAGGGCGAACTTATACGGTGCCTAGTGCGCCTCACGGTATTTCATTGCGTCCTCCAAGTTTAACCAAGTAGACGGGTAGGGACTTCATGCTGAGACAGAGCGCGAGAAACGAGGGCAGAATGGATAGACCGGGAAAGGTAGTGGTACTCTGTCTCTGAGTGATGTGTCGTGTCATAAAGTAGCCAAGAGGCTACTACTTTGTCTCTTTACTAAGTTCTCTCCACACTGTGCCTGTCTCCTGCAATGGACTCGCTGTTTTTGGCAGCCGCGTGAAGCAAGGGCTTCTTTGAGACGAATCAGGAGGGATTACTACCTCACACGCGTCAATATGAACCACTCATAAAATTTATTGCCTTTATCTGGTCTTCTGCAACAAGACCGACGTAGCCGTGGGCTGGGCGAACTTTCATTCTTCAAGGATGATTGGGTTATTGAACATTTCGTACACTGCACTTCGACGTAGTGTTGTGAAAGAGTAAAAGAAAGCACGTATATATCGGTGTTTTTTTAACTGTTTACAGATAGCCATTTTAAACCCTGTACAGCAGGGCGAACATTATGTACGTAACAGAACTCAGTGATTCAACGACTAACTAAAATTAACTAAACAACTTTCTTACTTTTAATTTTAGGGGCCAACATTATATTAAGAAATTGAAGGCTGTCAATATAGAAGCTGAGTTCAGTTTTTTTTTTAAATTTTCTTTGCCGGTAATGCATTTCGAAATATTTAAAGCCAAAAACATGCATGTTTAGGTCATAAAGTTGGCTTCCCGCAATGCACATTTTTAAAATGGCGTCGCTCGTATTTATAATACAGCAAATACGAAAGCCGTTTGTCTGTTTTATGCTGTAGAAGCAGTTGACGTGATTTTGACGACAATACTACGCCCAGCAATGCCATTTAAAAATTGTGCATTGCGGGAAGCCAACTTTACGAGCTAAAAATGCGTATTTTCGACGTTAAATATTTCGAAACGCATTGCCGATAAAGAAAATTTATAAACTGTAGTCAGCATCTATGTCCACAGCCTTTAATTTCTTAATATGACGCTGACCCCTGAAACCAAAAGTAGAAAAAGTTGACTTAACTTTAGTTAACTATTTCATCATTGAGCTCTATCACGTACATAACGCCCGCCTTGCTGTACAATTCACCTGTACAGACCGCCCCGATGTATCTCTCGCTGGGTTTAAAATAACGATCTGTGAACAGTTAAAAAGAAACCCAGTATATACATACGCTTGGATGTTCAGGGCTACGTGCTTGATTGTCGTCACCAAATGCAGCTGGTGCGTGCGCCACGCAGAGAAGGAGCGACTCACCTCTTGAAAGGTCGGCGCATCGGCTTGAATTCCGGAGCTGTTGAGCAGCATCCGCACGACACCCTCGTGGCCCGCAGCCGCCGCCATATGCAAAGCTGTCATTCCGTACTGAAACGAGCAGAGAGGCAGGACTATAGAATGCGCACCATAGGTTGAGCCACGATGTGGACCATGTAGTGGTCCACACAGCAAAAACAAGCACAAAAAATCTACTCATCAGCGACTAGACCGCGCGGTAGAAGTGCGCGTATGCCACACACTGATGTATATATTCACTGCTGACCAATGGTATAAACTTACTGCTTTGCATGTATGGTTATTTGAAAAAGTCGTCATGTGAGCCACTCTACACGCTAAGCGCAGTGAAATTCAGGAAAACCATTTGTTTTGAGAGAGCTTAGGGAGACCGTGAGTTACTGAATTAACATGCACTGCGTGACAAGCGAGCATGATGGTGATTGACAGATAATTCCTGTCTTGAACAGTGCTTACTCTACCGCCTGCGTCGGTTATTAAATGAGCGTGCATGTAAACCTGCGAGTGCAAATAAACGGGTGAGCCCGATGGTTCCTTACGTCTCCTCCGTCCGGAAGTGGTTCGCTGGCAAGAGCCGCTTGAACCTCCGTCAGCATCTCCCTAACGAAGTCCATCTGACCGTTCTTGGCTGCCACGTGCAACGCTGTCAGCCCCGTCTGTGTGTGGGGGTAAGAAGAAGAAAGGAGCGTGACACGTGAGCATATAAGACGTAACCTTCGAGAAGTTGCGATGATCGTAAAAGGGTGAGTAATCTCATGCCCACCTTCTTGCTCGTTGTTGACCAGGGCACGATGGTGCTCAGTACCCTGGCAACGGCCACGTGACCATTCTTAGCGGCCAAGTGCAGCGCAGTGTCCCCGTCCTGGAGGGCCATGGAGGGAGTGAAGCAGGGACACGCGAGAGAATCATTGCATTAGTCATGCGATTAGGTACGGATCATGAATAGGTGCGAGACACAGAAAAAATTCTCACGTATTTGGAGGCAAAGAACAAAAAAAAAGAAAAAGGATGATGAGTTTGCATAGCCATTACTTACAGACGGTGGACACAATGTTTCCGTATAAACCGTGATGTTGACGCTTCGCTTATGCTTTCGTTCTACACTTATATTTAGTGAGGACAACGCAGCGAGCTATCGAAAGAAAAATGATAGGTATAACGTTAGGAGACCGGAAGCGGGCTGAGTGGGTGAGGGAACGAACGCGGGTAATGACATCCTAGTCAATTAAGTGAAGAAATGGGCACGGGCAGGGCGTGTAAGGCGAAGACAATATAATCGATGGTCTTGACGGTAACGGAGTATATTACAAGAGAAGGCACGCGTAGCAGGGGGTGGCAGAAAGTTAGGTGGGCGGAGGAGATTAAGAATTTAGCGGGGATACGGTGGCCACAACTGGCACAGGACAGGGTCAGTGGAGAGACATGGGAGAGGCCTTTGCTCTGCAGTGGGCGTAGTCGGGCTGCTGCTGATGATGGATCACAGTTTTGAATGTATGATGTCCAGAGCCAGTTGAAACAGGGTCATCATGTAGAAATTCCATAAACTGAACAGAAATAAAGGAAGCTGTATAGCAGCATAAGGTAAAGTAGTAAAAGTGGTTATTACTGGGCAACGCAAACACCTATTACAGTAGCTGCTGACCAGACAGCAAATAAAAAAAATCACTCATTGAAAAAAGAGAGACACAAGCAAGACATCACTCACAGCATTCTCTTCTTTGGCATCGGCTCCTGCTTGGAGTAACATTTTGACTACGTTCGCGTACCCTCCGGCGGAGGCCAAGTGAAGTGGTGTGGAGTCGGTCGTCTGCGAAAGCCATGGACACGTGTCACCTTTTTAGAGGCCCTTGATGCCACTTACACACCGACGAAGTGCGCGTCCAAGACTCACCCGGTTTCTGGAACTGGTCACAATGGATTTATTGAACTTCATCAGTTCTTTGATGACTGCCGTGCTGCCTTTCATTGCGGCAATGTGGGCGCACGTGAACCCTTTCTGGATACAAAAAATAAAATAAAAAAAAAGACGTTGGAAAGTGCAGAGTGAAACGATACTGTTCAGTTACTTTGAACAGCTGTGAAAGCATGGACTCACAGCGTTCGACATCATGGCCAGGTCCGGCTTGACTCTGAGGAATAGTTTTACGACCTCGGAGTGGTCATTCTCGATGGCCAGCATCATAGGAGTCTGTCCTTGCTGTTATTAGGGGGATAAAAATTATGCGTAAACAAATTGGGAAGTGCCACTCTCACTCACTCACTCACTCACTCACTCACTCACTCACTCACTCACTCACTCACTCACTCACTCACTCACTCACTCACTCACTCACTCACTCACTCACTCACTCACTCACTCACTCACTCACTCACTCACTCACTCACTCACTCACTCACTCACTCACTCACTCACTCACTCACTCACTCACTCACTCACTCTCACTCTCTCACTCACTCTCTCTCTACCTCACTCTCACTCACTCTCACTCACTCACACTCACTCACACTCACTCACTCACTCACTCACTCACTCACTCACTCACTCACTCACTCACTCACTCACTCACTCACTCACTCACTCACTCACTCACTCACTCACTCACTCACTCACTCACTCACTCACTCACTCACTCACTCACTCACTCACTCACTCACTCACTCACTCACTCACAATTAGGTCTATTTAAAAATGTC
Source organism: Amblyomma mixtum (assembly GCF_055824585.1). Lineage (NCBI taxonomy): Eukaryota > Metazoa > Arthropoda > Arachnida > Ixodida > Ixodidae > Amblyomma > Amblyomma mixtum. The sequence continues at coordinate 313,589,396 of NC_143012.1, read as the reverse complement.
GCACGAAAGTCTACACTTACATCGTCCAGAGCGTTTGTATCTGCCTTGAGCTCTAGCAATATTTTGCACACGTCGAGTCTTCCCTCTGCTGCCGCCAGATGGAGCGGGGTCTTCTTATTCTGCGGAACGCAAAGAAAGGCGCATGTCAGCAAAACAGCGCTGTAGTAAAGTACTAACCAATGATCAGGAGTGAAATGCGTGCTACATTCTCTACGCCTGTACCACGGTATAAGAATATTCTTACGTCGCGGCCTGTGTACATAGCATCAAAAGGAGCAACTGCGCGAAACAACGGGGCGCGGACTCATCAGAACGCTTCTGCAGTCGTGTCTGCCGCTCTCAGCACCAGCAATAAAAAAAAAAAACACGTTAGATGGAAAACAGACTTGAGGTAGGGTGTCACGTAAATTGGATTACTTATTGAGAAAATAATCAGGGTTACGGGATAGCAAGGAAAAGTTTAGGATAACCGCGGCAACTGAGGGTAGATTCTTACTACGCGCCAACCCCGAAAGATAGTCAGTACATCCATTTTTGCATCAATAGTCAGCGCGCCTTTGATGTGCGATGGAGCTCGACACTTTCATTTGTGTATTCACCGCGCATTATTCTTAAAAATCAGAAATTGCACTGGGAAAGAAAAAGTTATTCTTTCCAATAATGTTTCAGGAAATGCTCCTGGAACCTGGCTTCGGTGATTATGACGTTTTAGGAAAATGTTCGACATAGAAATGTTGTAGTGGTCTTGTAGCATTAGGCTATGTTCCCGCACAGTTCCCAGCTGCACAGGTGCTCGTACGCCACCGTCTGTCTGCGTACGCACGCGTTCGTGGACTCACCAGGCTGAGTGCGTCCAGAATGGCCCCGTGCTCGGCGACCAGCTTTCGGACCAGCCCCGCGTAGCCCTTCTCTGCGGCCAGGTGCAGCGGCGTGAGGCCCCGCTGGGAGCGCACGTTGACGAACGCCTTGGCGCTCAGCAGGATGTCGGCGAGCTCCTCGTGGCCCTTCTCGGCGGCGAGATGCAACGCCGCCTTGCCCGTCTGCGAATGCCACGCGCACGCTACGCCTTTCCGCCGCCATTTCGATACCAAGAACATCTGCCCTACTGGCTCCAATAAATCGGGTTTAAGGAACAGCGTCAGATTGGTCATAGTAAACACAACATATTTAGAAAGAAGTCCTGTTGCTACAGCACGACGTGGTGTCTCGCCATCATTAGTGCGTTGGACTCACTTTACCCAGTGTTCTGTACGAAGCTGCATTTGAACGCTTCACAAGCAGCTAATCCGACCTGGTTACATTTAAAGCCGCCGCGGTGGCTTAGTGGTTATGGTGCTCGGCTGCTGACCCGAAAGACGCGGGTTCGATCCCGGCCGCGGCGGTTGCATTTCTTTGGAGGAGAAATTCTTGAGACCCGTGTACTGTGCGATGTCAGTGCACGTTAAAGAACCCCAGGTGGTCGAAATTTCCGGAGCCCTCCACTACGGCATCGCTCATAGCCTGAGTTGCTTTGGGACGTTAAACCCCATTAACCAACCAACCAACCTGATTATATTTACAGAGTCGGTCTCAAAGAAGTCTATTTTTAAGCACTTTAGTACTGATACCGAAGCTGTTTGTGTCCGATATCACATGATTCTAGCGAAGCACTATCATGATTCTTATGTCATTTGCGATAATGGCCCTGCCGACTGGTTTGCTCGCCGACGGCATTTATTTATTTATTTATTTATTTACCCTAAAGACCCAGAAGAGGGCATTACATAGAGGGGGAATGATTAAAAGAAAGCACACATAACAAATCAACTCATAACAAATGATGGTAAATATACAGAAGGCAGAGTTTGGGTAACATTTGGTTAAGTGCAGTATAACACATTGAAACCGCAAAATTCAACACGTTCAAACAAGTGAGTAATAATTAGGGCAAAATAAGTAACTAAAGATACAATGGCACACAAAAGAGGCTCCGGAGCTGTTCAGCACACAAGAAATGGCAAAGCAAACAAAGGACCGCCAAAAAGTCACGGACACGGTAAATCATCTAGCACTCTATGACGCATTTTCCGTGTTCAAAAAAGTTAGTAAAGCTGTTTGAAAAGATGATAATTCAGTATGGCCAACAATGCTGGATGGCAATGAGTTCCATTCATTTACTGACAAAACCAGCGGTGAATTCTGATATTTTAGTGTGCGAGCGAAAATCGGACGTACCTTATGCGCATGATCCAGGCGAGCTGAACAATGAGGTGCAGGAAAGATATGATTTCGGGAGAATGGCGTTTCGCTATAGTATAAGGTGTGAAATAATGACAACCGGGCGAACTTTCTACGTGTAGCAAGAGGTTGAAGATTCATGGCTTGCTTCATTGCTGATACGCTTTGATGACGTGAGTAGGATGACAGTATGAATCTGACGGCTTTATTTTGTACTGCTTCTAAAGCATATGTAAGAATCGCGTGGGAGGGGTTCTGGAACTTGCGATTCGGGGAGAACAGATGGTTGATAGCTTCAGGTTTTGTTTTATTTCGTTCATTAAAAGCGCTGAAGGAGTAATATGAGCTTTCTGACTCAACCTCACATGCAAGTTCGTTTTCAGTGGCCTGCGTCTTTGTGGTGCCCGGAATGACAAAAGTTTAGAAAGAAACGATGACTGTGGGCCGTGTTACGGCCATATAAAGGCATTTGATTCCAAGGGCTCAGAAAACAAAAAAGAGTAGGCGTCACTTTCACACGGCGCTCGCACATTGCGAGCGACGGGTGAAAGTGATATCCATGCACTGCAGTATGTTTCGGTACTTTTTTGATGTCTCTGTGTGCTTTCCGCGAAGTATACGAGGGGGTACCCAAAAGAAACCGGACTAAATTTTTTGGTCGGCAAAGCTTCTGTGGTACCGCAATTTGCCACTAGGAGCGCATAGAACGAACATTCCAGAGTCAGTAAGCCGAGTGCCGTCGTTGAAGGAGGTCAGACTAGTTTAGGCAGAGTTTTAGAGTGACGACTGTTTTGTGTGAATGTCGTTTTTGCAAAGGCTGATTTTCGTGAACAGCGTGCGCCGGTGAAATTCTGATTTTTGCTCGGAAAAAGTTGAATGGAAACTCTTGAAATATTAAGAAAGACGTACAAGGACGATGCTATGGGGACAACTCAAGTGTTCCTGAATCGAATCCTGAATCAAAGCAAGAATCATGCCAATGGAAAACTTCAAATTCACCTCGCCTGCAAGAAAGCTCGTCAGGTGAAACCAAACCTCAAAACAACGCTGATTTGTTTTTTCGACGTGAGAGGAGCCGTCCATTGAGAATTTGTTCCGCAGGGTCAGACAGTTAGCCAGGCTTTCTACTTGGATGTTTTGAAAAGATTGTGCAACAGTGTGCGGTGGAAGCGGCCAGATTTGTGGCGGTCGGGTGACTGGGTTTTCCATCATGGCAGCGCCCCTGCTCACACAGCGCTGTCTCACCGACAATTTTGGACCAAAAATGACATGACCCTATTCCTCAACCCTCATACTCTCCCAACCTTGCCCCGTGCTACTTTATTTGTTTCCTAGAATGAAAAAATAGGCGAATGGAAAGCGTTTCGCTGATGTTGCTGAGGTGAAGAAAAAAACGACGGAGGCACTGTCAAGCATCACAAAAGATGAATTTAAACAATGTTTTGAAAAATTGGAATGAAAGATTCGACAAGCGTATCATTGCAAGTGGGGAATACTTTGAAGGAGATTGAAGGTCTGTGCTTAAAATGTGAACAAATAAGTTCAAACAACAATAAGTGCGGTTTCTTTTGGGTACCCCCTCGTATATGCCACACAGACCAAATGGCGACGTTGAAGACCATCTGGTGCCACGATATTAAATATTGATGCTAAATATTGAACGCCAAACATAAACACATGTGACGCACTTCGGAAGATAGGTAACACAATGTTGGGATCCGTTTTCCCACAATTCTATCGAAAAAAAAAAATGGATATGGAGTTTGCAACTGAACATGGACAGTATCATACATACACGGCGACAAATGCCTCACTAGCTCTCTTTTAGTGTCGTCTCACCTGAGTTATTTTTTACCGTAGCTTAACAAACGAGGTGGAGGTCAATGTGTAGTATTAATCAAAACTTCTTTTGGGGCTGCTAGATGCATTTCGAACCTAAATAATAGCAGCTCTAAAGCATGCAACAGCGCTTGTGTCCTGTTCTTCTGTGGTTGAATGCTTTAGCGCTGCTATTTTCTTTGGTTTAGTATTAAGTGCCGTCAGATTTATCTTGTGTGAGTCGCAAAACGTCAATACGTACGCTCGCAGTTCGAAAGATAAAGATCTAGGCTGCTTCCAATAGACCACGAGCGAAAATGTTCAATGAACTCTTCTAACTGGTGACAACAAAAAAAGGTAGAGAGTGTAAGAGGGAAGGCAGGGAGGTTAATCGGAAGGGTGTTCCGGCTGGCTATTCTGCATGGGGGAAAGGAAAGGGGGCATTATAAGAGTGGCCGCATAATTTACTGATAAGAGTAAATATAGTGGCGAGATAAGTTAATTAAGCAAATGAATCCAAATACTCACAGTTCAATTAAAACAAGTACTCGAGTTCATTAACTGAACTGTGGTTTCCACGCCGACTCTTCAGGCGGCTGCAGTGATAGCTGCTTTCCCGCTTTTGGGGAAAAACAGTCACCGTCGAGAGTTAAAGCCTCGCGTGGCGATGATCTGTGCGCCCTTTCAAGCGATCTGGTATGGGTTCCCAGGGCAAGGCGGCGGGCGTGCCTACCTCGTCGAACGTGTCCACCCTGGCCCCGTTCTGGATGAGCAGGCTGGCTGCCCTCGGATGACCGGCGTCGCAGGCATACAGCAACGGGGCCCAGCCGTTCTGCGCGGCAGAAGCAAAGTTCACGCCATTTAAAAGCAGCTCGCAAAAAATCGACAAGTTCAGTTCATACGTATGGCTGCTTTTATCAAATGCACCCCCTTCTCCGCTCAGCACAAGCTTGTTTCGAGCATGCAGGTTCAGAATGAATAAAAAAAAACCAACGTACATCACTCCCCACCCTCCTCCCCCTTACTACTTGGTTCAAGGTTAAAACTGACTAGAAAGAAGCAAGATTGAATTACATCAGAGCAGGTTTGCTATCACAATGCAGAACGGACGCTGTGGACGTTGTTCATCCCAATCTCTGCTTGCCTTTTCCTTTTGTATTTTTGTTTTTCTTCGTCGCTCCTATACCATCCACAGTGGACGCGAAGGATCCACATTGATGGCTCACTAAAGACATCAGTCATGGTACTTAATTAGCTGATTGATTGAATTTGTTCCGAATTCCGCTTTGTCGGTTATGTGAACGTCCATTTTTTCACTCTTTCCTGCGGTCTAGGTACCGCCACATTGGGACAATCGTCTGTTAAAGATATCCGCGAATTCGTCCTCAGAGTATCTCTACATTTCGGTTGTTTAACCTTCGTTGAAGCATAGTCCTTCGATGGAAGGACTCGTGTTGAAGGTTTGTCGAAAACATACCCTGGCTTGTTGGTTGCACGAAATCATGACGGCAGCCGGAGGCATGGTGTCGATGATCTCCTGAAGTATTGCCACGTTTCCCGTTCTCGAACAGTGGTGAATGGGTGTCTCCATCGTCTGGTTTGGGAGGGAGACCGAGACAAAACAGCATTCAAGGATACAATACCATTTACCTGTCAGGGCGCTCCGGTTCCCTGGATTTTTACGCATTTGTAGCAAAATCGTTTCTCTTTTACTCTAGCTCAGTTGTGCTTCTCATTTTAGCCCGTCTTCCTTTATTGGAAGGCCGTGCTATACTTTCTTCATCATCATCATCAGTCTGACTACGCCCACTGCAGGGCAAAGGCCTCTCCCCTGTCTCTCCAATTAACCCTGTCCTTCTCCAGTTGCGACCACCGTATTCCCGCATATTTCTTAATCTCATCCGCCCACCTAACTTTCTGCCGCCCCCTGCTACGTTTGCCTTCTCTTAGAATCCTCTCCGTTGCCCTTAAGACCACCGGTTATCTTGCCTTTGCATTATATGCCCTGCCAAGCCCATTTCTTCCTCTTGATTTCGGCTAAGATGCCATTAACCTGCGTTTGTTCCTTCACCCACTCTGCCCTCTGCCCGCTTCCGATCTCTTAACGTTACACCTATCATTTTTCTTTCCATAGCTCACTGCGTTGTCCTTAACTTAAGCTGAACCCTCTTTGTTAGCCTCCACGTTTAGAGCTGTGCACGGGCCGCAAATTTCAGCCCGCGTCCGGCCCGAGCCCTACATTACTGACGGAGGCCCAGCCCGGCCCGACACTGAAGAAACCTAAGCCCGCCCGGGCTCGGCCCGAGTTAAGGCCCGGCCCGGGCCCGGCCCGACCTGCAAAACTGAAATTGAAGTGACGATGAAAGAGAACGAGGTAATTTAAGGAAAATAAGTTTATTTCAATGTTTTTAAAATGCTCGGCTCTCATGGCCTAGATGAAAATTAGTATATGCAAACACGGCGCATGTAGAGAGTTATCACTCCAAGTTATTATGTAAAAACAACAAATCGTCCATTGATGACGGCTTGAGGCAAGTGCGGTGCTCCTGCAGATTAGTTTCGAACCTTGCAACAGTAGGGCAGCTGGAGCCACGCAGGAGCAATCGCGATCGCGAAGCCCGGCCGGCCCGTCCGAGACAAATATACCGTGGCCCGAGCCCGGCCCGGGCCCGGGTGAATAGACTTCCGAAAGGCCCGAGCCCGGCCCGCGGGCCGGGCCGGGTACGGGCTATCGGGCCGACCCGAGCCCGTGCACAGCTCTACTCCACGTTTCTGTCCCATAGGTGAGTACCGGTAAGATACAGCTGTTGTATACTTTTCTCTTGAGGGATATTGGTAAACTGCCACTCATGATCTGAGAGAACCTGCCATATTCGCTCCAACCACTTCTTATTCTAGTTATTTCCCTCTCATGATCCGGATCAGCTGTCACTACGTGCCCTAAATAGACATATTCTCTTACTACTTCCAGCACCTCGCCACCAATTGCGAACGGCTGTTCCCTTGCTAGACTGTTGAGTGAGTGAGTGAGTGAAAAACATTTATTGTCCAACAGAATGAGACTACCTCACCCAGACCTCCCCTGTCCCATACCCTCAGTTGAGGGAGGAGGATCAGGAGAGATCCGGCCGCATGGGGTAGTCGCGTCAGATGCTGGCCGGGATCTCTTGTATCCCGGCGGCCTCTTCAGCCAGTCGGACGGCGGTGAGCTGGAGCTCAGGGTCCGAGCTCCGGAGCAAGGTCTCCCAGGCGTCTCTACTATTAATGTTCTTCGCCCTGCCTGGGGATTGGCTACACTCCCATATTATGTGGTCGAGGGACCCTCTCGCTCCGCACTTCTTGCACTTATCGTCTTCTATTTGAGGAATTATATGTTTGCATAGAATTGGGTGTGGGTAGACATCTGTTTGTAGACGCCTCCACGCCACCGCCTGTTGATTGTTGAGTGTTATGCTAGGCGGGGGAAAGTACCTGCGATGTTGTCTATAATATTCTGTAACTTCCTGACAGGAAATTAGTCGCCCTTCTCTCCCGTGATCTACGAGCGGTGGACCGTCGTGTGCAGCTCGGTGGTAGAGATCTCGAGCCACCTCGTGGGCCGCCTCGTTGCCACGGACAGATTCGTGCGCGGGGGTCCAGATTATATTGATTGTTCTATTCAATGTCGCTTGTCTTAAAATTTTGGCAGCGAGGGGAGAGACTCTCCCTCTACTAAAATTTTGGACTGCAGCTTTGCTGTCGCTTATGACGTATTTAGCTTTGGAACCGACGCAAGCTAGTGCTATTGCGACCTCCTCCGCCGTCTCAGTGTTTGTCCCTAAGACGGTTGCGGCCGTAATGAGGCTACCCGCTCCGTTCACTACCGCGACGGTCGTGTACTGACTATGTATATCACCCGCTGCGTCTACGTAGGCGACCTCCTCCTCAGGCTTGTCACCGTAGATGCGGTCTATCACCTGTGCCCGTTTTTGTCTTCTTTCCTTGTTTATTTCTGGGTGCATGTTCTTGGGTAAGGGGGGAATCCTGAGATTGCTCCTAATCTCCATGTCGATATCCTCGGGCCTGTTGAACATTATTTTGGTTTTCTGCATGTTAATTTATATGGTCGAGTCATTGTAGTCAAGGTTACAGAAGGTCTGCAGCCCGCGTGAACGCAGACTTATCTTCATTAACTTAAATGAAAACTGAGAAGACTACTAAGGTGCCTGAGGCGCAGTGCAGGTGGTTCTGCCTGAGTTGAGCACTGGGTCTACCCTCTATGACACTCTCGAAGACGGCAAAAAATGCGGTGCATCAGTGTCCTCACCGTCCTTGTCTCAGCGTTCACGTCGCCTCCATGCTTGAGCAGGATGCGCATGATGTCGCGGTCTTCTGTAGCATAGTGCTTCTGCTTCTCGGTTATCGTGGCAGCGTAGTGTAGCGAGTTTTCGCCTTCCTGCAAACGCCGTTGCCCACCGCCAGTCATGTGAGTGCCGCCGTCAAATACAGCAAAAAAAAAAAAAAAAAAATAAGCGCGTGCACAGCAATCCGAGCTAGGTCGTCGAACCTGCGGCCGTAGCTTACCAGGTTCTTCTGATTGGCCAGCTTCTTCTTCTCTTCGGGATCTGTGTTCTTTTTCTCCCAGTCTTCGAGGAGGGCTTGCACCACTTCGAAGTGGCAGTTCTTGACAGCCACATGGAGAGGACTCTCGCCATCCTGACACATAAGCGAAAGATAGAGAGTGAATGAATTAATGAATCACCAAGTTTAAATATAAAGCCAGAGGGTGTGCGCCCGAAGTTAGCTATGGGAAGCCACATCGGGTAGTTTCGTTTTGGTCGAATACTTTTTCAGTGTTCTATAAAACTGTAACCATTTGAAAGAAAAAGGGGGGGGGGGGGAAGGGAGGTATGCTGCAGGAGGAAGAGGAGAAGAGAAAGGAAGTTGAGATGCTTAAATGTGTAGAATTCTGCTGGCGCCTTGCACTGCCAGGAGAGTTTGACATGCACAAACGTTGTAGTTCGATAACGCAACGAAATCGATCAAATGTAAGATGTCTCTATAAGATATAGGCGTTTAGGCAAATATGAGATAAGAACATTAGAAGACTCGTGTAAAACCGCTGTACTTCGCATCATTCCCATGATGGCCGATTGCAGGAAAGTCAGAAAATTCACCTTGTTGAGCAGATCGGATATGCTGTTGTCTTCAAGGAGTAGCTTGGTGGTCCTTAGATGACCTTCTCTCGCTGCAAAATGCAGAGGTATCTCTCCGTTCTGAAGAAAAAAAACAGAAAGAAAATATACGACAGCTTTCGCAAGCTGGCGTTTAGCGGAGAGCGCAGTAAGCTTATGCAAGGTGGTTAGGAGGATGAGATAGCAAAGACGTAATGCTATAGGCCCGAACTGAACAGCGCTGGCTCCATTTTAAAATGGTGCCAGTAAAACCTGGCGGTGGCGAAATAACTGCCTGATAATTGCACAGATGCAACGAATGGCTAATCATTATGATAAGACTGTCAACATTTACGCGGCTACGAAAAATAAAAAAACAAACAACAAACAAAGGAACAAACAAACAAAAAAGATGAAGACGGACCGCTGTAGCGAAATAATAGACCCTATATGTTTTTTTGTTAGATTCAGGAATGGCTTGCAGCTGGGAACCTCATGGGGTGGAACAACTAAGGAATAGTGGAACATCAGCGGAGAGTAGTACAGACAGTTTGAATAGGTGAAAGGAACAGAAGGAAAGTAATAACGTAAAATTAACATAGATAGCTTCCTTTCCCACAAAGTGCACCAGTTGGCGACTGCACAAACAGCCCCTTCTCATGAGAGCGCTGTGGAGGGAGCAGCGGTCAGCATATAAACTTTCGTGATGCAAACGAGGACCCCCGGGAAGTATGTGTCTAATGAGGTATTTGAGGTACACAGTATAAACATCGTAACTGACTCCTTGCTGTCTGTTCCGATTTGTGGCAGGAATAGATACTAAATTCCAATGTGCTCAGGATACTTTCCTGACTGTGCGCAATAAGTACCCAGCTCATTTGAGAGAGAGAAGTAGAAAATAAATAAAAAAAAACAAATATGCGCGTCAGAAGGAAGAGACGGTACCAAGTAGCCGTGCCAAAGAAAGCACAAATGGAACAGTGCTAAAAACACAGCGCCCGTAATTGTCGCAACTGGCTGGCTGAAAACGCACGTACTCGCGTAAGCACCCACGTGGACAAATAGTAGCGATCGTAACTGTGTCATATACCGATAAAAAACAGTTCATGGGAACTTCCACGAGCGACATGGGGCATAGTAAGATGCAAGTTGGAAGCAGCATCGCCTGGCCAATATGGGTCTTGACCAGCATTGCTCTGGGTTAATCCGGAAGCGAAATACTGAAGTTAAGAAAAATAAAAATAGAGGCATTGTTTCCGCACTTTCAACTAGTCTGGTAACTTACAACATCGCAAAAGCTACATTTATGGCATACGCATGTATTCTTAAGTTGTAACTCAGTATAGCTTTGAGATAAGAACCCATTTCTAAAGGTAGTCGTCATTGAGGCCAGCTCAGAGGTGCATTGCTCACTAAAGCGAGACGTTGCCTCCAGGAGCATCGAGTTACCCTCTACCAGCTCGCCAGTTGGTGGCGGCAAGTGCAACTCACCGCATCCTTCTCGTTCACGTCGGCTCCGCTCTTGATGAGCAGCTCGGCGCAGTCGTCGGCGTTCTTCACGCGGGCGGCTATGTGTAGCGGCGTCTCGTTGTTCTGCAACGACACGAGAGATAACACAAACGCACTTAAGCGCAGCTTAACCGCGAAAGTTTGCCACAGTAAACAGACATGCAACGAGCTGTTAAACTTGTCGGAAGCATTGCAGCTTTCCACGAACTCTCTACTGGCGTAAGTGCGTAGACTGGGGCAGAATGCTTCTGAGGACACCAGCGGCCTCAGAACAACTATATGTTGTACGGTACCTAGACGGTAGCCCCTTTACAAATAAGTGGGCACGAAGGCTGTATATTGCAAAACGGCGGCCATTCAATCTTCTTTCATTTGCTGCTTTCTCTCTTTACAAAATCTACGCAAACCACCTCACTCAGCAATGGCATAGCTCCATGATCTTCGCTGAGTGTGCTGAACGTTCACTGCAATAAAAAAAAAAAATCTTGTTCCTTTGTGGAAATGCGTGGTATATGGAAGTCAAGAGGAATCACTGGACCTGGGGGATCTTACACCTTAAAGTAACGGAGTATGTTTCAAGGAAAGGATGACGTAGCCGAATATGGCAGAGAATGAAGTGGAGAGCTGAGATCAGGAAGTTTGCCGGGATCGGGTGAACGCGGATAACGCAAGACACTGGTAATGACGTAGCCGAATATGGCAGAGAATGAAGTGGAGAGCTGAGATCAGGAAGTTTGCCGGGATCGGGTGAACGCGGCGGATAACGCAAGACACTGGTAATCGGAGAGCATTAGGAGCGGTGTCTGTCCTCTAGGGGACGTAATCCAGTTGTTGATGATGATGCCGGTAACGACAACTGGACAAACTGCCCTCCCACACCCCATCATCAAAATAAGCAGGAGCAGCTGCTACTCACAGGTCCGGCCTTGAACTGCACCTGGGCGCCGTGTCCCAGCAGCGTCTCGACGACCAGCGCCTGACCTGCGGACACGGCCACGTGCAGGGCCGTGTGGCCATCCTGCGTAGCAAACGTCACTCGGTTCGTCGCTTGAGTATATCAGTGTCGACATTATTGGTTTGTGCGTGCTGTTTTCTGTCAGTACTGTTCACGACCTCATTGTTGATAGTCTGTGCTTTAATTTTTAAGAATGCCTCGCAAAAGGCTTAATCGAGGACGAACTGTTTCTTCTAGCGTTTACGAATCCGCAGTTACTGCAGCGCAAAGTGCAGTTGAACTGCAGCACTGAAGCCCGCTGCGATACACGCAAGGCCCGGTGGCGTTTCAGGGCATGGAGTGGTGCCGACTTGAGTTCTTTCATGTACGTATATGGTTATTTCAGACATAGGCGGCTAAAGCTCTAGTTTCGTGCAAAAATCTTGGTTCACGGTACGTTTTGACCCAAATATTTGCTCAGCTGTAGCCATTGGGAGGAAAGAATCGTGCCAGCTGCCGCCCAATGGACAGAGGATTTGAAGATGGAGAGCGAGAAATGTGGTTGCGAGCACATGCCAGAAAGAAGAGGCGAAGAATGAACACACGCTTTCGCACGTTTACTCGGTTTAACTACGTTGAAACTCCTACCTCTTTTTTCGCTTGCGAGGCATCTACTACGAGCGCATTAAAAAGAAACTTTTGCTGCCAGGTACTCAACTTACATTCGTCTTGACGTCCACGTGCTCTCCCTTTTGCAGAAGGGTTCTGACGATGTCCACGTAGCCCTTCTGCGCTGCCGTGTGGATGCATTTGGCACCCGCCTGCACAGAGAGTGATTCGAGTGTGTACACCATCGCGTTGAGCGAGAAACGCGGAGCTGAAATATCGTCTTTTGAGGGATCGACTGGAAGCCAACCTTGTTCGACATGTGTAAGGGGACGCCTTTCTTCATGAAGACCATTGCTGTCTCCGGCCTTCCAGCTTCAGCCGCAATGTGCATCAAGGTGCTCCCATCCTGGAAAGAAAAAGTAATGCGACAATTTTGACGAGCTTTGTTTTTCTTCCGGTTCGCATCATAACTCGCCTTACAAACGAAATACAGCCGGATGTACTGATACGTCGTGGTAAAATTAGTCTTCCCGCCGATGGTACACGACTTGCCTTTTCGTGAACATAGACATGTATGGACAAGTTGATGTATCATCATGCCGGTATTTTACTTATGTAAATATTGATATATATGAACATGTCCACATGCAAAAAAAAAATTGGTGCCTCTCTGACTACGTCACATGAAACCGTACTGGCCTAAGTACTAATGTAAGCTCAAGGAACACTGGCCAGCAAAACTAGCCCTAGAAGAAGTTCTATGGGCAGCAGAAGCAGAACGGAAGGTTTCGGGCTTCCTGTCTGCTTTGGTTGCCCGACAAGTCGCTGCGTGAAAACGAGACCGCGTCAGTGCCAAGAAGGCAGACAGACGGTGGTGCGCTCACTGACCTTCGTGCGGTGGTGCACGGATGCCTTGTACTTGTCTATGAGCAGCTCGACCACGCCCACATGGCCCAACTGCGTGGCGATGTGCAGCGGCGTGCGGTCCTCGTTGTCGATGAGGTTTGGGTTGGCGCCGGCGTGGTGGAACAGTTTAACCGCCTGCTCGTCCCCTTCGCGGGCTGCCACGTGGAGCGGCGTCGCGCCCTCGGCGTTCTGGTGGTTGATGGGGCTCTGGCACTCCACCAGGAAGCGCATGATGTCCAGGTCGCGGCGCCGCGCAGCCATGTGCAGCGCCGTGTTGCCCGTGGTCGGGTGCACGTAGCAGACCTGCTCACGCGTCATGGCGCCCAGCAGGTCCCGGCACACACCGTGGTTTCCCGCCTCTACGGCCAGGAAGAGCGGGATGTTGCCATCCTGCGCGGCCGATGGCCGTAATACGAGTGAGTGCAGGATTGGCGCGTATGTTCTGTAGTAGTCGTGGAAGAGCTGCTAAGTTTCCAGAAGACGGCGCGACTTGTGAACTGCATGTAGGAGCAATTGGGTTATGAAGGGTTTTGTGCTTGACAATGACTCAGGAGAACAGTGGTTCGGGATGCACTGTATGACCCTGGACAATGTTGTTCTCGATGCAGTCACAGACCGCTGCAATTGCAAGCGAGGTAGCAGTAAGGAGAATGGGCTAATGCTCTGATTGAATGCCGAAAATTTAATCTCAGGAGCTCCTCCATTCAAGCGATGAAGATTACTTTAGTTTAGTTTAGTTTTGGGATGCAGATAATAAAGATGAAGGTTGGATGACAGAAGAAAAAACAGGGCCAGGAGAAACTGGCGAGTAATCAATGGGGATGATTACAGTGTCGAGGAGGTCAAAAAACTTGAGCGCAGCCGCACAGAACAAAGCGAAAACAAAATTATTCAGATAAATTTATGAGATTAGGTACACACTTATGAGAGGATTATGAAGTTACTGAGGGCTTTTGCCAGAAATGAATTTCGGAACCACTGCATAACGCAGCTAATGCATGTCGGCCTGATAACTTCTAGTAATTGCGTGCAACATTCGGCGGCTGAGCGATACATGAGGAATGAGGCTCATTTCAGTGAACCCCTGGCGAGAACATCAAAAGACAGAAAGCTTTGATACTTTACATTTTAGCTACGAAAAAAAGCTCAACCCTTTAGACGCAGTTTATAGGGGTGCGCGAATATTGGAAAATTCGTATAGTGAACCGGCTTACTTGGATTTTTCGAACGAATCAAATACTGCATGTTTAAAATTATTCGAAACGGATCAAATAGCTACTCAAATTTCCGACTACTTTTTGAATAACTGACCCGAAATTGGAACCGTATTCTTCAGCCGCGAGTATTCCAAAAACTGGAACCACACACGCCGACTACTACCACGATAGGTATACGCGCGAGATGAAGCGTTCAGTGCCGGGATGAGGTCCATTCGCGTGGCACCATTCATTATACTCATACATACCCTCAGAGACTGGAGGCCGCGGCAGGGCCCAGAGAGGTTCAGTAAACCCGGCCTTGATGCCTGATCTCGGAGACCATGGCTCATACGCAGCTATCGCTCGTTAAGTGCACTGAGGAGTGGCGCTAGTTTATTCTCTTTCGTCAACAGCAAACGATTCTTTTCCTATTCGCTTAACCTGACAATGACAATGATAAAGTTAATGTACTGACTATGTGTTGCGAATCCCTGATGGAGATCACTGTTGCATCTTTTAACAGCTATAGCTATGAATGAATGAATGAATGAATGAATGAATGAATGAATGAATGAATGAATGAATGAATGAATGAATGAATGAAAAATGTTTATTGAGAAGCCTTCTCTGGCGTTTAATTGCAGTCAATTGTCCAGGGCCCCTATGGAGACTGCAGCAGCTCTTGCCCAGTCCACCAGCCGTCGCTGGTCTTCCATGGTTGACGTGAACAAAGCTTCCTCCCATTGCTCCTGTGATGGGTTTTGTATATCGGGGACTGAAGTGTTGCGTTGGCAGCCACACGAGGTGAGATACAGCAGCGCCGACGCTAACGCTTTGCGGTTTCGCACGATTGCGTGTTGAATATTCGCGCAAGTTGCGAACATTCGTAAAAATATTTAATTCGTATTCGATTAGGTTCTCTCAATATTCGATTCTAATTCAATTCGATTTTTAGCTAAATTATTCACTTTCGATTGAAAAGCAAAGCTACACTGTTATTAATTGATTCGGTGTGAAAAAAGTATTGTTTTGCACACCCTTAAAAGTTCCTTGAGTTGAAACATCATATTTGAATAAGAATGAATGCACGAAGAATTTTAATTGAATTAGCTTTTGTCGGTAAAAAAAATGCGTCCTTCGGATCCGCATAGTTGACAGCAAGTTGCCCGAAAAAAAAACGACAAATGCCAGAGTCCTCTGCAGCAGCGGTGGTGCAACTCATTGTGGAATAGTTTCCAAAGTAAGTAACTGCAATAACTGTTTTGGACGAATTCCCGCAGCATGCCTGCATAGACATCTGCACTGTACAGGCGCATGCGGCGAGTTGTGACACCGCGATCTAGGCTTAGGGAGCCTAGCATTACATGCGGCGTCCCTGCCTGTACCCAACCACGCACGGTATGTACCTCTAGTTCTTTCCCTCTCTCTCCTCGCCTCCTTTTCCATCTCCCTCTATACTTTCCCTCGACGCGCGGTTCAGGTGTCTGCACAGATTTCTTTTCCTATCTTCGTGACTTCCTCCGCGTGTAGATGCGCAGCGCGTGCATAAAACCCGGCATCTAGACAATGCACCGAGGATCGGCGACGAGGACGACGAAGTGTGGCGTGTGCAAGACGTGCTGCCTCGTAGTCTGCTGAATTCGAGCACCGCCCGTGGTTCTTCGCGGTGATCGCCTCTTCGGTACTCAGTAAGTATAGCTCTTTTTGTGCCACTTCTGGCGTGTAAGATCAACGACGAATTTGGGGGTGCTCTCTTCAACTGTGTTGCTTAGCACTTTTTCTGTGATGCTGTAGATGTGCACATAGCGTGTAGGCTTGGGTGTCTGATATGTAAACGCGAGGACATTGAAGCCGACATTCACCACTTACTGTGGGACTACCCTTCTCTCAATTCCACAAGGATCCGGCACCTGAAGGTAGCGGGTCTTCCACCGCGCAACCCTGCTTCATATATTGCCTGGACGCAGGGACAATTCCATAGCTCACTGCTGGGCTTCATAAAATCAGCTAACCTATTCCCATTGCTTTAATCATTACTACATTCTTCATCACAGTTTCGCCCATTGATGCCCTGAGGCAATGAATCTCGTTAGAAAAAGTACGTAACATTATATATTCACTTATTTTTTCACAGTACTCTTAAGGGCCCTCGAAGGAGGATACTAGGTAGGGAGGTGGTGTAGGGGCGGGGGGGGGGGGGGGGGGGGGGGGTTGCAGGTTGCAAAACAGTTTAGTTTATAAGGTTTAACGTCCCAAAGCAACTAAGGCTTTGAGAGACGCCGTAGTGGAGGGCTCCGGAAATTTCGACCACCTGGGGTTCTTTAACGTGCACTGACATCGCACAGTACACGGGCCTTTAGAATTTCTCCTCCAAAGAAATTCTAGCCGCCGCGGCCGGGATCGAACCCGCGTCTTTTGGGTCAGCAGCCGAGCACCATAACCGCTGAGCCACCGCGGCGGCAGGTTGCAAAACAGTATACAGAGAAACAGGAACAAGAAAAGGAAGGCACAAAGTATTATCAAGGAAAATTTGAGCCACAGTTGAGCACTAATGAAGATTAAGCTGTTATAATCAGTGCAAACAAATATAACACATGTGCTGTTGATAATGAACAAGAAAGCAACAAGTGCTGTGCATGCGTGTGACGGACCTCGTCGCAGAATGTTGTTATGGCGTCTATTTTCATATCATGCGCTATACCCGTATAAGCACGAGGCTTATATATAGGAGCTCGATTTTTCCCTCCCTCGCAACGGACTTCTTGAACGCTCGCCCGCAGTTCTCCACATACAAGGGACTGCTGAGAGAACAGCGAGCGACCTCCTATCCGAACTACTATGGGTTCCTCGTCTTCTTCGGTGGCGGCGGTTCGCCGTCAGCTCCTGTTCGTCCTTCCGCTGCTGCTGTTGGCGGCGTTCGCTGTGGGGCCAACTGAGGGCTACACAGAGGCCGCCTGCATGCAGCAATGCGGAGGCTTCATGCAAGTCGAGTGCGAGGAAAGGTGCAACTGTGTCTTCTACCCTCGCGCCGACTACGGCTACTGCCTGCCACCTGGATTCAACCACACACAACTGCCCGAACCGTAGCCATGGGACTCAACCCAGCCTTTTGAGATCAGTTACTACGTTTATCGAAACATGTATTTTTTTTTCTTCACAAAAGTGAGAACCATCTCAAACACTGGCCGCTGGATAAACTCACTTGATGTCACCGTTCTCACGCAGTGATTCTTTTCTGATGGCAGCTATTTACCTGGATGCTATCATTCTGTAACTTTTGACTACGAAATACAGGATTTTCCTGCTAACTGTGCTCGCCAAAGAAGAGTGAGTACCGACTCTATGGAGTCTACTGCACCATGCTGCCTACACTTACACATAAAAATTTTCTCCCCTTTATGTCCCTACATGCGAATTCGCTTTGTCTTTCGTCTACGATAGAAAAAGTCTTCATTCTTGCTTTCTTACGAGACACGGAGGTAGAAATTTTGTATAAAACAAAGCCCACCTATGCAAGTGCTACAGATAAAACGGCTTACAGATCTTAACCTCGGATGGGCTTGAGGTTTTAAGACCTCGACCAGGCGATCTGAGTACGGAAGCTAAGAAGTACACAAGGTTTCCAATCGCTTCCGCATGCATGCACTGTCGCAGCCTTGCTGAATGGCTCCTGTCTGTCATTTATTTATCGCTTACGAAGCGTTATGTTCGCTGCCACCAACCTGTTACCAGGCAACATAACGTTAAAAGGGTCTACCTATGATGCTAGAGCGCGAACAGGGCTGTGAATTAGGCAGAACACTTCATCTGTCAAAGACAAATTCGGGAACTTTCTCGGTCGCTTCGCTCCGCGCGTGGTGCAGATCTACTCACGGGGTGAGACAGTTACTTCGCCTTTCCTTTCCTAATGAGCTGGATGGTTAAGGCGCTCGGCTGCTGACTCGAAAGACGCGGGTTCGATCCCGGCCTCTGCGGTCGCATTTCTGTGGAGGAGAGAAGCTAGAGGCCCGTGTTGCATGCGATGTCAGTGCACGTTAAAGAACCCCAGGTGGTCGAAATCTCCGGAGCCCTTCACTACGGTGACCGTCATAGCCTGTGTCGCTTTGGGACGTTAAACCCACTTAAATCAAACCAAACCTCTTTTAGTATCCTCCCTCCTCTTTCTACCATAGTAGAAATGCGGCCAGCGCGAGAAATAAAATTTTCTAGGCAGTACGCCAAGAATAGATGACAAGGAAGACGAAGTGTTTTGCGATTACGACACAGCCCGAGGACATCATCATCATCATCATCACCACTCTCATTCAGTCTGATTTCCCTTCATCGCGGCTGATCCTTGAGGACGCTCACACCTTCGGGCCGCAGTGAGTAGGCATTTCTGTGCCGTGCATGGCGCGCAAGAACGACACCAAATCCACGGGGGCTCTTCTAAGCGGTGTTTTTTGCGGCGCGGTATACCCAGCATGTAAGCCAAAACATGACGTTATATTAAGCACGAAATGCTTTTCGGGCCCATTCTCGGCAAACTCAGGCGAACATTGTCCAAAAATTTTGAGGAAGCTGACGCCAAAACCAACGGCCTCCAAAGCCGAATTTTCCGTCACAGTGTTGTCGACTCGAAAAAACAAAACAAAAAAACTCTACGGTCCAGACGGGATTCGGCAAACTCCCGCACAAATCGAGCAGCTTCTGATGACTTTTCGGCATTTTTATTGGTTTATATCACAAAGGGCACTCGCTAGCGGCTAAATGAACATGCATATAGTAACTTAATTTGCGGTGTACAGTCCGCACCTGGTGTATAGTCCGCAGGGTTCAATTTTAGCTCTTTTTTTTCTAGATTGTTCTATGCCCGCTACATAGTGGGCAGGAGCAAGGTGTTCACCCCTCAGATCAAAATGTATGCGCACGCGCAGCGCAAGTATCACAAAACACCGTAATAGAACAAAGGTTGGTAATCCCATGCCATTTTCGGTGGTACTGAAGAAAAGTTAGCGTATAATCCGCGTTCACAGATAGCTCACAAAACAGAAAATTTAGCGTTTAAACATATATAGTCCGCGGACTGCATATTGGGAATTACGGTAGATGTCGTTACTTTGAATGTGCTGGTAGATTTACTATACATGCTGTGACAGGCTCCCAAAGCAGCCAGATGCAGAGTTGCGCTTACGTCCACTATACTGCTCTGCCAAACATTTAAGCAATGAGGAAAAGCCAGAACTCTTGCATGCGGGAGGCATGCTTGGTGGTGTAGTTAAAAAGGGTGCAGGCTCAATCCGGTTATTTCTGGCTTCCGAACTTGCTTTACCTTCGTTAAAAATGACACAGCTTGGCAGTAAATACTTACCGTGTGGATGGGTGGCGTCATCTGTTGTAAACTCCTCAAGTCACAAGCGCTTCCGTTTTAACAGTTTGAGAAGACCTGTCATAAAACTGCGTGTTTTTGATACAAAACGTCTTTACAATGAATTTCCGCACTGGGAGAAAATCAAATGCCGCAAAGCCCGAGAAGAGAAGGTGTTTTAAAGAGAAGGTGTTTTAATGGACTTAATCACAACAGCACTTTAGTGCCCAACGATGCGGAAGTGATGGCTTCTCCATAATGCATGGAAGCTTCTGAACCATGTACTCGTGTTTGACCAATAGAGGAGCGAGCTGCGAAAAAAAAAGACAAAATGCAAAACTCTGGCTCCCTCAGGGAGCCTATACAGTAACTCTATGCGCCGGTAGTTACTGCGTGAAAGCACTGCACTAACACTGAGTGGAACGACATTAATGGACAAGGTCGTCACAATCTCTTCGTTCAGCACTCTCAAATGCTCGGCGGTGTAGTGCTGCAGCGACAAAATGGAGCCGGATGAGCAAAGCGACAAATGCGGCAGCTTTATGTGGCAGCACAAGAAGGTGAGAAGGCGATCGAACGCGTCGCTGAGAGAAGCGGGTGAATGCCACGGCGCGTGAAAACATTGATGCAGTGAATGCGCGCTGGTCAGCTCTAAATACAGAGAGGGGTGAGAAAGGAGGCACGTCAACGAGACCCTTAGCCGAGACCCTTTCAAACAATGCGGCCAGCCCGACCTATCAGACCGCCTTGAGTGCTGTACGTCGCGGTTATGAAATGCAATTCGGGCTCATGCCTATTCTCTCCGTTGATGTCTCTCAGCGGGTCCGAGGCTAACCGGGCCCACAATGGGGGGGAGACAAGTACGGACAATGGGGGGTTTTAATGGTAGTTAGGCAGGAGAAGAGGGAGTGCTCCAGATAAGAGTTCTTATCTTGTCTTATGAACAACAAATAAAACTTTATTCGCTTCATCCTTTCACTTCATTACGCTATCGCAAGTAATAACAGTCACAAATTGAACTGTAACTTCTATAGCGTCATACTAGATTGCTCAATTATTTCATTTTGCGACCATTTTGTCAGTCTCACTGCACCGACCGCATTTATATTGCTCCACAGGCTAGCACAAGGGGTCTTTAAAACTAAAACAAGCTTAATTTCCTTATGTGCTCACAATGCTTGAGTGAAACGACGTTCCAGCGGAAGTTCAGGCTTTCGGAAATTGCTACCGAATAAAATTCACTCGGACAGCTAATTTCATAGTGTTGGCAATGCATTCAGCACCTTTGCGCACTTTACCAGAAGTGACGTCACTTCCGGTCTGTTGGATTCACTTCCCTCCAGCCAATGGGCGAATTTGTTGACCGAAGACGCACTCTGGCCCCATAGGGGATCTAATGATATCACAATAATATTGTTCCCTGACAGACTTCAGGTATTTACTCGTCGCCACTGTATTTCGTGTTGAATTATTCCGGATCCTAACCCGCTCCGTTGCTTAATGTGAGTGTCGCTGTATGACCGAGAAAACTGCAGAAGGGAGACAATCGAACAGTGACAACTTGATACGTTGACAATAACAAGCCCTGCGCACGCGTCACTTCGTGACGCATGCACTCAAACCACTTGGCAACTAGGCATGTTTACGTAATGTCGCGCTGTATACATAAGGCAGTATTCACGTGAAGGTGGAGGAGGAGGAAAAAAATTGGCTATGGCTTAGCTAAGGTTAAGCCTGGATAAAGCGAAAAGCTCTCGCTGCTTTTCAGCCAACTCCCAAGCTACCACTTCTGGATCGGTGTGTCTGCGCCGTCCGACTGTTGCTTCTTCTTCTCCTTCAGTATAAAAGGCAAGCGCGCCTTTTATACTTCTCCTTTCAAATACGCACTGCGCACGGCTACGGCGAAAGGTCAAGCGCTGAACAGAGCGTCTTTCTCTTTGACTAAAAATGCCCTACATAAGGCACACACCCTACCCACAGTTTCACTGAACTGAACAAATGCTAAACTCAATGTCTGCCGCATGGCATCACTTACCAGCTTAAGGTCCTGCAAATGCCATACTTTCACAAACGTCACACACGTAGCCTAACGGATTGTTTACAAAGTCTGCCGTGCAGACCTTGGTCGCACTGGCACTTCTGCCTGTTTCTGCGCCGTCCGACTGTTGCTTCTTCTCCTTCCATGGCGAGTGTCTGCGCCGTGCGTGACGTCACTTGGTTTCGCGCATGCGCAGAAGTGTCAAATTTATAGTGTGGCTTACGTGAAGCGCGGTGTTGAATAGCCTAGTGAAGCTTTTCGCTTCAGCATTTAATCAGAACTATGGCAGCTTTGGAATATCTAGGGAAAGGGTCGAGGTAAAAGGGTCAAGAAAATGCAGGTTGCATACTGTCGAGCAGGCTCGCTTTGGGGGCGGAGTCCCACAGGGAGCCTAGCAAGCTACGCTCTTCATCCCCCCGGCGGCGGCGTCGTCCACCCTTTGTGCGAAGCTTGTCGTTTTTACACTTTTGATTGTATAGGAACGCCAGTGTTGCGCGAAGTATGCAAACTATGTAGAAACTACACACATATATGCGTGACGTTCTCTTTGCACCGTCCAGGCCGGGAACCTTATCCGCGTGTGCCGAGCATCTAGCCGATCCAGCGGTTGTCACCACACAAAAATGGAGGGCGCTGTGACGCAGCCAAGCACACTCCCCAAAGCCGCCGTTGTTTCGCTCGCTCGCAACGGACTTCACGAAGCCTGGCGCACAGTTCTTCGCAGGGAAGGACCCCGACGCGAATATCGAGCGGCCTCCTCGCCGGCTATGGGCTCCTCGTCTTCCTCGGCGGCAGCGATTCGCCGCCTAGTCGTGCTTCCGCTACTGCTGTTGACGGCGTTCGTTGTGACGCCCTCGGAATGCCGGCAAAGAGGGGCCGTCTGCGGCCAGGTCTGCGGCGGCTTCATGCAAGTCGACTGCGTGGACGAGTGCCGCTGCGTCTTCTACCGAGCCAGCGACTTCGGCCTCTGCGTGTCGCCCATATTCAACGGCACCTATCTGCCCGACGAGGAGAAGATGCGCGTGTTTTGAAAGCCTTCCCCATGCAAGCCCCTTTGGAAACTTCGCGTATTTTTTTTTTCGCTCCTTTGCTACTCTCCTCGGAGCTTTATTGTTTTCTTGTAAAAGAGAGGTGGGTCTTTGAGGCCGGCAACTTGGTGAACGCAGTGTCATGTTTTTCTATATGCCACCGTCTTATCGCAGTTTATTTTTTAAAGGGACACCGAGGAGAAACTGCATTTGACTTTTATCGATCGATTACCACGTTCTTGTGACAAAGATGCTACTTTAACTCAAAACAGAGCTTTTGTTATCCAGAAAAGATAAAGAATGAAATACAGATGTCGCCACCACCGGCCATTTTAGCAAGCTAACCGCACTACGTCGAGCCATATATTTATTCGCGGATCACTGAGGCTAGGCTACACAGCGATTCACTTCAAAACGTTGATTACTGAGTCCCTTTCGGTCTTGGCGTTACGAGTTTGGTTCAAGCGCCGGGAAAATTTTTAAATCCAGTTTTTCTTGACAATAACTACGTCTTCCGCTGCTGAACAAGCATCATCCCAGCCAAAGAGAGCCAGAGAATTGATTTTTGACAAGAATGAAAATTGGATGGAGTTGTCGTCAGTGTTTAAAGAGCATGAACTCTTGTGGAGCGTTTTGCACTGCTCTTCCTGTAGCTGCGAATTTTTCTTTCCCTCCATTTTGTTTCTGTATGCTATTACGCTGAACTTTTTGAAAACGGGCTATTCTCACGCACTTGTCAAAGAAATATTCAAGAAAACTTTGCGCAGATTAACACAAGACGGAGGGAGAAGCACGCACACATACACGAGCGTTAATCTTAAGTTTTCTTGAATATGTCGCTGCCCCAACTGGCCCAACGTTCTGCTCTACTAAATTGTCAAAGAAGTCGTACTTTAAATACCTGACTCCAAGCAGGAAGACGAGGTGATCGCGAGAGTTAGGCAACAGCGCGAGGATATCATTGCTTCTACTGCATAATGAAGCTCGAAGCCATACCATTCATTCATAGCGTGACCCATTTCGAAGGGTATGACTGCGAGCTGAACTATGCTGAATTACCCGCCTACCCGCCACCTTGCAACATTAGATGGAATTCCCACTTCTTAGAAAGAAGGAGCACAAGGGAAGAAAATACAAAGAGGTCGAAAAGTGTGCAAGCAGTCACAACTGACGCTTTTGACAACGACTTGAGTACGCTAGCCGTTCTGACCCGTAGTGAAACTTCGTAAGGCACAAAGCTGCTGCAGAGCAGTTTCTCGATCAAGCCGTGGCGTTTCAAAGCCTTCTGGAAGCTGGCTTGTCGGTGGTGAAGGATGCAGCGTGGCACATCAATGTCCAGTTGCTGCCCGACGTGCACACTGACCAGCTGATCGGCTTCCTGGGCGGGTTGAGCGGAATACTGGCCGTCTGGAGTTAACCGGTCCCCACTTGTGCACGTGAGCTTAGAAATGAGCGTGCTCTGGACTTCACGTCTGCATACAGGATGAAACAGCGTGAACCGTGCTGTTTTCTGCAGGGGCGTGTTAAGCGCAAATGTGATATACGTAGCAGCTCGCGCGGAGTATTGTGCTGAATGTCTACGTGCATTTACAGCGCGTTCTCAGCGCTTTTGTTCAATATTTCGGCCCGTTCATTAAATGCCTGCGGGTGGTAAGGAAGACAAGCGCTCCGCATGGAAGACGCACTTACACGATCCCTGATTTCCGATCACCTCGCTTGTGTTAATTGTTCGGCGCTAGTGTTTTCGGTTCACAGTGAGTAGCTCCCTTCGTGTTGTATCCAGTGCTCAGGACCAAGAGCGAAAGATTATTATGTGTTCTGAGCTGCGTTCTGTCGCAATGGATTATTTGGCCGTACGCATCCATGACGTGTCAAGTAATGACGTTATATGCAATGCTAAGCTATCATCACAATTAAGGCAAATGGAGACAAAAATAAGGCGTTGCAAAGAGTTCCTTTTCAATCCATAACCGTATAGCAGGCGATAACAGCTAAGAAATCAAGCATTCCGCATGCATGTTCCGGTTAGCCCATGACATGAAAAGAAGCAGTCTAGGGTCACCCCACAAGTTAAAGCACCATCGGAGCTGGTGGAATGATTTAATTCTGAAATCTTCTTGTTTTTGCTTGCTTCTTTGCAGTATTCGCATTTACATAGTTGCCCTGGCTAACGCAAAAGCTTTTTTTGTTGCAAAGAATTTTTCGTTGTCACAATATTTCTCTGACCAGGTTCAGCAGTAGTTAAATCGCAGCTAATTTTTTGCTTAGCTTTGTTTTGCATTGTCTTGCATTATAACACGCGTTCTCCTTTGCAACCTGAGTATCAGAGGGAATCGAGAAATGTGGATTGGGAGAGGCGGCCGAGGTACGGGACCTAATATACTTCAAAAAAGAAGCCTCGCGAACGAGTCTCTTTGCGACGTGTATGTATTTCCACGGCGTAGCAGCGAACCATATTACGCATTACCGGGCTTGCTTGCTACGTTATGCTTAGATCTTACACACACACACACAGACACACACAAAAAAAATCCTACGGAGGAATTCCGAATGTCTATGTTCACAATTATATGTACTGGGCCAGCTCTTTTTTTGGCCAAATTTTATCCGCAAAATTTCCTGAAGAAAGAGAAAATTCCCGAATAGAACGGCAGTGTGATATGCCCCTTATATATACTGGTTGTTTATTGCCATTGCGTGTCTGTGCGCACAGGTTCGCACCTTACCAGTTGCGAAAACCGATAAATAGTTTTTCAGTTAGTATTTTACCGCCACTGATGGTTTATAAGAGGCTGATCTGGCAAGTCTGACACGCGACAGTATCAGCCTTTGCCAGCATAAGAATGCCTGTCTGCATCTTAGGAACACCTCACACATTCCAGCTAAAGATAAGCGCTATCTCGCGCGTGGCCTGGTGTCATGAGGTGCGTGCGGGCCCCCTGCATCAGACAACTGTCTCAATGTTCCCTCCTCCCCTTCTCCCTAAAAAAATGGGAACGACCCGGCCAGTCTCGCGTTCAGTGTATTCGCTACAGCTTTAGTAATTGTGACAACGCAGAGCCACGGCCTGTCGCAATTTCGCAGCTCCGACAGTTAGTCACTTGTGCAAATACCTTAGCGCGCACTGTGAATCAGGATTCTGTCATTGTTACATGTTATGTATAAGGACAGGGCTCTATGCGGCATTTTCAGTGCTTTACTCGTTCGTAACGGACTTTGCGAACGCTTGCCGCGCAGTTCTTCACAAGCAAAAAGACCTGACCAGGAACAGCTAGTGACCTCCTCGTCTACTATGGGTTCCTCGTCTTCGTCACTGGTGGTGCTTCAGTTCCTGTGGCTGTTCGTCTTTGCCTTGTTGCTGCTGGTGGCTTGCGCTTCCGTGCCAGCGGAGTTCCGTGAAAGGGAGGCCCAGTGCAAGCAGTTATGCGGCGGTTTCGCGCAACGCCAGTGCGTGGAAGAGTGCAAGTGCGTGTTTTACACGGGCAGCGACTTCGGCGTCTGCCTGCCACCCGAATTCAACCAGACCTCCCTGCGAAATCTGTACTTTTTCTGAGGGAGAACCACCCGCGCGCAACACCTTTGGAGAACTATTCTACTCTCGTCGAAACTTGTCTCCTTTTACAAAATAGACCGGCTACTGAAGTCGAAGGCTGGATGAACTCTGCATCATCTTTGCCGATGTGCTGCCATCATACCACAGGTTCTTTTTTTTATTTTATATCAATGCCTGTCCTCTTTTAGTAACCTTTGACCATGAAATGCAGTTTTGGGGCCAATGCGCTTGCCAAGAAAGACTGAATACAGACATTTTTTGGAATATGCT
Organism: Amblyomma mixtum; assembly: GCF_055824585.1. Taxonomy (NCBI): domain Eukaryota; kingdom Metazoa; phylum Arthropoda; class Arachnida; order Ixodida; family Ixodidae; genus Amblyomma; species Amblyomma mixtum. The sequence continues at coordinate 313,562,815 of NC_143012.1, read as the reverse complement.
GCACCATGTTGCCCTCTTTTCCTCAAGATGTTTGTTTTTGCTGCTACACGCTATCACGCCTTGACTTTTGAAACGATACAATACTTTGTCAGCCTTACTTTCTTACGGGACTGCCTCCTACAAATTTTCCTTAGACCAAACCAAAGTATCGAAAAGATATTGAGATAACATTCACAGTGTAGTTACTGTAACTGAAGTATAGTAACTCGAATTCCAGCTACAGCAGGTGGTTGTTTCGACAAGACAGTTGAAATTTACTGAAGGTCATTGCGTTATTTTTGGTTGACGTTTGATTTCTTGAGGTTGTCAAATATTGTCTTTAATGGCTTTAAGCTGAACATGATTATTCTAGACATTTGAGAGTTACTAGTACGACTTTATGGTCGCTGTAATCTGAGCTGATGCCGTCTTTTCTGTGAACTGAGAATTTCTTGGTGTGTATATTGCTCCTGTATCTGTTGTCAGTCATAACATTAAATATTCTTGGAAATAAGTTGTGGAGTCTGCTGATGTTATGTCTATGCTAGTCGTCGACTAGAAGCTTTCAAAACAGCATATATACTCCAAGGGTGAGGTATGACACGACTCGTGGGATGGCTGCAGTTGAGACGCAGTACGAGGCAACGACAAAGTCCACTCGGTGGTTTCATTGCAGACACTTCCCCTCAGTGTCGTCGAGGCCAGCAGAGAGATCCCGTGGCGTAGTGCTTATTTCGTGGCGTAACTAAATTTCTACGCCAGCAGGACGGTTGCTAACTCGTTTAGCTCTGCAACTTACACAGTCAAGCCCGTTTGAAATGGCCGCAGCCATAACGAGCGAGGAGGATACTACCGTCAGAATATGCATTAGCTCTCAGCGGCACGGCGTCTATGATTGTGCACGGAACTTTTTTTTTTTGTGCACGTGAAGCGTCTGCAGCTATTTTCACGAAGCCACTGATGTCGGCGACATTAGAAATCCCTGCTGGACAGAACAATAGGCGCATCTCGTGTGCGAAAAAAAAAAAGATCGCTTTCCAAAAACAAGAAATAAAACAAGAATAAAAGCCTCAGGATCTGAGGTTCTGCTTTAGAGCAGTACAGTCGGGCCTTTACCGTACGTGTGAAGCTCTCAAGATACCCCGGGGCGAGGATGAGGCTCCTCCTCACCCAGCAGAGACTAACTTCGGTGGTGTTGTAACTGTCCCACTATAAGGCTCGAAAGGAGTCCATATGTGGCCTGGAGACTTGTGACCAACCGTGTATGTCTCCTGTAAAAGCGCTCAGCGACATCGTGTTGACTGTTGCGACTGACAGGACCATGTGATTCTTCAGCATCTGATAATAGTGTGTGGTTATGGTGCCGAGGCAATGTAATTGCAGCCTTCGCAATTTATCAGCCACGTACCCATTTACGCTCTCCTTTTATGGTAGAAGTGGAAGGCAAACACTGCTGGGTCTTCCCCGTCTGTCACTTTTCCTCGATGCAGGGGGCACATTAATTTGCATTTTGTCTTCCAACTTTTTCATCCTGCTTCGGCCGCACGAGAAGCTGGCTCATCGCGTAATGTGTGCTTCAGCTCGCGATTTAGTGCCTTCCCCAGAAGGTTTTACATGCACAGGGCCGGGCTTCAACATGTTTTCTGAGGCATGTCATTAATGGGCTCAAACTTCTTATTGGACCCAACGAATGCTTTAAATCACCATCATCATCGTCATCGCCATCGTCCGCACGACACTGCGGAAGCTCGCACTAGGTTCTGAGTTCCTTTGCTGCAATGGTTGTGTAGGATCTTTGAGCCTTTTCGTCGGCCCGGAATAAACCGGCGGTTCGTCCCTTACTTGTGATGCGCTATTTGGGGGACTGTGAACCGCGGGCTCCTTTAGTTAGAAGGCGTTAGTATAGTAATATTGCAAAAAGTATTCAAGCAATGCCGCACGCAGTGTCACAGCATGTTGACGGACTCTGTTCATCTCCTTTATTTTTTTGCTTTCGTACGAAGCGATACCAACCAAAATGCCACTTAAACAAATAGATGTCCGTGTGAGGTTGCAGTGCTCCACACAGAGAAGTTTCACAATCGCAATCAAAAGTGTTCTGAAAAAAAAAAAAAAAGATAATTTTGTAGACCGCTTCTCTCGGAGCGCTGTGCATCTATCCACCCAGGATGACATAGCTGACGCGTCTTACTAACCCCTCCTACTCATTCTGCGGAGATGCGCCACGCAGTAAGAACGCATCTCTCGAGGCAGCTGTGCACCAGGAATCGATGACAAGGAAGGCGAAGTGTTCGGCGAGGGTGACACACTGCCACGCGGTCTGATTTCTGACCACCGCTGCTGGTTTTTTGCGGCCCTTGCATTTTCGGGTCACAGTGAGTAGCTTTTTCCTGTGACATGTCTGGCGCGCAAGACTAACCGCGAATGTTCGCGCAGCGTTCCAGTCTGTGCTCTGTCGCCATGACTCCTGCAGCGGCGCCGTAGGTCTATAAGGTGTCAGCCTAAGACGCAGTCCGCAATGTGAATCATGACTATTACGAACGAAAGATGCCTCTTGGAAAGTGAACAGACTAAAACTAACTCCATTAGCTGTGTCCTTTCGATGTATAACCGTATCGCGTGTTATAACGCACGTAAAACGGAGGCTAGTCCACAACCATAATCCGGTTAGCATTTCACGTGAAAAACAAGCTGTCCAACATCTCCGTACAAATTGAAGCACCATGCTAGCATGCACAATGATTTAAAATTTCGCCTGAATTGTGTGTCTTATCGCATTGACCTCATTTACGTGGTTCTACGGGCAAGACGAACCTTCTTGTTAGTAAAACGCAATGTTCAATTTTTTTGTGCCTCTCACTTTGCTTCAGTGAAATAATCTCGAGCAGAAATTCACCCTTTCGGGATACAATTGATATAGACTGAAAGACTTCAGCCGTTGCTAATTGCTTACTGGCTGTCTTTCGCTTTTCATTGCGGTGCATTGTAACCTACTGCATTGTGTAATGTGAGTATTGCGGCTAGCCGAAGATGCGCAAGAGGGGAGCCAACACAAAGTAGCCAGGTGATACGCTGACGAAAAGTTGAGCGCACGAGTCACTTCCTGACCTAAGTAGTCGTACAATGTTGCAACGAGGCGTATTTATATTACCGAGCTTGCTTGCTATGCACTCTTTGAAACTGCCAAGAAAAAAAAGAGACGTACGCAGACAATGCCCATTGTCTGTGTTCGTGCTGTTGTTTTGTTTCAGTTCTAAGCAACGCCTAGCAAGCAAGCATATACAAGGGAAATCACACATAGCGAGAACACTTGAATGCGTGGTTACGCGGCTCTCGCAGCGCCATCTGCGGCCGCCTAGCAAAGGCAGCTTGACCATGGAGTGTGTCAGGGCCTAGACACTCTCGGGGCCAGCTGTGCTGTCCTCCAGAATGTGGCGCTGCTCAAGCCGCACAACTCCAGTGACTCTACGCAAAACGACGCCCTTAGGTGTTCCCGCTAAGTGTGTCTAATCTTGTACAACTATCTACAAGTCGCACGGGCCGGGATGCTATATATTTAATTCTTTTTAATAAGTCCCATTGTAGTAAAAAGAATTAGTCTCACTCATAGCACCCCTGTTGCCGGTCGCTACAGATAAGTACCAGACCAATCCGGTGTCTCCCACGTTTGCAGCACAATTTTCAAATGCTGGCTTGCAGTTCTTCGCAGGCCAGGACCTGACCGCGAACAGCTAGCGGCCTCCTTGCTGGACTATGGGCTCCTCATCTTCCCCACCGCTTCGCTGCCTGCGGCTGGTTATGCTGCTGTTGTTGCTGCTTGCGGCGTTCGCTGTCGTGCCGTCGGGGTGCAACGAAAACCAGGCCGAGTGTGGCCATATATGCGGGGGCTTCGTGCAGCTGATGTGCGTGTCCGAATGCCACTGCGTCTTTTACCCGGCCAGCGACTTCGGCGTATGCCTGCCTCCCGGATTCAACGTGACCCACCTACCCGAACAGAGGTTCTTCTGAGATGGCACTGCAGCCCTCGCTGGGAACTTGATGCATTTCCTTTTTTTTTGCCTATTGGACACGCTCATCGAAACTTTTTTTCTTTTTCCCAAATGAGATCGGTCATTGAGGCCAGCGACTGAATGAACTATGAGCGTCGTTGTCTATGTGCGACCGCCATACTGCAGCATTTTTTCATTATTTTCATTTCCGCGCATGTCACCCTGTAACTTTTGACTACAATAACAGTGTTATCCTGGCAATGACGTTCACCGAATGAGTCACTGTGGATTTTGGGCATTACGCTCTACCCCGCTGTCTACACTTCTGTGCATTTTTTTTTATTTTTTCTTCTTACATTACGCTCTGCTTTTCGACAACGCGGAATAGTGCGTTGTCACTCCTACTTGCTAATGAAAACCGCACGTATAGATTTGGCATGGAACTAGGCCAACTGTAAAATGCTAGAGAGATAAAGGCCTGCAGTCCTCAACCTCAGATAGACCTCAGGGGAGGTATGTAACCCGAAGATCCAAGTGCGAAGCTCCAGTACTACAATAGGTATGAACGCCATGCTTCACGCAATGTCACAGGCCTCACCAAATGATTGCTCTACCTCACTTCGTTTACTGGTATGAAGTGTTACATTTTGTGCGAAGAATATGTTGCCAGGCAAAATGCCGCAGAAAAGAGCGACACTTAATTTTTGGGTCAGACATAGCGCTTAAAGGAGAATACAACACGGTGGCCGTGGCAGTTCTGAAAAAAACTGATAACTGTCTCGAATCGCACTCAAGCGTGACTCAGGTGCCTACTCAGGGGGAGTCAGTTACCGTGCCTTTCCTTCCTAAACCCCCTCCTGCCTCTGCACAGATGGCGTGTTGGGCTAAAGCGCCAGATATAGTCACTGGAAATGATCCTGAGTACCCGGGTTCGAACCTGGCCGCGGTGGCCGCGCTTCGATGGAGGCAAAATGCTAAAAGGGCGCCCGTGTGCTGTGCGATATCAGTGCACGTTCCGACCATGTGGTCGAAATTATTTCAGAGCTCTGCACTACATTCAGCACCTCTTTCTCTCTTTCTTCTGTGGTTGAGGTGTCCACCGAAAAAGTGAGACAGTTACTGCGCCTTTCATTTCCTAAAAAAAACCATTTTGCTTTCTCGGTACAGTGCACTAAGAATAGATAACAAAGAAGACGACGTGTTCAGTTTGGAAGACTCATTCCCACGCAGTTTGAAAATAATCACCGCTGGTGATTGCTTGAGGCGCTCACATCTTCGTGTCACGGTAAGTAACTCTTCCTCTGGCATCTGTGACACGCTATGCCAACAGTGAGTCTATGTGCACAGCTCTGAGCTATGTTCTGTCGCCTGCGGCGCGGTAGAACCATAAGGTATCATCCCAATACTTTATAACTAGTGTTATGCTATCGTAATTTGTAAAAAGGGAAAAGAAATATGCTGTTGGAAAGTGAGGAGGCAGAAAAGAAACGGTACTCGCTTCATTCTTTTGCATTACAAACGTATCGTGAGCAATAACAGCCATAAAATCGAGCCACGAAATAGTGCGTGAGCATCTCGCATAAAAACGAACTATGCGACGTTATGTCACAAATTATGGCAACATCCTAGACTTAACAATTATTGTCATTCTTCCACCCTGTACAGTGGCTCACTGCACTGATGGCGTTAACAGTTACACCGATTACACAGAAAGCTTTTTTTTTACAGCTAACAAAATCTTCTAACGTCACTTGAGAGAAACAAGTTTTCAGAGGAAATTCACGCTTTGTGGACGCACTAGCTGATATGCACATACTGACAGAAATTTGATCATAACTTATCATCGCTGAGTGTATTTTGTTTCGCAGTGTTGTGCATTATAACCCACTTTCTCGTGTAAAAATATTGTGGCACACTCAGGGGTATGTAAGGCGAGAGGGAACCGAAGAGCGGCAACTTGATACGCTGACGAAAACGAGCACTGCGCACGCGTCACTTCATGACGTGCGTAGTTAAACTATGTGGCAACGAGACGTATTTACGTATCACCGCGCGCTGTACATAAAACGGTATTAAAGTGATGTCATCCGTTTCGCGTGACCGCCATACTGTGGTGCTGGGTGTGGCACAGTCTGCGTCGTCATCGCAGTAACAACCAACGAATTTCTCTTCGCATGCGTGCCCATTCAAGCGCTCCTTCAAATACGTTTAGTACGGTCGTGTACTTTTAAATTTTGCTTCTTCGATGTTAGAGGAGGACATACAATTTATGGAAACCGCGCATGTCGTCCCGTTCCCGCCAATCAGGTCGGGAATCTTGACCGCTTATACTGAGGGCTCTATAGATTTACAAAAGTTCTAGCACAACAAAATGACACACACTATAATGTAAGTGAATACTGCAAACAATCTTTGTTGTTGCCTTTGTTCGCAAGCAACGGATTTACAAACGCTGGCGCACAATTCTTCCCAGGCGAGGGATTCACCGCGAAGTGCGAGCAACTTTTTCGCCGACTATGGGTTACTCGTCTTCTACCGTGGAGTCCTTTCGGGGCCTGCGGCCGTTCGTGCTGCCGCTCTTGCTCCTGGTGGCGTTTGCTGTGCCGTCAGCGGAGTGCAGCGATAACCAGGCCGAGTGCGGCCAGATATGCGGAGGCTTCGTGGAGCTGATGTGTGTGTCCGAGTGTCACTGCGTCTTTTACCCACTCAGTGACTTCGGCGTCTGCCTGGCACCTACGCAAAACGAGACTGACCTGCCCGAGATGAAGTTCTTTTGAGAGGTTCACGCAAGGTCTGATTTTCTAACTTGACGTCTTCTCTTTTTTTTTCATGGCACATCTGCTTCCGTGGACACTTTTTTGTTTCAAGTGCCATTGGCCACTGGCCGAACTCAGCGACGTCTCTGTCGATTCGCAGCTGTCGTAACGTAGCATCTTTTATGGTCGTTTATTTAATGTATGTCGCCCTTCTGCAATTCCACCCACGATATGTAGTTTTGTACTGGTAATGGTGCTCGCCAAGAAAGGCTCATCGCGGGCCCTTGGTCGAGCATTGAGCACTACACTGCCTGCTTTTACGCGCAAATTTCGTCGTTTTTGTTTTTGCATGCCATTACGCTTTGTTTTTATCTCCAAGGGATAGTTTTGTTGAGCTTACTTTCTTACGAGAACCATAGGTACAAATATGGTTGAGAATAAAGTTCAGTTATGCAAGTGCAACAGGTAAAAGAAAAAAAAAAACCTCCAGACTCCAACTTCAGACAAAAAATCGGTAAGGTCCGGAGATTGTGCCACTGGAGTGCGGGAGGATTGCAATAGGCCTGCAAGCGATGCCAAACGTCATGTCAAAGCCCCAGCCTAATGGTTCCCCCCTCCCCCTTTTCTTTCCCGATGATTCCCTCTCCTGCGTTGCCAACACCATTCTGCCCCTTGTTTGCGCTTCTGCGAGGAGTCAGGCTTTGCGCTTTGACTACGAGAGATAGTGCGTTGTCATGTTCGCTTACTTGCCAGATTCGAAGAAACAAATCCTGTGTAGAACTGAGGCAACTTAAATTCTACAGACAAAAATTACCAGGTGACCTTCAAAGGCGCTGCTAGTTTTGCCTCTAGCTGGTCTTCTAACCTCGCCTCCCTTTCAGCCATTTTTTTACGCGGGACGTGCTCTGGATAGACTGAAGTACATCCTTCGGACTTGCACAGACCTCTACGGACGTCCCACCGATGTCCAAATATTCGTTGCACGGCATCCGTTGGACGTTTGACGGACATCTGTGTTCCTGTGGATTAATGATGCATGATAGGTGTTAAGCACGCGTCTACCACTGATATGCGTAGTATCCTGGAGAGTCTGTCACTGACCGAACACGCAAGGTTGAGCTAGTTAGCGTAGAACTTACGCTCAAGCACCGAAGTGGCACCATCGAGGTGAGTCTGTCTCTTGCGCTCTTCCTCATCTTGGCCGCCGCTCCACATGCATCAGCGTCGCCAGTTTTCATACGAGGATTCTCTCGCCGTTTGCGCTGCCGATCCTCTCGAAGTATGTGCGACTCGGGCCTTCTCGTAGCCGTTGCTTGCGCTCGCGTTCGCGGCGACGTTTGCGATGTGCTTCTGAATAATTCTTCTAGGCACCGGCTTTCTCTGCGGTGATAGCGAGTCAGGGAACTCTGCTCTCTCACGTGCCACCAGCTGCATGATGTTCATGTGATCGCGGATGGACGAATATTACTTAAAACCAAGAAATCAGCGGCAAGCGGCTAGCGGTATGAAAGATACACTGCCTTCATCGTCAGATGGACCTCAGGTGAGGGACATGGGCCTCCTACAACACGACCACAGACTTGTATTACAGAAAATAGCATGTTCTGTTAGAGTATTTGATTTAGGAACTTCTGTAAGGGTGCTGCAAAAGTCTGCAAACGAGGCCGCACAGAGATTCCTCGGGCCTTGCGGAATGACTCCTCTTCCTCCTCTGTTTCTCTCGTAGTGAACATTACATTTATTTTGAATAACGTGTTACCAGCCAAAATACCGCCAAAAATATCTGCGTGTGAGGTGGCACAAGCCTATCGTTTTGCGGACGAAACTTCACCGTGACCGGAGGAGATCTGCAAAAGTGGACAACTAACCTTCTCCATCCCTTCTCTCGTGGCAATTTTCTGCTGCTTACACGAGGTGACACATTCCCTTTCGCCTCCATCGGAATTCAACCATCGCGGCCGGGGTCGCGGCAGTTGAATTTCGATGGAGGCGAAATTATAGGGGCCCGCGTACTGTGCGATGTCAGTGCACGTTAAAGAACCCCAGGTGGTCGAAATTTCCGGAGCCCTCCACTACGGCGTCTCTCATAGCCTTAGTCGCTTTGGGACGTTAGACCCCCATAAACCAAACCAAACCAAACCAAACCAAACCAAACCAAACCAAACCAAACATTCCCTTTCCCGCACCTCTCTTTCTCTACTAACTTTATCCTCTTCCTCCAATTCCTGCAGCGATGATGCGAGGCGCCCATGTGCTGTGCGAAATCAGTGCCTGTTAAATATCCCCAGGTGGTCGAAATTAATCCGGAGCCCTCCACTACGAAACCTGTTTTTCTTCTTTCACTCCCGCCTTCCTCCTTTCCCTCGTGACGCTACCGAGGTGTCCGCCGAGAAGTGAGGCAGTTACTGCGCTCTTTTCTTTCCTCGAAACAATTCTTCATTTTCATGTCACTGAAACGCGGACGGGACCAAATGCCGGCCGTAGCATCAGCGTTTCGATGCAGGAAAAGACGCCCGTGTGCTGTGTGATGTTAGTGCTCATTAATTATGGGTGATAATAACATTAAACATTGCCGGAATTGATCCTGAGCGCTTCACTCCGGCGCCGTTTCCTCTCTTCCTCCTTTCACTCGCTCTCATGGCCGAGAGTAGTTGTCCACAGAGGGTTAATGCGGTTTTCTTTTCACCTAGTCCATAATTTACTTTAAACTTGCGTCACTGAGCTAAGTATGGATGACAAGGAAGACGACGTGTTCAGCTTGGAAGACTTGCTGCCCAGCAGTATGAATTTCGGACACCGCTGCTGAATCTTCGCGGCGCTCACATTTCCGAGTCCCAGTGAGTATCTCTTCCTGTGCCGTGCCTGGTATGTGGTATGCACTAGCTTGTCAGCCCGTGGCATTATATACAGAGGCAACGCTGCACAGCACAAGCGACAAGAACCTGAAAGAGTAGTTATGACCCTCTAGTTTTTTTCATCAGTGGTCCCTGCATGGCAGAATTCTAAAAAAGTGGTAGATTAATTAAGAAATAAAATGAGTAGAGCAGGGGTCTGCCTAGCGCATGAATCAGCGAAATTTGCTGTAGCTTTGGCTCAGTCATAGAGCCTTGCATTCTGTTGTGGAACCACGCTCAGGTTGCGAATTTCGCCCCCCGCGTGATAAGCTTCTACTTCCACGGTAGCACCTCTCTGGATTCTTCCCGTGATAGCCACCTCCCTTTTGCGCATTTCTCCGCTGTCGCCAAAAATCTCCAGAACCAATGGTGCAGCCGTCGCCTCCCATCCTCGCTATCTCCACTCGAATTTTCTCTCTTCCCCCTCTCCCTTATACGTAGAGAGCAATATTCTTTTTCTCTCCGCTCTTTCTCGTGCCAACCGTGGCTGGTGCCAATTAAATAATTCATTATGTAATTAAGGTATTACGAATAACGCTGCAGATTCCATGGTAGAATTGTGAGCTATGTGGTTCAGCCAATCCCATTACAACTTGCACATTCCATTGCACATTCTTAAAGAAGAGAATGGGGTAGCATTTAGAATTTTGGCGCACCCCCAAATTTTTGAAGTAGGCCGGAAGTGGGTTGATCCAAGTTAACCCAGAAAATGGTTTGAGGCGGATTAGGGGTGGATTATGGTGGATCAGTAGGAATTGGTTGGCGGATTAATCTGAATTTGAGGGCGAATTAATGTGTATGAGTGGGTCTGGATAGCACAGTGTAATATGAAAATCCTATGGAAGATACCTGAACATTCTAGTCTTCAGAGTGTCAAGTATGGCTGTACTGATCACGTCACAATCCTCTAGACCAATCAGGAATTTTCGTTACGGAGAAACACGGTGGCTTTTACGAGACGGCAACCTAAATGATGCCGCGTGGCAGCGAGGTGTATTTGCCAATTACTGCGCTTGCTTGCTACGCGCTGCTTGGAACTGATATAAAACAGAGGGGAAGATATACAGACACTGCGCAGCGCATACATTTCGTCCTGTTCTGTTTTGCGTCACTTCTAAGCAATACGTAGCAAGGAGGCATTTCGACTATAGATTGCACCGCGTGCTGCACACAAGAACTAGGTAACACGTGACTTATTCGTTCACGGCGTACTTTAAACTTCTCGGGTGCAGGCTCTTCACAGTCTTTGACCTGACAGCGGGCGGCGAGCTATCTCAGCGCCGAACTATGGGTTCCCCGTCTTCGTCAGTGGTGGCGGTTCGCTGCCTGTGGCTGCTTGTTTTCCCGCTGTTGGTGTTGGCCGCATTCGCTGTCGTGCCAGCAGCCAGCCAGAGAGAGGCTGCCTGCGGGCAGCAGTGCGGCGGCTTCATGCAAGTCGAGTGCGAGGAAAGGTGCCACTGCGTCTTCTACAAGCTCAGCGACTTCGGCTACTGCTTGCCGCCTGGGTTTAACGAGAGCCACCTACCCGAAGATATTAATTTGTTCTGAGATACCACCAAGTTTCGGAACTTTGCGTCTTCCTTTTGGCTTTTTTTTTTCACACAGGTACCAGTCTCCTTGTGTTTTCTTTTTAATAAAGTGGGATTGGTCTCTTAAGACTGGCCACTTCATGACCACTGCGCCTTATTTTTTGATGTCCCGTCGTTATTACGCACGACTTATTTCTTCTTTTTATGACCTTTATTTCAGCGCATATTATCCTCCTGTAATTCTGACCACGAAATGGGCAAGTCCGGCAAGACCTTCATCAGACAAAAACTCAGAGAGAATCTTTTGTGTATAACTGCACTGCCTGCATTTCTATGTATTTTTTTCTTTAGCCTGCTGCAGGAGGAGCGCCTGTAACAGGATGCATTCACATCCTGGTGCAGTTTAACAGGTGTATCGTGGGTCTCGGTGCTGTCGTCAATGTTGTGGCAGCTCACGACGCAGCCCGCTTCTGCCATAGTGAAAATGCCGCTTAGCTATACACAATGCGGGGTAATCCAGCGTTACGTTCGTAGCATTTCGGAGTGTGTCGCTGACCGAACCAGCAATTTTAGACAGGTTGCCGCTGAAGTGACGGTCAAACGCACGAATGACCTCTCGCTGTTGACTCTCTCTCTCCTGTTAACAGCCATGCAACTCAGCGTCTTCACGTAGTCGTCGCTTGCCTTCGTGCTCACGGAGGCGTGTGCGAAGTTCTTCTCCCGGGTAGCATTTCGTCGAGGGACCCGGATTCTCTGCCATGGTAGCTGGAACTTCAGTGAAGGTGGCCTCATGAGCCATGCAGCACTAGCGACGTGGTGGTGGCTAAAATAATGAATTCATGCGATGACTTATCAGTAACTCTACACGTACTGCTGCCGGGCGCTGGCACACTTTACATTTGTCAAACAAAGAATTTGATCACGCGTGATGGCCCGCAACAACCTCATTAGGCGTCTGTTATGAAATTTGCACGTTGCTCAGGAGTTCAATTTTGTGGTTGCGATAAAAAAATCTTTAGACTATTGACGAAACGACGTCAAGCAAAAGCCTTACGGAAAGGAGGCTCAGCAATGGAAACCAGGACGCGTCGCGCCATGCGCACAGCCACCCACCATGTCTGGTACCATGCGGACGTTCTTGTCGCCCGCCCGTAGCAGCAGCTGCAGTGGTACGATGGCTGCGCCCGTCGGCCGAGCGCTGAGCACGTGGATGGGCAGCTGGCCCTTGGGCTGCAAGACCGGAGGGGAACAGAAGGATTTCAGTTCACTTCAATTCAGTATATAACTGTGTAGGTGTTACAGACGGGTAAGCAGAACAGCTGGTCTCGCTGCCGCCTTTGGCTGTACTCAATGAGCACATGCAATGTGGCTAAGGTAATATGCAGGTGACAGAGTACTATACAGAATCAGGCTGGCATTATTACAACACTAACTGTTAATTTGGGCATCTGTGAAAGACGCGCCATGTGGACATGCGAGAACGAAGCGGCAGTTTTAGCACCAGCAGATCAGCAGATGTGTAAAGCCACATTATTAGTCACAATGAACGTATAAAATATATGATCCGTGCTGAAATCACAAAAAAATAAATGTTCCAGTCGAAGCAGAAAATATATACAAACACTAACATTGCCATGAAGAGAAATTTGATTTATGATTTTAAAATGATGCGGGGATCGGTTATGTGCGGGGGGAAAAGCGCGGCGCCCACGTGCTCCAGCGTTTGTTTTGGTTGATGGGGTTTAACGTCCCAAAGCGACTAAGGCTATGAGAGACACCGTAGTGGAGGGCTCCGGAAATTTCGACCACCTGGGGTTCTCTAACGTGCACTGACATCGCACAGTACACGGGCCTCTAGAATTTCTCCTCCAAAGAAATTCCAGCCGCCGCGGCTGGGATCGAACCCGCGTCTTTCGGGTCAGCAGCCGAGCACCATAACCGCTGAGCCACCGCGGCGGCCAGCGTTTGCATTTATTTCTATCGCGATAGTATACGGTGGTCTAAGGTTCCAAGTGCTTTCATTAGCCGCGACAAACACCTGCCGCGCCAGTGTCTGGATATGTTCGTTCAGACTTGAAAAGTGACGCGCTAGCAAAAACTGCTTTGCATGTTTTTTTAAGGTAAGAAAAATGAGAAAACGTCAATAAACTGAAGCGCTGGTCATAGAATAAAGTTTTATGGGAAAATTATAGCGCATCAGAACATAAGAATTGCGCCATGCAGCATAAATTCGAAGTTTTATGCTGTCCAAGCAGCCCTTCGCATTGTGTCAACGACCCTTACGCCATGTGTACTGTGCGCCTATGCCGTATCCGCTGTGTTCTGATGCCACTTAATGAACGTGAGAGGGCCTAAAAAAAAAGAGGCTAACTAAAGAACTTTCACTTGTGCCATACATGATGGGAAGACTTCACGTGCCGCGTACTCATTTGCACTGAACAGTCTATATGACGTCGAAACGAAACGGTTCCCGATTAAGTAAGGTCATTTTAAGTCCCTGTCTCACAAACATTTCGAAGGCCTTCAAGCCGATAGTCTATCCTTTCAATGGTCAGCTGAACGCTGCTACACAGGCAGCTCCAATGGCTATCAAGTCAATAGTCTATTGTCTATTGATCGGCGGAGCAGCGATCTAGATCTCGAGGGGCTTCGAACGGCGGTAGCGTGCACTCTCGAACGCAGAAAAAAATCGGCCCTGTCTACGAAATATCGCAGCAACTATAATACCATTCTTGTAAGTGATAAAAAACAACTGACACCAGCTTCCCAGGAAAAAAAAGCGAAATTAATTTGAAGAGTGCTTAATATTACTGCAACGATTAGCAGAAATAAATGAAGGTTTGTTTTTAACCTTTTCAATTTAAGCTTGTGGGCTGATGGCTACCATGCGCGCAAAATTATTGGCGGCGACGGTGGCGCCACATTACGGTTGGTTGAGGTGAAGGAACCTCTTGATGGCGATCGAGTTTGCAGTGTAGCAGTCATAGAGTTTCTTACTACTACCTAGAGGGAAAGCTGGCGGCGCTGCACTTCAGCCAACATGGACGCTCAAAGCATCATGGGGCGGTGAGCTACTTGTTGCGGCACAGTCGTAGTTTTTCGGGAACACAGAGTGGCAGTACTAAGGCGTTTCATTCCGAAAACGTAGTTCGTGTGTGCGCAGACGACTTTCGCGCGAACGCAGTGTGCAAAAGCCATAGTAGTGAAGACGCGACGACACACGACGCCAATAAAAGGTTTTACTCTTCCGAAATGCCATTAAAAAACCTCTTAAAGTATCTAAACAACATTTGTTTTGAAAACATATTTACTTTTAAAAGTGCGCCTGTTAATTACGAAATATTAGTTTTTTTAGTGTTCATCACTTGGCCAATAGGAAAGCTAGTCATGTCTTATTTTAGGCAAACTTTGCACTTAAATGCTTTTCTGCTCGTTTGTTGCAATCATTAGACAAGATATTGAATGTTAGGACGTTTGTAGCTATCAAACAGCTTTATTTTTTTATTATTTTTTGGCCAAAAGTTACAGTTCCGCAACAAGTAGCTCACCGCCCCATGATGCTTTGAGCGCCCATGGTGGCTGAGGTGGTCACGTGGGGTCTCCATGCAAACTCCCATAGACGGCTTGCCAGCTTTCCCTCTAGGTAATAGTAAGAAACTCTATGGTAGCAGTGGCACAACACCTCCGGGTTCAATAGCAATTAAGAATCTCGAAGGCTCTCGACTCAGTAGCCATTTGAAAATGTTTGTGTGGCAGGGGTATTGCACTGCCTCTGCTTTGTTTACAGTAGCAGTAGCAATTCTAATTTACTCGCTATTTAGTTCATGGCTCAAATGATACGCAATGCGCAGACAAGACGCGTTCTAATGAAGCGGCGACACAGACAGAAAACTGCACCTCGTCATACAGATTGACGACTCTGAAGCGGAAAGTTCAGCTAGCGCTAGCAAATGAGAGGTCAAGCTCTTAAACTGCGTCCTTTGCCCGGAACGCTTACCTTCACCTGACAAGCCAGCCGGCTTGTCAAGAAGAGTTACAATGATTTATTTTCTTTCTCACTATTCCTTGATTACTTTTGGTTGTCACTTCTCGTTTCCGCAGTGAAGCTTTCGTAATTACAACTCAAAATACCGCAATAACTATACTTACCCACTAAGGGCGCAGAGAGGCACCAAAGAGACATTGAGCCTGACAAAGCAGGAAGTTACTCCAAGCCCCATGATCCCAGTAGTGAAAAATTATAGACGATCTTCGTTTTTCGCGTCCCATTTTTCCCTCTTCCTCCTCTCCCCTGAGTGTGGAGAGAGGGTTTAACCGCTTTCTACTTCACCACCCGCCAACCGCGACTTCTACCACGACTTCTTAACAAACTCGCACAAAACGGTATTGATCTCCAAAATACTACACGCCACAAACTGTTCGAGTATTTTTTACACTACACCTAACCTTTTTTTTTTTCTGTGATTTGTTTACCTAATTCTTCTTTCTTTCACCATCATTGTAAGCTTTCTTTCCAGCCAGCACAATGCTGTTCATTTTATGCTGACCACTGTAACCTGATAAGAGCTTTGTTATATGTATTTTGCTATATGTTTTGCTATATGTTTTTTTTGCGTGTGTGTGAAAACGCCAACCCACTGCATTGCTGTCAAAGTGGGGGCCCGTGGCCTTGTCAAGCTGTCAAACGGCAGCTTTTACTATGGGTCCCCGCCATCATCTGTACCATGGTGGCAAAATAAAATTTGAATTTGAATTTGAACCGTCGCCTCCAGCCTTCTTTCTCTCTCTCTCTCTCTCTCTCTCGTTCTCTCCTGTGAGAGCGGAGGAGGGATTTCTCTCTCTTCACATTGCCAACTGCCAACCGAGGCTTTAGACGGACGGGCGGGCGGACGGACAGATTTTTCCAACGTGGGGGTTTTAAAGCTAACGCATTAAAAGAAGAACGGGTGGGCAAAGAGAGAGCACTTACCCCGCCTGTGACGGTCGGATCGGCGCGGCGGTTGAGCAGCAGTCGCACCATGTCTTCCCTCACGTGGACGGCGGCCAGGTGCAGGGCTGTCTGGCCGTCCTGGGCGGAAATAAGTAGAAAGGAAGTAAGATAACATCGCTTATTAAGCGAAATGTATGCAGTTGCGTGTAGCTGAACTACGTCGCCAAACACAACTTGGCGTTTGACAGCTCTCCTCTTTTGACAGTGTTGTCAGCGCAGAGCATTTCGATGACTACTCAAATCACGCAGGTTATATGACTGGAATACCGGCAAAGGATATGCACTATTCGCGATGTGTTTCGTTCATCATCCTTCGAAACAGCTCGCGATTTCGCAGTAGTAGTACTGTAGTTGTAGTACTAGTAGTAGTAGCACGACAATGGTATTCCAGATCATATTGTCACGTGGTGGTGGCTGCAGTCCGGCGAACAGGAAAACAGCAAGAATGACTTCCAAACGAAACTCTTTATTTGCGCTGAATTGCACCCGTAATGAACTGTATCACTCAGCGGCGGTGTAGCAACAAGCGTGCTCGGCGGTCGTCGAACAGAATGCCCGCCGCTCACGGCCGTGCTGTCTTTAAAGCTGATAGCTAACTTTCGAGATAAAGCTTGGAAAGTTACTAGAACATTCTGGAACAATGTAGAATCGGCTCCGCCTGGATGTGATCAATCGAGATAAATCTAGGAGCGTCTTGCGTCACAAACGAAGCCATAAAGCGGCGTGTCGGTGGCCTTGGAGAATGAACAAACAAACACTACAAAGATTCGCGGCAATATCATATATCCCATATCCATATCAGTTTTTAGAATTTTGAAAACGCAGTTACCCTCGGCGCTGTGGTCCAACAAGTGTTGGCTATTTGGACGAGTTACCTGCACTGGAGAGGTTTCTTTGCCTGCAAGCTTCCCGAAAGCGCTTGCATTTTGGTGCGATGAAGCCAGAATTTGTTGGGCCGCAGCACCGAGGGTAGCCGCGTTCTCTAAATTCTAAAAACTAATATGGATGTTACTTACGATGGGCTACACGCCTCTCAGTAATTAAGAAGCCTAACAGTGATAGATAAAAAGTTATCTGTTCAGTATTAGTTAACCATGCTGCTAATTAGCCCGTCTTATCTTCATTTTGATGCACTACACCACTGACAATGCTATGCCAAAAAGCGTTCTGCTAACCCAAAAAGCCTTTTTTTTTAAATTGTGTTAAGTCTTAGGTGAAACACCCTGTATATCACCCAGACACGATCACTCTCTCGTAAAGTTATCCCACACCGCAGGTGAAATGCTTCCTTTCAGTCTTTGGTACCGCGCGCATCTAACGAGTGGAAGCGCCTTCCTCTCTGGACGGCCACCATTAGAGATCACCAACCATACAAGAACGTGATATCTAATATAACTAAAAGCCAATTTTCAAGTTGTTCTGTTTTTGTGTACGCCAAAGCAAACATTGTGTACTTAGAGCCATTTTTTCACATTGTTCTACCTGTTAACTCCGCGAGAAATTTTACATAGGAAAACCACAATGAACCGTATTTTTTAACGAAAATTCGTCGAAGAAATACATGGTTCAAATGAGACCGCCCATGCACAAGTCGCATGAATCCGCCATTGGCCATGCAGTGGGGCACTTGTAGCATCCGTGGAAGTTATCAGAATAAAACTTTTTGGGCTCAAAACTTTTGACAAAGGTGTACGCGATCAATCGGACAACCAAAATGAGGATACAGCGCCCATTGCAGTTGCGAGCGCACGAGTGATTTACGGAAAGCATGGCGGGAATCTCGGAAAGGTATCCCCGCGAATGTCAAGACGCAGGGAACGTAAGGTTTGTGCAATCATTTGGGCGCTATCGAGCATAGAAAAAATAAAACAACAACAACAACAAAAAAACAAGAGCCACTGGCGGCATCAACTACACGTATGCACAGAACGCACAAAGCCATGTGCGTACACGGCGAGCATCTTTGCGAACTTATTGCGCGAGAGTACGAAGTTATGGCCTGTCTACAGAGCGCAGGCGTCAGTCTAGGCCTGATGGCCATCACGCTTCGGGCGGTGTGTCGTGTCTGTCGCGGTGCTCAGCGCTGAACCGTCAGTGTTAGCGAAAGCGGAGAGGAGGGGGGTCGATACGGGCTGCCCGTCGAGGACGATAAAAAAGAGAAAGGTGTAAAGAGGAAGAGTACATAGAGAAATAAAGGTGTGTGTCGAGGAACTAGGGAAGGGAATCGGTGGCTCGAGCGGGCACGTGTCCACGCTGGCGCACGGATCGATGTTGGCGCAATCTACAAACGCAGCTCCTGCTGCTTTATTCTCGTTTTGCTTTGAGCCTCTGCTTTGTTTTGTTTTTTGACAGACACGTGGGTTAACTCCAGTGCGGTCAGTGTACAGAGTAGGCCAGTGCCACTACATCGTTCCTTTTTGAAAGAACAGATTGAAACCCTCGACATCGCGTTTTAGCCTGAACGAGTGAACCTGCGATGCAAAATATAAAAAGGACAAAAAAATAGTAGCAGTCTTGGTTTGGTTTAAGGTTAACGGGTGTTTTAACGTCCCAAAGCGGCTCAGGCTGTGAGGGGTGCCATAGTGGAGGGCTACAGAAATTTCGCCCCCATGGCGTTATTTAACATGCACTGACATCGCACAGCACACGGGCCTCTAGTATTTCGCCACCATCGAATTGCGACCGCCACGGTCGGGATCGAACCTGCGCCTTTCGGGTCAGCAGCCGAGTACCATGACTACTGAGCCATCGCGGCGGCAGTAGTAGCCTCGGCTGGTTCCACTCGTTCAAATATGTCCCTATACATCCACTTATCAGCACTGCCGTTTCTAATTCTACACTTTAGGTTCCTGCACGAAAATTTCATGACAAAAAGGAGTAAGCGACTCGAAAAAATATTACGGAAGTAGACTGCCGTTCATTTTAAAGAAATTTAGAGCTGAAATGTTTTGTTGTTTCCATAATTATTAAGAGTTTCTGGTTGTGGTTGCTCTACCTCTGTGAATCGGTTAAACCAGAGGTTTAGTACTAACCTTGACTGTGGGGTTTTCGTTTGAATTCGATGTTCTTATTTATGGAAATTCATTGCACTGATGTCAGTTCTGACACTGAGATGTAAACAGCGTACGTCAACAAGGGATAATGTACAAGAGATGAACTGCGAGATTTCACAAATAAACGTAAACAGTTTTGAGCTAGTGCTTATTAGAAATGAATCAATGAACAAAATTATCTAAAACAAAGGCCTCACGCCTGAGACAGGGGAAGCAGAAACAAAGTTAAGGCAATAGTTCGGTTGTAGTGTCATTTGCGGCAGCGCACGGTGTCACTGAGTTGGCGCTGCCTGTTGTACACATTATTACACATCACTAAACTTTACGTGCAGACACAACACTTAGGTGAACAGGCGGGGCATGCATTCGGTTGCTAAACTCGAGTTTAGTCGGCCATGGCCGACTAAACTCGTCGGCCATGGTTTTGGTTAAACCACAAAGTTTTTTAAGATATTGAAACATAAGCCGAAAACAAACTCGACCGAGAGAGCACGAGCCGATTTCAAGAATTGTTAGCTAGCCATGTGATTTCGACAATAAGAAATGGAAGGTTAGTGTGAAAGTGTGAAACTCTCTTAAGTGGTTCTCCTACTTGTTAACGAACGCAGATGGTTAAAAACAGGTACAGGAAATATTCGAGGACACGCTTTATTTCTCCGAGAACAATAGTGTGCCTTTCATCTGCCGCATTTAACCAGTTATGCTGGGTGGCAATGTTCCGCTAACTGAAATTACTCTCGCGATGAAATTGAAACACAAGCATCAAAGGCTGTGGACTTCACCGATAAACAGGACGCGGTTGTTCGTCCTGTCTCTAATGTAGTATAGGAACGGGCGATTCACCACGAACTCCACAGGGTACAAAGCGTCGATCGCAGATGAACCAGGCATTATCAACAAATCAGTCAGGGCAGTCCTCCTTCGTTCACCTCCAGAGCCGCTTTGTGGACAGCATCCGAAATGCGGAGCAGCGTACGCTCACTGATGCGTGTGAAATTCGCACCACCTCTGAAAACAATGTTCAACCCGAGGGCTCGCATTGCGCGTACCAGGGCATAGCGGAGGCTCATTTCAAACTTAGGCAGCGTGAGCGCGACCCGTCTGGGAGTCAACTTTCTGCCGACATCTTCCAGAACGGCGAGGGACAGATCATCCCTGAGAGCTGCCAGCTCCGTCGGAGAATCGGTAAGCAGGACCACCATGCTGAACCTGCCTCCTGAGTACGGTATCTCCACGGCAGCCGCGTGGAGCATGTCGAGGTGGGTGTACGGGAACCGCTTAAAGAGATGCATTGCCGGCTTGCTGACTTCTGTGGTGTCCAGGTTGAGGAAGGGCTTGTTTTCGGTGTCCGCCGGATTGAACATGGTCTCCCAGCTTCCCTTGAAGTACACGGCGCTCAGAATCAAGAGAATGATATCCTGCTGCTGACCTTCCTCCAAGATGCCGTCGATGCCTCCAAGATGCCTCCAAGATGCCGCTCCCCCTTGTCTTATCGCGTACCCAAGCATTGACCTCTGCGGCCACTTTGGGATATTCGTTGGCGAAGTCTGTGGACCTCAGCTCTGCGTTGAAGACATTGTGCACCTGCTGCCTGTAGCTCTGGGATACTTGAAAGTTGTTCTGTGCCAGGACCATGTTGGCCACTTCCAGCGTGACGTTCGGTGAGGACGCAAGTTCGAGCAGGTTCTGTACGCCGCGAGGACCCTCGACTTATGGGTAAGGCCGACCTGGGTGTGCCCGAGCACCGATGGCAGCTCGGCTTCCGAGCTTCCTCCCTCGCCGCCATAAGCCATGCCGAAGGCTGCGGCGATGCTCGTTGGCGAGAAGAAGACATTGGATGAGGGATTATCTGCCGCCAACTGCTTTAGCAGCTTCACGGCGAAATGGTTGTGAGCTCTGGCGAGTTGTGCATCGTCGGCCTCTGAAGAGACCAGAGCGAGCACAGCCAAAAGAGCAAAACTTGGCGATCATCGCAGATGCTTTCTGAACGCACTTAGCTCCAGACGGCTCTTTTTAAGCCTAATCGCAGCGGTCTTCTTTTTTTTCAGCGTGCATTTTTTGCGGCTTCGCAACGGCCACAGGAAAAAATTTCTCGGATTTCACCGCTGAAGATGCACAGCGCTGCCCGCAGAGTGTCGGCGACTATCCTTTGCTTCAGTTTCGTGCTTATCTTCGTCTGCAAGATAAAGTATTAGATTTCTTCTGGTCTGAGAAACAACCCGAAGATAATAAGAAGGAAGAACGCGCTTAAGAACTGCATCCAGATTATCACTTTTATCACTCCATCGTCGAATTGCCAGCCTATCTTATGTGTAAGACTGAAATCGCAGACTGCAGTAAAATTGTACCATGGGGACAGTGGATCCCGTCTTTGGGCAATGTCAAGTAATGCGTTCAGTATGCTGTGATTTTCGCACGTATCTTTAAATCACAAGGCCATAGCTTTTACAAAATCTTTTTTGGACAGTCTATAGACTGTCCTTAGACCTCTGTCTATATTGTCACGTTGTAGTGACGGCAGTCCAGCGTTCAGGAAGACAGCAACAAAGACTTTCAAACGAAGCTCTTTATTTGGGCTGACTTGCGCCCTCAAAAGAACTGAATCACTCGGCGGCGGCGTAAGCAACAGGCGTGCTCGGCGGTCGTCGAACTACGAATGTCCGCCGCTCGCGGCATCGCTCAATTTAAAGCCGGCAAGGAAACTTCCAGATAACAGGTCAAGATCATCTGCGGTAATCTGGAAAAACGTAGATGCAGCCTTTCATGGCTGCGAACAATCGAGATTAGTCTGGTCGCTTCTCGCGCCACGAACAAAAGTGATAACGACCCTTTCCTGCTGCCTTGAGCGTGAACGAACAAACACTGCAATGATACGTGGCAATATAGTCTATAGACTCTCTATAGACCAATCCTAGAGAACAGTCTATAGGCAATACAACTGCTATAGACAGTGTACAGACGATCAATAGATTTATGGCCATACACTTTTAGTGGACTTTTGTCTATGGATAGCCTATAGACTATGAATAGACAGAATTATATAGGAAGGCAATAGAGTCTATAAGAAGTCCATGACTGTCTACGAACCATTTTTATAAGGAAGCCATGATAGCTTGAAGTTTGTTGTTGAATATAATTATAAGTCAATTATTATATACAACAATTTATAGATTTATGGCCATACAATTTTAGTAGACTTTTGTCTATAGATAGCCTATAGACTATGAACAGAAAAAATATATAGGAAGGCAACAGCTATAAGAATTCTATAGACTGTCTATAAACCATTTTTATGAGGGAGCCATGATAGCTTGAGGTTTGTAGTTGGATATAATTCTAGAAGCACACTTCGTTACAACTGGATAGCAGATGTGCTTTGGTAGAGATCGCACTTTAAGCATATATTTACAAGTTAGAGCGGTAATTTTAAATTCAAGCGGGGGTTTATGTTTCTGCTCAGAGGGTGACTATGGGAGATCTTCTGTATGCACCGCACGAGAGGCGCAGGCCTGAGTTATGCACTTGACCTAATTTAAGGTGTGACCGTGTTGCTGATCCGTACACAGTGCAGCCATAATCTAACGACGAATTTACCAAACAGCGATAAATGTGGAGAAGGCGTTTTCTATCAAACCCCCAATGCTTCCTTGAGAACACTTTTAGTATGTTTAGAAATTTGGAGGCGCACTTTTGTAGTGTGTTTATGTGCGGTAGGAATGCAGGATTTTAATAAATATAGTTATGCCCAAGATTTAAACGAAAAAAGAACGGCTGCTGTTTTTTGTGAGGAGAGGTTAAATCCAAATTCGTTTGCCCAGACGGAAAGTTTGTTTATAGTGAGTTGTATATCTCTCTCACATGTTGATTAGGCTGGACGATGTGCATGCAGTTTGAAGGCCATTTACATACGCGGAATACGTGATAGACTTTGGAATTATTTTGGTTATAGAATTTATTTCGTTATGACAAAGAGTGTAGGGCATAAAATGCCCCCCTGAGGTACCCCATTTTCCTGAATAAAGTTCCGAGAGGGAATTGAAGCCAGGCGTACATGAAACGAACAGTTGGGCAAGAAATCTTTCATCCTCCCGCGGATACCTAGGTCTGTTAGGCCGCAGCGAATCCCAAATCTCCATGTAGTTCTGTAGGCCTTTTCGATACACACACACACAAAAAAAAAAACTGCCAGACAGTATTTTTGTGTGTGAACACCTTCCGGACTTTGTTTTGAAGTCGGAGGAGATGGTCAGTTGTTGAACATGTTTTTCTTTAAATCCAAATTGGTGGATGTAAAGAAGTTCATGGGATTCGTCAATAAATATTAACCTTGCATTCAACACACTTTCAAAAAATTTGGCGAGGCAACTCGTGAGTTCTATTCCTCTATAACTACCAGGAGAGGTTGGTGGCTTTCCCGGCTTCAGGAAATTCTCAACAACTGCTTTTTTCCAAGCTTGCGATATTTTTACTAATGTCCATATTTTGTTAAACAGCTGCAAAAGTGAGTCTGCGGGAGCTTCGGAGAGGTGCCCCCTGTGTAATTAAGTTATTCTAAGGTTCATTTGAACTGCCGCTTGTCGGCTTTGGTCAGGGAACTAATTCGCGTTTATTTTCTGACCCACTCCGCTCTTCACTTATCTTAATTTTACACCTCATCACCATAATCATCATTAACAGCCTGACCATTCCCATTACAGGACAAAGGCCTCTTCCAATTTATCCTGCCCTGTGCCATCTGCGGCCTCCCTAACCTCGCAAACTTCTTTATCTCATCCGCCCACCTAACTTTTTCTCCTGCTACGTTTACCTTCTCTTGTATTCCACTCTATTACCCTTAAGGACCAGCAGTTATCTTGCCTTCGCACAACATGCCCTGACCAAGCCCATTTCTCCTTCCTGATTTCGAATAGGGTGTCATTAACTAGTGTTTCATCCCTGACCCACTTTGCCCTCTTCCTGTCTGTTATTACAACTATCATTTTTCTTTTCATAGCTCGCTGCGCTGTGCCTAACTTAAGTTAAACCATTTTCTTTAGCCGACACGTTTCTGCCCCATAGGTGAGTACCTGTAAGATACAGCGGTTGTACACTTTTCTCTTGAGGCATATTGGTAAACTACCATTCATTGTCTGAGACAACCTGCTAAATGTGCTCTACCCCATTCTTATTCTCCTAGATATTTCCCTCTGATGATCTGGATCAATGGTCACTACCTGCCCTAAGTAGACGTATTACCTTACCACTTCCAGCCCCTCGCCACGAATTCTAAACTGTTGTTAACTTCCGAGACTGTTAACATTACTTTGGTTTTGTGCATATTAATTTTTGGACCTACAGCACTTCTCTGCGTTACTAACTTATTGATCCTGTTTTTAACAATGCAATGCCATCAGCGAATCGAAGATTACTGAGGTATTCTCTATTCACTCTTATCCCCAACTGTTTCCAGTCCAGGCCTCCGAATACCTCGTGTAAACAAGTGTTGGATAGGATTGGCCAGATCGTGTCTCCTTGACTGGCACCCTTTCTTATTGGAATTTTATTGCTGACTTTATGGAGAACTATGGTAGTTGTGCACCCGCTATAGATTCTTCCACTATTTGTACATATTGTACATAAGACTCTTTCGACACCCTTATTCCGCACTGCCTGCATGACTGCTGAAGTTCCGACTCACCCTTATTTCGCACTGCCTGCATGACTGCTGAAATTTCGACTTAGTCAAATGCTTTCTAGCTAAGTATAAAAATTATAAAGGCTATACATAGGGGTTGGCTGCACTCTGCTTATTTCTATGTCACCTTATTGATAGTGTAAATTGTCGAGTACCCAATACGAAAGCCTCCCTGATCATTTGTTGTTCGGAGTCTATTGCGATTACTTTAGTTATTACCTTGTAGGCAACGGACAGTAAGCTGATCGGTGTGTAATTTTTCATGTCCTTGACATGTCCTTTCTTAGGAATTAAGATGATGTCAGCGTTCTTCCGCGCTGCTGGAACGTTCGAGGTCATAAGGCGTTGCGTATAGAGGGTGGCTAGTTTTCATAGCCCTATCTCCCCTCTGTCCTTCAACATGTCTGATGTTATCTGATCTTCAGCAGTTGCTTTCGCTCTTTTAAATGCTTTTAAAGCTTTCTTTACTTTCTTCTTCGTTACTGGAAGGGTGTCCCAGTGCTGTGCGTTACTGCGCCTCTCATTGACGCCCAGATTACATTGGTTACTGTATAGATTTGCGCAGAACTCTTCGGCTAACTTAACTATCTTTTCCATATTACTAATGACATTGCCTCCTTTTGTCTATCAACGAATGCATTTGTTTTTTTTACTCTGCTCAGTTTCCTCTAGATCGCTTTTAGGCTAGCTCCGTTCTTTAGAGCATGCTCGATTCTCTCCCTATTAAACCTTCTTATGTCGGCTACCTTGTGCTTATTGATTGATTTATTAGCTCCACCAGTTCCATTGTGTCAGTGGGGTTAAGCCCTTTCATGCTTTGGCGTTCCTTAATCACGCCTTTCGTGTCCTGAGATAGCTTGCCCGTATCCTGTCGAACCAACCTACCGCCTACTTCTACAGCGCCATCCCTAATGATAGCTGTGAGGTTATCGTTCATTGCTCGAACATTACGGTCATCATCCTCAGTTAAAGCCGAATATCTGTTTTGCAACGATATTCTCAATTCCTCCACTTTCCCTCTGCCCGCTAGCTCTTTAATGAGCTTCCGCTTCATTTCTTTGTTCTGTGTTTTCATGATATTCTAGGCTATTTCAAGACCTTGCCATCCTATTGTCGCTACAACGCACCTTTCCGAGGACCTCCACATCATGCACGATATCAGGGTGAGCGCATAGTATGAAGCCTGTTTTATTTTTAGTCTCACCATTGGGGCTCTTCCACATCCATTTTATGTTTTCTCGTTTGCACCAAGATTTTGTGGAGGTTGAAAGAACTCATGCTGCCAGAACTGATCCGAAGGCAATCTATACATGAAATTTTGAGATGGAAGGTGTGTCTCTGTCGCGCTAAATTTAATGAACTGAGTTTGACTGTTTGCACCGTATATTTTGAGAAAGTCCGGGCAGATTATTAATAATTTATTTCTTTTGTCTGAGGTCGAAATAATTTGGAACAAATTGTTTAAATCTTATTTCTTAATGCTGAGGTCCAAAGAGTAATCTACTGCTACTTCTCAATTTATTCATTTCATTTGTGATGACAGTCTGAGCCTTCAGGTTCTCAGTTTAATACATGGTGCTGAAAGCAGCGCGCCTGCCGAGAGCAGCTGTGTACACAGAATGGGTGGCCTCAACGGGGAACAAAACATTCTCTCTTGTGCAGGCTGTCCATTGCAGATGACCCAAAGGTTAAGGAATTTTACGCTAACAAGCCTCAACGAGCGGCGAGCGACCGGCAACGACGTGCCTGAAGACTCATTTGCGTACGATGCCCCGACAACGCGTGGACCCGCTTACATGCGACGGTGTGCATAAGTGATGATATCCCAAAATATACTGGAAATTAATCTGCGCTCGTGGCATGGCAGACTCATTTTCTCACGTCTACTCATATGTTATGCATGTATTTAAGCTAATCTAATCTGTTCTTTTTTCTTTTTTTTTAACGCAACTAGGCTCGTCGTGCTGATGGGACAGTTCGGAGCGTCCAGGGGAGAAGCGGTATACTAATAGTTTCCGCGCTCAAAACTAATTAGTTTATCGCTCCGGCGCGCTCGGCGGGCGGCTATTAACATTCAGCGTGGCGGGAAGGGGGCGCTTGCCCAATGCGAACGCATGCTTCTGCAGGCCTCGTGCATTTCGCAGTTGACGTCCCTTCGCCGGACGCGCTCTGGCGGAGCTTAACGCGCCGGCGAACAGCGCGCTTCTCTGCGACGGTGGCGGCTCTGGTGGCGCCGCCTGGCGGTGCGAGTACACACAGCCGCTGTTGCGAGACCACTTCGTGTGAAAAAGACAGGCTGTGCACAAAGGCGCTAACTTATCTGGAGTCAGCCGTGCGCGCATGTAAGTAAGCAGTACAACGGTGGCTCGTTTACAAAAGCAGGTTAAGAATAGCAACTTGAATGCGCCTAACTGTGCCTGAAGAACAAGGATGAACGTGAACACACTTAGGGCTGCAGCCCTGTTGTGTCTTCACGCTCGTCCATTCTCTTAAAGTTGCTACTATAAGCTAAATTCAAGCTCATCCGATTTCATTTCGAGAGGCAAGAGAACCGTTGGTCCTTAAGGGCAACGGAGTAGATTCTAAGAGAAGGCAAACGTAGCAGGGGGCAGTAGAAAGTTAGGTGGGCGGATGAGATTAAGAAGTTTGCGGGGATACGGTGGCCGCAACTGGCAAAGGACAGGGTTAATTGGAGAGGCATGGGAGAGGCCTTTGCCCCGCAGTGGGCGTAGTCAGGTTGATCATGATGATGATGGTGACGACGACGCTACATCATGACACCGTTTGCAAAGAGCGAGAGGTCGTCGCTTTCCACTTTAATTCTGAAGCGTTTCTGAAATATTTATATTGTTAGGACTGCGACAGCTTCGGGCTGCTACCTCAGTTTTTTCGCGCTTTCGCGTCTGCACTCCGGAAGTTCTAGCCAGGCGGAAGTGAGAGAGAACAGATATTTCCAACAAAGTTTCGAAAAGCGACCGTCGTTGCTGTGCTACTCAAGGCAGGGTGGCTCAAGGTGGCGATGTTTAAGTCGCGCCACTGTAGGCGTAGTTGTTCACGACCATGACAGTAACGAAGCCGCGCCATTGAGCCGAACATACGTTATTGCGCTGCCGGTAAGCCAGATTCCTCGTTCGCTGGAAAAGTCACAAAAAGGATGCTGGGAAATTCTGTAAGTTTCTGCGCACTCTGCTACACACCAGAGAGCCTGTTTGCTCTTTTTTTTATTTTCTTTTGCTTCTCATTAGCTCCGAGTCCCAACCAAAGAAGATTTCTGCCTACGCCCCTGTTCGGCGTAGGCTGTCATACTTGGAACATGTCTTAATTCTCCGTTCACCTGTCTCTCCCTTGACGGGATACTGAAGACAAATTCGTGCTATTACTGTTGCCAGTAAAAATTGACTCCCTGGCTCTTCCTGGCTATGTTGGCGTTTTTCCAGCAGCAAATGATGCATTTACCGCCGAGAGGACCGGATTTAAGTATCTTCCCGTCAGTCGATCCAAATTCGTGATGTCCTTACCGAAAAGGACGGGTTTCCACTGTTTTGAAGTTAAAGACGTAGATCGCCATTCACCTCAAATGGCGTAGCGAGTGGGATACGCGCCCCTTAATCGGTGTCGGCACATGCATTTTACTTGCGAAACTCGCAGCTGATGGCGATACCTGTACTTTTTTTTTCGCATTTTCTAGCGCAAAAAAGCACCGTTTTCAGTGCGAATGGTCTCTTTACTACTAGAACGCGATATCCTCCCGGTATAGGCTAACTTCAATTTAACCTCAGTGTGCCTTTTATGACTGCGGTTGTACGCAAGCGTTCATTGCCTTGAAACGCAGTGGGAGTTGGATTGGCGTCCTCCGTTTCTGGGAGCAGGAACAGCTGACGTCGGTTCCGCCGAACATTTCCTTCTTTCATTCAAACGCAATAGGACCGTTACTGTATGTTTGCCTGTGCGCACGCGCACTTGCGAAGGAGGCAGGGGTGTTTCTGCGGCCTTTCTTCCCTTACGACATATTGTGTTGCTTACATAGTGGGGATCCTGGCAACATGGCGCTTGTCAAAGTACGCCTCTTGCTTCATATCTCTGGCACCACGTCAGACAGGGGCAAGGGTGAGGTTTACGTGGCAGCAAAATCGGTTTGTTTAGAACTCCAAAGTGTATATAATGTCTTGTAACCTGACCCTCGGTGATCTTATACGCCCGTGAAAGTACAGCCAAGAGTCTTCCGTTGATCCGTTAGAACAGTCCTGAGAAATGAGCCTCTTAATTGCTGGCGCCAACTTTAACAGCTTTCTCAACTCCACCACATTTCAGGGAAACAGACACACGTACATTAACGGTTCTCTTTGAACCGATCGTGCTTTTCGACAAAATATAAAAAAAAAAGTGGTAATGACTCACACACCATAATCGAAGGACGAACGGAGTGACTAATAAGACAGCTACACAGCACCGGTGAAGAGAGAGAGATTCACCAATACAAAGCTGTTACGCCCACAATTCCGGAGAAAGAGCATTTAAAATTCTGCGACGGACCTCCCGAACACAGCCAATCCGGCGCAATGGTGGGGTGAAAGAATTAAAAAGAAAGGATGGCCGGGCCTGGTCCTCCTGGGTGAGCGGCTACCGCGCAACCAGCGAAGCGTGATCCAAGCGCTGTACATTTTTCCGCCGCCGTGGCGTCGTAATGGTTTCGGGCACAGCTCGAAGCCGCGAGCCAAACTGGGTGCTCCTCCGCTGTGCGCGCACCTACACCGTCGGGTAACAGCGCGACACGCCCTGCGCTTGGAACGGAGCCGGACTCGAGCTGCGAACGGGCGATTGGTCGCGGATTGCTTTGGCCAACGTGGCCTCCGTTTTCGGTCTGCCGGTTTGGAAAGGGGAAATACAAAATGTAGCCCCGTGAAAGGTGTTACTAGATGAACGAGAGCAGATTCCATAGGTCACTATTTTGAACTGCTGCGCAAGGGAGCAATAAAACTGATGGGAAGGTCAACAGGAGCATCAAGTTTGCCTCACATTTGACATTTCAGCTGTCGTACGTAGCATGCTCTGGTGTCAGGTAAACGAGGAAGGGTGAGCTCGACGCATCGTTTCGAGTTATCTGGGTAGTATTCCTGTTCGTCGTGTTCAAAAGTCTTCGGCAGGGTGCCCATTTCCAGCCTTCGTCGCCCCAGCCCATTCGCCTACAGTGAAAGCACCGCACATGGTCTGAAATAATCCGCAGGCTTCTACTACGGCGCCTCTCAAAGCGCATATGATGCTTCGGACGTTGAACCCCGTATACCATACCATACCATACCATACCATACCATACCATACCATACCATACCATACCATACCATACCATACCACACCACGCACACCATACCATACCATACCATACCATACCATACCATACCATACCATACCATACCATACCATACCATACCATACCATACCATACCATACCATACCATACCATACCATACCATACCGTACTATACCGCACCGCACCGCGCCGTACCGTACCGTACCGTACCATACCATACCATACCATACCATACCATACCATACCATACCGTACCGTACCGTACCGTACCGTACCGTACCGTACCATACCATACCATACCATACAAAAGTTAATGTCTCTCAACACGTGCAGGAACTTGGTAAAGCAATGTCACGTTGCTCTCACTGGAGCGTAAATGATGTGTGTTCAAACCTTTTCTCTTTCTCCTAAGCTACTGTCGAAAGCTGAAGCTCGCATACTATCCTTAACAGAAACTAAGGCACATCACCACTTTCCAATGAGAAACTTACAGTGCCTTATAAAAGGTATTCGAAAAGTTACTTGCCGTTTTTGTTGTCCCATAGGAAAAATGAATACTTATACGAAAAAACTGCCTCCGATGCTGGGAAAACGCTTGGGGTATGCATATGAACATTTACAAGGACTAAAACACATGTTACCCCTCCACAACTGCGGCGAAGAGAAACGAAGCGCTTGCGTGAGAGTAGAGATGATCTCCCGATGAGAGGCACAGAATTCCGTGCTGTCAGCTGATGAGCTCTCGATCACTCGTCACTGATGAGCACTCTATCGAATGTGGATACACTGCAGATATGACAGACTCCAGACAGCAGCACTCAAAAGTGCATAGCTAGAGTGCCCACTTGCAGGGCCTTCTCAATGCGATGCAGGTGAAGTCTGACGGTTTCTTCAAAAACCTGGGAGTGCATGGCAAGCTCACCACATATTTATTTAGGTTCTGGTATATGGCTTCCATAGAAACCTCTTCATCCAACACGTGTGTCCTGCGACTGTAGGTGCACAACAGAGAGGCACACCTCTCAGGCTGTACTTTTAGGACAAATTGCTGGCTGTGCGTTGAATCATAGTAATATTCCCAAAGGCTTGGCTGATTTCGCAGCTTTAATCGGTTGCTGACAAGCCCGAATAAGCTGTTTAGATCCCTTGAAGCTTTGAAGACTCCTTGTTTAGACCCCTTGAGTGCTGTGAAGGTGCAACGTGTGTGTATCCGCCACCATCAGTGTTCCTTCTTTTAACTTGAACGCTGTTTTCACTCTTATAAATGCGATATCTTCATATCAGTGCCGTGTTTACAATACGGCGTCAGAAAAAGCAAGAACACTTTTGGTTACCTTCCCTTACACGGTTTACAGCAAGAAAGCATGCACAAGTTTTCACCGACGGCGTGTGGCCTAGCCTTGGTTAATATTATTACATGACAGATGGCTTACACAAGGCAAGGCATACAAGAGAACGAACAATAAAACCCAAGGCACACAGTCTACGTCAGACCGTGTCACTATGTTCATGCGGTCATTGTTCGCTCTATCCGAGGCATTATTACCCAGATCTCCTTAGGCTCGTTACTGCCGTCTGCGAAGTAAGGTTCGGTAACGAAAAGTAAGAATAAGTTAACAAAAGCTATACAGGGGCGCGCGCCACCTACTCTCAGCAGCTTACACCTGCCCACGTCAAATGAAGGAGAGAGGAGAGAGTAAGCGCGCAGCCGGGCTGCGCCTTCTATTTATACTTCTAATTTCCGACCCGTCCTCTTCGTCAGGCGCCCATGTGCATGCCGGTCACGTCCATTCGCTAAGAAACACAAGTCCACACTATCTAGTACATAAAAACACACACAGAGGCTCGCCAAATGAATTCTGCGAAGTCTTCGCGCCGCGGAGTGCGGGACACACTCCACGCTCCAATAAAATCGCCCCTGACCCCCGACCCACTGCTGCAACGTCACCAGGCGCAGGCACACAAAACAACGAAGCGTCAAAGAACAGGCAGCCCTCTTCCCCACCTGCATGGACGTTTCCCACAAATTGCGATCCGGGGTCAGAGGTGCCGGCGAACAAACGGTACTAAGCTAAGATTCAACCGCGCGATCCTACACTGAACGCGTGTCAGAAGGGACGGAGCTAATCTGGTATTCCACAAACGGACGTCGTGCCTGACAGTTGGCCTCACCTTACGCGAGAGCAGCGACACCACTACGAGGCTTGTTTTCGCGCTCGCGGCCGCAGAAAATAAGAAAAAAGTCGGCGTACTGTCATCGCGCCATGCTAGATGCTGCTCAGTGTTCATCGCGCTCACTCGGCGCTCACATACGCTCACCGAGCGTATGTGTACACATTCCCCACCCAAAAAAATAACTGGACGTCAGCAGGAAGACCCAAAAGGAATGCAGAATTTTGAGAGACTGCGCATTTTGCGCTGTTTTCTGCTTAATGAAGTTTGCATTCTCTGGCTTGCAGGCTAGATTTTCGAGGCACATATCTTTAGGACCGCACTGTAGGGCTCACCTGTACAACAGTTTCGGTCAAATTTCACCTGAGTTAGAATAAAGGTTAACCATATCTATCAATAAATTAGTTGTCAGTTGCGCGCTTTTCACCCGGTCGCTGTTTTGTCCCTTGTAGATTTCTAGAGGGAGCGCGTGGAGTACATCAAAATGTTCGGAGCCCTTTACTACGACGCCTCTTTTCCTCCTTCTTTCAAACCCCTCTTCCTGGCTTCCATCCCGACGATGTTGTGGTGTCCACCGAACGGTCGATGCTGACATCCCCGACTACTACACATAGGCCGGAAACCTTCGCCTTAAGAGCTAGCGCTCTGAAAAATATAGAGCAATTTTCGTTTAAGTCGCCTATCTATACGTATTCGTTTTGTATCCATAAGTAGAAAGCTTGAGTAAATTGTTAGGCCTGAGATAACATCCTCACTCGGCACGACCTGCAAAGCTCCGGCGACGGCTCTAGTAGGGCTTGCGCTTTACAATAATAGAATGTGCTGTTAGCAGTTAGAAAAGTTTTCTCACCACCGGATGTCCACTACTTCTTGATAAAACTTTGATGCCATCTTGAGTACTGTAGGTCCCTCTAAACGCGACTGTATCATGACTGTGATGTACATCGTACTTCCTGCTTCTGTATTTACTTCACTTTGCGTTGCTGGCTTAGCATCGGCTGTCGAGAACAACACTGTGGCAACATGGCTAGTGTTTGATATTTGTTCGCCATTATGGTAGCGCACAGCTCATCGTGAGCGAAAATCATCTGCTGCATGTGCATGCGAATTCAGTATCGCAGGCCATTCTTTATTCTTCAGCAGACCAGTCTGACACAGCAGGGCATCACTGGAAATAGGATATCGAAAGAGGAAGTCCTGCGTAGCCTCTGTGCAACGCTGGTTGCATGCTATGGTGAAGCACGTTATCTAACCGCCCCAGACGTCTGCAGAGGCGAGATACCATGAAGATAAAGAAGGAAATCTTTCATACACGAAGAATTCCTCTTCCGACACTTCAGATCGTGTGCAAAAAGACACGGATAGGTTTTTCTTGGAAGGTTGCAAGTCTTGTGCTTTTGAAGCTGATGGGAGTCGCTTGGCGAAAATTTTCCAGCGCCGCTTATACGCTTGCAGATTGCCTATGTGGCACTTGCGTAGCTCTTTGTGGCATGCACATTTGAAGCATGTCGCTTTTGTTGAAGGAGTAAAGCTTTATTGTTAGTAACAGGATTTGAGGTTGTCTATTCAGCAAGATGTATTGATTCGTGGATACTGGCATGTATTAAATGGACACTGCGGATGAATTGAAGTTGACTTTTAGTAATAAACTACCACGTTAAAAAAAAAAGAAGCTAGCTTTCAATGGAAATGAAGTTTTTTCGAGCTAGAAAAGGCCAACAAATTACAGATAGGTGTCGCCACCCCAGGCCTTTTTCGCAAACAAACTGCGTTCGTAATAACCGCGGATTTCTGAGGCAACGCGACAGAGCCACTTATTTCCCGACGGTGATCACTGAGTCCTTCTCGATCTTGATGTCACTGGTTCGAGTTCAGTGGCGGAAAAGTTGAAATTGTAAATTCTGGGGCGAAAAATGAGTCTTTCGCTGACGGACAAAGATCAGCATAGGTAGAAAGAGAAACAGAATAAAGTTTTACCAAAACAGAAGCCGAATGGAGTTGCCTCTAGAAAATGTTTCTGGAAGATACTGTAGCCATTATAGTTGCAATTCGCCCTAAATAAGCAGGTACTGACGTACGCAAAAAAGAAATGCAAGGAGTTACCTTTCCGCGCGTTGTTAATGAACTGCCTCAATTTGCATCAATGCGCTTCCCTATCTGTCTGAATTAGCGTGGAGATTTTGTAAAGATATGTTAAAGTCGTTTAGCAACTTAATGGGACAATTTCTATCAGTCAAAGTGATTAGGAAACAGCAATGCAGATCTAAGAATATCTAACGCGTAGGTGCTTTAACAATAGCTTACGAATTGACGGAAAAGCTTCGCTTAACGTTCGGTTAGACTCTGTGAGACGCAGGAAGGCCGTTCTCGTTTAGAAAGGAGCCGGAAGAAAGGGAGAGAGAAAAGTGTGCCAGCACGAGTAACAAGAACATCTATTTCTGTTAGCTCTAAAAATTAGATAATATTAGTGAGCTTCTTATCTGCCAAGTATTTTAACAGTAGATAAATAACGCTGTTGCAAGCAAGATGATATATATTAAAGGTAGAAACATTAAGTTAGAAGTATAGCGACCACGAGGAGTGAGAGTCTGCAGAACAGTATAAAGAGGCTGAAGACGGAGAGTAGGTAACTATGTGTTAGTTTTGAAGGCAAAATGCGGCTAGCAACATAATGAAACAAATAGAAGCCTGCAATGAAGCACTGATAACGCAAGTTGCTCAGCCACAGTTGCTGAAGATTCACTATTTGTTACATCAAGCCCTGAGATCTCATAATCTCCTTATTTAACTGAACGCGTTCGTTATTTAACTGAACACGTTCGGGAGACCAAACCACCTTTGCTTTTGAGCGAGTATCGTTCCGTATTAAGGTAGAAACTACGACGTTTTAAGAAACAGCTGTCGCCATAGCATAACTAAAGATTGGCCTTTCTGCAGCAGGTATACCTACCTCACGCCTTTTATAAACAAAATTTGACTTTCTGCTGAGCACCCGGATGGCCGGGCTATAAAAACGACAAAGTGTGCTCGGATTACTCAGCCTATATACCCTCAGAAGAATAACGATAGGTCCTCCACTTGATGTATTGAAATGCTCGATGGATGACGATACAAATAAAAAAAGACAAACTTATCTGTTGCAGGTGTTCGAATAAGTCGTAAGTGATCAGAACATATCGGTGCCGTCTCCGCCTACCCTCGTAATTGAGACTGAGATGCCGAGCAGTCAAATCATTCTTGGACATCACTTTTTATCGTCCGGCAACTTTGGAATATTGTAAGATACTCTTATGAACATTGTTATTACAATGGCTTAACCTTTTAATGCATAGCAAAATCTTGCTTTTAAAGACTGTCCTTCGCTAGCACTGAGTACTTAAGACTGCCACAGAAAACCAATGAGGTGTGCTTTTGACAATAAAGAGTGCAAAACTAGAAACTTGCCATGGCAGAATCTGCGGATATGTTGATTGCTACGGTGAAACCTTACGCTACGAAAAAAATAGCTTTCATAAAGTACTTACAACTGAAAAAAATGGTGGTTAGAGCTAGTTAGTACATTTTCACAACTTCACCAGCGCTGCGCCGAGGAACAAAGACAGAGAACAAACAGGGAACAAAGACAGGGAACAAAGCGCTTGTCCTTGTCCTTCCTTCTCTGTCTTTGTTCCTCGGCGCAGCGCTGGTGAAGTTGTTACAACTGAAAATTTTGCGTGTTTCTGGAACTTCTGGGTATGGTGAATGTTTCTGGATCGTAAGTGAAAAGGTGCAAATGATATATAAGTAGGGATCAGAAGATGACTATGGATAAAAAACTTGATGAAGTGCCGTGCGTAATTGGAAGCTGTTACCCTGCATAATGTCTGAAAAAAAATTAAATTGACACTAACTCATTTGCAAAACCAAACCTTTCACTTGTCAAAGCGAACATTATGCCCGAGAACAAGGCATCCCAATCTGCGGCTAGGCTGTCCGAGTTGGAACGTCGCAGGTTTGGCCGAGCTGATCAGGATTTGGATACCCCTTAGGTTACGACAAACCTTCTATTCATAACCGCAGAGTACTAGGCAAACGGGAGGGTAAGTACAACCAGCATCAAACTGACGTCAGCTGCAAATGCTTCCTTGCTTAAAACATACTCCACCTTGGACGACTGCCATTAGCACTTCAGGCGAACAGCGACACCAGTTAACAACATCTAGTACCTGGAAAGATGCCTGTCGGTAAAAGGCAGACATAGCTGGCGCCCTTCCATGCACGGGTTAATGCTACGAGTGCAAGGACGGCCACCTAAGCGGGCGTCCTTGAAAAGAAAAAGAAGGGAGAAAGAAGCTCATCATTAATGACTGTAAGGGCTCTGTACTTAGGCTCATTGGTTCAGGTAATGAGCCGGACTCTAGTCGTTAGTTGAAGCGGTCAGGTAAGTGCGAAACTAATGTAGTAGTCGAGATCGTGCGCAGCACTGAAACCGGCGGCAGTCATGAAGAATGAAGCTTTTCCGAGCTGAGCTTTGACTTCCTTGTACTGGACTTGAGAAGAACTATGGTCAGCTGCAGTGAACTCATACAACCCCTATACACGAAGGACATCTATGACGGACAGTTCTGAAATCGAAACGCACATATTTGTTGTGAAAAAGAAACTGAAGCTTCCTTTCTTGGCGAAAAGTGCGTGAAAAAGTACCGATGTGTCAAACTTTCAGAAAGGCAAAAGAAAGAAAGAAACGACATTGTGGTATAAAGAGTAATCTCGACATACTTCAATATCGCCTTTTAGGATAATTATCACAGCTTCGAAAACAGGTCGTACAAAAGCACTTTCTCTGCGACAAAGAGGCCACTGCGAACCTGTCCAATATGCAGAGTCCAAGCTGCTCTTTTGAGGACATTGTTCGCTTAACCAGGGATGCCCGGTTGCCTGCTTGCTGTCATTCATTTGAAAGATTCTTGTTTTTCACCAATAGCTCTCTTCTAGTTGACTTCTCTGTCGTGACTGCCCTACAATCTCGTTTTTCTTACTGCTTAACCTTTTTCTATGGAGTGTATATTTTTGTGTGCCCCCAAGATATGCACAGTGCTTTAACCCTTTCATCCCGAGATTTATTTGTTTGATTTATTTATTTATTCGAATAATCTAAGTTCCCACTCGGGTATTACATAAGAGGGGAGTGGGGCATACACCAGAACAAGATTGTAAGGCTCCTGAAGACGACACAGAAGATATTCCTGAAGATGACATGGCAGTGAAGACAAATAAGTGTGCGTGACGGGGACTGACGAGAAAGAAAGGGAGAAAGGAAGGGAGAAAGGAAGAAGAAAATGGAATGGAGGTTCTGGGGTGTGGTGCGTGATGTGGAAGAGAGTCGTGAGGGCAGGTCATGACGAGTTCCGACTGAAGTGTCGTGGTCGCACAGCGGTGAAGTAATACTCGCTACGGCCGGACGTTGCTGAGGACGACACTGTGAGGGTTGGCGTGGAGGACCGCTACAGACAACTCGGGTTCCAGCGCGGAGTAATGAGCACGATGGAGAGCTCTCGGCTGGACGATCCCTACAACCACAGCGGCAAGGCTACCTCAGCGAGTCGATGTGAGTGAATGCGAGGAACTTGGCGCGAGTGTACCTTGCGCGAGCGCGTTACGAGACAATTTCGCCATGTTACATTGGGGCAAGTGTCTAACGTGTCGCTTGGGTCTTTACGTTAACTGTTGGAGTTTTCCACCTTGCCTTGTCTTCTGTATTAATTATCCTGCCCTTGTTGTCGCCTGTGATTACAATATAACCACGGCAAGGAGGGTCCACCCATCAGCTACAGGACGGCGGCAACGTCACACGATTATTTGATGAACAAAAAAGCGATACTAAGTGTAAGTGAAAGTAGGGAAAGACTGTTTGGTGTATAAAAACTGACGCCTAAAAGTAGTATGTTTAGGAAGAAGATAATCAAAAAGAAAATATCACATAAGCCTTTGATTATCAACTTATTGCGTGATTTCAAATGGAGTCAGTGGGACTTGTTTTGTGCGAAATGCATACTGACATGACTAGCATTTAATTGTCTAAGGAGATAGATAGTGATGTCCATGTACTCTGTCCAACAAGTGTACCAATAATGCGACTGAACTGACTTAATTTTGTTAAAATGTTATTTTTCTTGATAAGCTTTCAAGCAGTTCTTGTTATGCTTGAGTTCGTGGTGTGTGCGATATTGCTGGCATGAAGTACGAGGCTATGAAATTTCACACAGCTCGCAATTATCTTTTATATCATATTTGTAGAGGGCAGTGAGCGGTCCTTTCCATGCCCAAACCTTGAATTGGCTGGAGGCACGCATTAGTTATATCGGGAGGCAGCGTGTAAAAGCAAGGAAAACCGCGCACCTTTGTTTTAATAGCCGTGCATTTAGGAGGGCCTATAAGATTTTCATTTAGAGCTCAGTGTCCAGCTTTTTGGCCAGAGTAAAAGCTTGCAAAGCTATGTGCTCATAGATTAAGTCATCAAACAACTTGTTGAAGTAGTTGTGTGGTAAAGTTCCTTTGTTTTTTTACAGAGGTTCGTATTTTTCTGTTATTTTTTTCAGTTTTCGGCAGTTTACTACTCTGCACCCACACAAGCGTTTGTTCTGTGAGAGTAGACTCTAGGATGGCTTTCAGCTTTCGGTGCTGTCACATTACCGCTTGGTTCTTCATCATTGTCGCAATTTTCAGTCTTGATGTCAAGGCCTAGAAGATGTGCAGGTTTACTACTTTAGCATTCAGCTGTCTTTCTGCCCGCTCGTGCGACGACTACTAATACTTCGTCGGCGAATGAATCTATATCAGCGTCTTGCACGTCACCGCATGGGCTGAGCAACTCTTGGCCCTTCTTTCTTTTCCCCCAAAATTGCCTGCTCTGAAGGTATATCGAGTGCGGAATGTTTCTTATAATCATATAAACAAGCAATCGCAAGTAACTCAAACACAATCACGGCGAACATTTTACGACAGAGCCTCCAGCTTCCATTTATTCTATTTAGAATCATGCGTTTTAATCGATATCCTCAAATGCACTAAAGTACTTTTCTCTAAAGGAATTTATTCTCTAGGAATAATCTGAGGCATATTAGTGCTCTTGCACTTATTAGATGAAAATTTAAACTGTTTCCTTTCCTGTAAGCTTTGAAAACGAGGCAGTGCCAACTGACATTAGCGACAGCAGAGCGTGTAGATTTTTTAGACCCCTATTGTGAATAAGAACCTTTGTCCGAGAAGTGAAAAGTAGATACCCCATGGAAATACGTGTTTATATTTTGAATGTATTGCAACACCAGTAGACATGTTTTCCACTGTGACGCCTATTGGTCTCTATATCACTGGGCCTAAAAGGGCTAAATGCTAGAGGTGAGGTCGGTAAAAAATTTCGTGAAACGAAATTGTGGGGCCGTGAGCCAGGTTTGTGTGCAAGGTACGTCGTTAAGTGAATAAAAAACTTGTTTGGTAGTGCTGTGCCCATGAACGGAAACGAAGCGTAGAGAAAGAACTATGGCTTTTGTGAGCTATCGTCGTATGAAACATAGGCAAGGCTTGTTGTTTAAACCGAACAAAAGGAATAAAATTGATAAATTATTTAAACATGACTGTGCGCCAATGGTATAGTTTGGAATACACACCACGAAAGAAAAAGGTGTAACTTCTACCATAATTATAGACACTTTATGCTTAGCGGTGTGCACAGAGCTGCTTATACAGGCAAAACAGTGTTTCCGACGAGGACGAACTAGCGTGAAAATATACAGACCGTCAACGCTATATATATAGAGAAAGAGATAAACCGGTATATATTAACTAAGAAAACCTATACACAAGCCGGACACAAAGTGCACAATCTGTCGAAACTGTACGTAACCATAAAATCAGCTACCAGGCAGCTGTTATATGTATCTAAAATGAAATAGCGCATTTATGATTTTGGAGCACCAGGATCATTTCATCGCGTAAGAACGTTGGCGCATAGCGTTGGTTTAAATCCCGTGCTATCTTTAAGCTGAGAGCACATTCCAGCTTAGCAACGGTATTGAGAGACTCTGCTTCGCAAGCAGCCCACTTACCTTTGCTTTGGCGTTCACATTGGCACCGAGGTCAATAAATTTGTCGGCCAAGCCCACACGGCTGTCTTTGACGGCGTACATAAGTGGAGTAAATCCCGTGGCCTGCATTGTCAAAGCAGATGTAGAAAAACAAGATTTAGTAGAAAGCTCTGATTCCCCTTTTCCTGGCGGCGCCAAATAACCTAAGAACGCTATAAAACAAAAGCAAAATCTTGAGATAAGGGAAATAACTACCGGTGTTTTATATCCGGGATAATTAACGACCAACTCTGTTTTCAGGCTAGAACGGTTTCCCGGCTTCGCAAGAATTTAAGTTCCTCAAGAAGTTGAGAGACTCAGAAATTGCAAAATTGTGTGCTTAGACCGCGTCTGATCATATCGTATCTTATTTTAACTTTAGTTCCTCGTCTACAGTTCGCGCAAGTAATGTATTATTTCTAAACAAGCACAGTGCTGAGACTGACCAGCGTGAATCCGCTTATATGAGTCCTAATGGAGAAGAGAATCTTCGATAATTGTTTTTTAGTCAGTTATTAAGAACTTTATTTCATATAAGCATCAGGTTTCCAATCAGAAAGGTCAGCTTTAGTCCACGACTATTAGCGATGCATCACTGAGCTCTTGTGTGGAAAGTCCAGAAGCGCGTGAGCTCACCAGTGAAAACTCCCGAAAAACAAGTACACTTCCTCCTTCACGAGAAAATACTTAAAAGAGGGAGGGCCTGTATCTTTTATTCATACCTGCTCAGAGTAACCGAAGACGAGGACACCGCGCCTTCCTGATCCAGTTGGGAAATTAGACATTAAACGCCGTTAGGTCAACTTCTGGTTTCTTTAATTCATACTCCTTAAAGATTTGCGGGCTGAAAAATTAAATCATACTTACCTCGTCAGCGAGGTCCGCAGGAAGGTCTCCTTTCTCAACGTGCTTGAGCAGAGCATCGACACCGAGCCAGTCTCCCCTACGAGACATGTTCAAGATCTTCAGCGCGAGCTCGGCGTTCGCCGTCGTTCCCGTCCACGTGGCTCCTTTGGGCCGCTCTTGTTCAGGAGGCTTCGAGGCCGCCGCATCCTCAGCGGTGCCCTCCTTTTTTTCACCCGCGTCCGTGGAAGCCTCTTCTTCGGCCATGGAATCCGGAGAATCGGCGAACAGCAAGTCCATGGCAGCTGCCGCAGCGGAGGATTCTTGCTGAGGTTGGCCACTACCAGACTCTGCTAGCGACGGATCTGAAGAATCCTGATGGGAGTTTGGCTTGGACAGAGAAAGCCTGTTGTGAAGAAGCTTGGCGTTCATCACAGTCTGCTGGAGTTTACTCGGTGCCACGTTGATCTTCTTGGCGGCGTCCCTCATCCTGGAGAGGACGCTCGTCTTCTCCTTGGGCTTCGGCTCCACGGAGGAGACCACTTCGGGAATCGGCACGACGGGCATCGTCGTCGCATTCTTTGAGCCACCCTCCTGGACAAGCAGGTCGGGTTGCTCGCGAATCTTGAACTCGAGCTGAGCCGGCACATCTTGCTTGTTTTGTTCTTCGGGAACGGGGGTGAGCGCCTTTTTATCCTCGAAGCTCACCTTGGGGATGCTGTTCTCCACCGGCTTGACAGTTGACTTGCTGGATTTGTTCGACGTCTTGGGATGTTTGTTGACTGGCAGCGTGGATCCGCCTCGACCCCCTCCACCGACTCCCGTTTTTTCTTTGACGCTGGGGGGCTTCTTCCGCGCGGGGAGCGATTTTTTCTGTCCTTTCCGCCGACCGGTTCCGGTAGGACCGTTGAGGGTTGAGGTTTCTTTAAGCAACGGCGTCTTGTCATTGGACGCCGCCATGTCGTCCAGGAGCAATAAAGGACCGTTGGCGATTTTGTTCGGGGCGCCCGAAGCGTCCGCAGCGTTTGCAGCGGCGCGAGTGCCGCGCCGCTTCTCGTTCGCCTCCCGCTCGAGCTCCTGGAGCAGACGAATTGGATCCATGATGGCCTCCTCTGAGTTCCATCGGTTTCCAAGGCGACGGCCGCCATCTTGCGAGGGACTGTTGTCAGACGCCATCGCTCAGGGCGCCTTTTTTTTTTCCCCTCGCTATTTCAAGTTCCCGAATGTACGAGCGTCATACTAATGCACCGCTTCGGTCGAAAGGCGGCTTTCATTTCATTTTTTTGTCGGTCATTTTTTCTTTGAGTGCTCAAGCAAGCGAGACTGGCAGGTTATAGTAGCAAGGTCGGCGAGGCTTTCGGTGAACTGCGCAAGTAACGCTTAGAATTTTTTTTATTCGGTCCTCACGGCGGATGTCACCACAAGCACAGCGGTTAGGTTTTATTAAAGAACCAAGAAAAGCAAGAAAGAGAACTAACACAGAACGCGTGAAATGGAAGCTTGCTTTGAGAGACGCACATCCGTCAGGGAAGTCTACTGCAAAGCTATGGAATTAAAGTCCTTGAGCGTACCAGCTCTCTTTATGCTTTGTTTCGCTTAAGCCACCGATGCTTCGCGACCGAAGTTGGAGCTTGCACTGAGATTACATTGTCGCCCGTCCGACCAGAGCTACGTTGGCACTGCTCAAATTATGATGAGGCCTTGTTCATTCTCGCCTTTTCGAGGCTCATGTCTGGGTGTCGAAGCGTAACCAGAGCCCTTACAACATCACACCCACAGCACTTCTCTGGTATCCGCTTTTTCCTTGACCGATGGTCGAACTCATTGCTTCCTTTGTGCAAAGGAGCACTCGCGCGCACCACCTCACTTACGGCAAACGAAGAGAATGATCACCGTGCGACGGAAGATCTCTACTTGACACACATACACACGCGAGAACACTTTGCGCTGCGCACTACCACAACGACGACGCACTGGACGACGACCGAACTTAACAAGTGACTTCAACGATCCACAGTGGAAAAGCCAACAAGGTGCAGCAAGCCTGCGGTCCGACGCAAGAGCCCCTGACTTTAGGACTTTAACTTCGACGACACGTTCTGCTGGACATCCCAGGACAACAGTGAGTCACCGCTGCGAGGGAGCCTCCTCAGCAGCGAAGCGTCGATGACTTCCAAGAATTACTGGTCTTCACCCAGGACGCGCGCTTCCAATGAGCCCACGACGCAACGGCCTTTCCGTTGCCCCGAAACGAGGCGTTTTGACCAGCAGTTCGGTTCCTATCGGCCACGGCCCGCTACAGGCAAGGATAAAGCGGGCCCACCCATGACGTCACGAACGCCGCCACGAGCAGTGTGGGAGAGCGCGTGGCGTTTAGGCAAGGCAAAAAAGGGGTGGAGGGCGGAAAATGAGCGGCTGGAAAGACCGGCAGAGAAGAGAGAGAGAGAAAAGTGGGCCCTTGGAGCGTATTTCTTTTTTTTCGCCGACAAGCCGTCCACGCGGTCGCCGCTAAGCGCCCCTCCCTGGACACCTCCTGCCTTCCCTCCTTCGTCCCCCTCCACTCACCTGGCTCGATGTGCGTTTTATGCGTAATTTGGCGAAGGGGCACAGCGGTGGCTCTATGCTTACGACCCCGTTTCCGAAGCCCCCGAGCGCTAGCCGCCGTCGCCGAAAGCGGTGGTCACGTCCCGTCGTCGGTCACGTAGCTTGGGCTCGCGCGCCGAGTTTGTCAGAAATGAGGAGAAACAAAAGAAACGAGAAATGAACGAATGCTGTTACCACAGGGGAGGAGAATGCCGCAACGAACGAGTGGATAGTAGGAGAGAGAAAGAGAGGCATTAAGGACGTCCGAACGTAAAGAGCAGCGCACAAAAATATAGAAGCGCCCGGTCAATAGAAAAATTAACTGCTCGGCGTCTCCACCCTTTTCAGGTATCTCGGTTTCGTCGAGCTGTAGTAACAGAGCGTTGTTTTGTCCCCTAGAGGAGGTGTGTTCTTGTCCACCGGCCGCGCCACAACAAACGAGACCTCTTTGGGCATGCCGAACGGACGGCGACGCCAAAGTGAACGCGTGAGGTTCGATTAGGTGTCGCATCTTCACCCCTGGTAGCTGTGTCATTTTGCGAGAATCATGGTTCACAGGAAAAAGAAGGGCAGACATGGGTGAGCTTTCAATCTTGTGCAATGGCCCAAAGA
Organism: Amblyomma mixtum; assembly: GCF_055824585.1. Lineage (NCBI taxonomy): Eukaryota > Metazoa > Arthropoda > Arachnida > Ixodida > Ixodidae > Amblyomma > Amblyomma mixtum. The sequence continues at coordinate 313,518,331 of NC_143012.1, read as the reverse complement.
GCGCGTGTCTCCAATACGTCCAATGATGATTATGCAGATGAGAGCGTCAAGGCAACGGCGTGGCAGGGAAGGGGAGTGGGGGGTGGAATAGGTAGTGCAGTGGGGCTCGGGGCTACAGGGGTGCACAGGAAGGAGCAATACGAAACGAAAAACTTGTTTCGCACACAGAATCAAATTTACTTCTTACTTTTACATAGAACCCGAAAGAGCATTAAGGGGATCATGTGTCTAGAAAAAAAAAAGAGTTCGAAGAGAAACAAAAAGTTGCCTTCTCCGTTTCAGATTAATAGTAAACGTTCACGGCACGCACATATTTTCACCCCTTTAGTTCTTTTACGGCCTATACTTGACTGCTGAAATGCTTACCCTGGAGATCCTTGTTGTCAATCTTATTTACTTCACTGTTCTCGTATGCCTGCACTACAAAGACTAATACATACTCTTGATTACTGCCAGTATGCCGCCGCGGGGCTCAGTGGTTATGGTGCTCGGCTGCTGACACTAAAGACGCGGGTTCGATCTCGGTAGCAGTGGTCGAATTTCGATGGAGGCGAAATTCTAGAGGCCCATGTACTGTGCGATCTAAATGCACATTAAAGAACCCCGGGTGGTCGAAATTATCGGGAGCCCTTCACTTCGGCGTCCTTCATAGCCTGAGTGCCTTTCTCTTGCATAAGGTGTGTTGCTGGGCGAGTTGGTTCAGGTTCATCTTGAGAAAAAACGGCGCTTGCAGACAAAGAACAAGAACGAGGAGGACGCACAACTGCGCTGACAAACAACTTCATTTCGGAAGGCAGCCGATCTGCACTTTTTATACAGAGCCGGACGCATTGATGCGCGCACAAAAAAACCAGAGAAGTGCAAGCACGGAGAGCCAACAGATATGCAAACTATTCTTATCGTCACTCATAACCAATAACGCAGCCAAAACAAGCGAGAGAAAAAAGGTTGCTATTTTGTGATTGTCCAGTTACTTTCTGGGGATCGTAACTGACCACTGAAATTTGTTGCATTTCAGATGAAGAAACTGTAATTGTAATCGGTCACTTCTTTTCTGTAACATGTACTAGACTGGTTAAGATGAACAAGAATGTTTGCAGTACTCCCAGTTTGTTTGAATTCAACGTGTGGATAAGGTTGCGTCGAATTTTCACGTGTTTGGCCCCGTGTGACGCTCTCATAAGCCACTTAATACCCAAACTGTGGACACACCCAAACATGGAAACATGAGAAACGCTGACTCTTTATCAAGGGTTATAGTTGCCACCGGGCACGAACGGGAGCTAGCTGCAACTAGAGATGTGACTGCCTGAAAAAGCCTAGAAGAAGTAGTGAAAAAAAAGTTGTTTTTTTCACGGGTTAGAAGAAGGATAAAAAAAGTCTCACGTCCCTACGCTCTGTACAAGTTGGTTTCAGCTGTTAGGAGTGTGCCAAGCAATATGTGCTGTCCACAAGGTGGCAAAGTCTTTGTATCAATCAACCACTGATGTCAGCCGCATGCCGGCAACTCCGATTTCCCTGTCATATGCGTCGAGTGAAAGAAACTGGTCGCAGTTCGGAAACGTACATACGGAGCTGCGCAACAGACTTGCAGGAGAGCGCGTGCAAAATCTTGAGTACGCAGGTACTCACGTGAATCTGAACGTGGGAAAAGGCTTGCAAGGAAGCATTTCCCTACCAAGCAGTAACGAGCCACACTGATGGAATGCTTCGTGTCGATTGCAGTCTATGAATTATGTGACCATTTTTTCCTGAGAACGCTTTGCAGCATATTAGATTTGGTTCCAATATATAATTCTTCACTTATTCCTTAGTTACAAGGTAAATGTGCTTAATAGGTTGCGTTAAAAGAAAAGAACCTCGAAATTAACAGGTTTATTTCTTCCAAGGCTCAAAATTTCTTTAAATATTACATCTCTAATTTGCAAGCAGTCGTCATCGATGGCGCATACGGCCATCAATTGCGTCATCATTGGCCAACAGTTGCGCCATTGCAACATTCAAATTCGTACAACGCGTTGATAAACTTGGCCGAACTTCCGTTTCGTGCCACCAGCGTGGCGGCCAGTTACGACAGAGGTTTTAACGCGTCAAACCGACGGTCATTCTTTTACTTAAGTGCAACGAGCAACGTGAATCTGTTGAATAACTCTTAACCACCCTTCGAGCTGGAAAGATCTGACACCTTTGGTAGCGGAGAAGCCGTGACGTATCGCGTGTTCACGACTGCTGTCGTCAGCAGCTCTGCGCAGCGAGGCAAAGCGCTGTCATCCGCACAGGCCCAGCGCGCTGCTGCTCTACATCGGCGTCGACAAACGAGTGGCCAGCCAACGCGGCGTCATGAATAGCGATCAGGCGTCAGCGTCGGGGCCAGACACACGAACGCACTCGTCGCTGCATGTCGGGTCACACCTGGCCGAGAGAAGAGGAACGTCGCGGGATGCTTGCTTTGCCGTTTTCACGCAGGAGCCGGAGGGCCGGAGGCCATGAGGTTAGAGCGGGGCTGGTTTCTTGCATTGGCCCCGAAGAGTCTTTCTTTCTTTGTGTCTCCTTATACATTGTCCAGTGGCGTCCACATAACGGCTGCATTGCATCATGTTTGGTAAGTTATTCTTTTGTGTGCTGTGCCACTTTCACACTGACATCTATAGAAGCTTTGCCCATCCATCTTGTCAAGTTAAACATGATGAACCTCTGGCTTCTGCCTTTGCTCAGTCTCAGAAAAGATGAAGGTGCCAAGAAATAAAGTTAAGAAAGCGATTGAGTTAGCACCGAAAGGGCATTCGGGTGGCCACTCGAAAAGGAAAGGTACATGCGAAAGTGGTGCAGAAATATCCGGTAACGAAAGAGAAGAAGACGCAAGGCTATGTCTTCCTTTTTATTTGGGCTGTAGGGATGGCTGTCCCTCGATGGCTACTCAGACACAGAGGGAGTGGCTGTGTCTGTCACACTTCCAGGTCCCTTCCGCATGTAAGCACCACAAACAAGAGCCGACGAAACACTAACAAAAAGGAATGAAACAAATGCCACTAGCGGCCCGTACTCTTGCTTCGCTGCGGCGAAGTATAAGACACAGCTTTAGCCAAGGAGAAAGCTGCTTTTGCACAGCTCATTAATAGTCGAGAACGGGAGCAGGTTGTTTGAGCAAATAATACGATCACGCAGAAAAAAATTGGACGACGCTTAATGAACCCTTAAGAGCCAAACACGACAGCAATAGAGATCCGTACCGCGAAAGTACTCCTTCTCTTTCATGCAATGCTCAATAACGTTCCACCTGCTCATAAAGTACTTGAGGAAACAACTAATCTCCGCCTTAAGGACATGACGCTATAGCGTTAATGAGTCCCTTCAGCGGCCTGGGGTCCTCTTTGCGTATCACTTTTCAGGCACGGTCATTGTCTACTTTTCATTCATAGATCGCGCGGATTCTTCTTACCACTTTTGGCGCAGTGGTGCAGCGGTTAAGCGATACGCCACAGCCCGGCAGGTGATTGTTTCAAACACAGCCACCGGTAGGGCTTGTGAGACACAGGTTGCTCTTCCCGAGCTACCTTAAGGCTAACTTTTGCCCAGATATATTTCTTCGGGAGGCTGCCTATCTCTCGAAGATGCGCAGTGCCACGTCATGCAGGTGGCAATTGCATTCACTTTATTCCAATTAATTTCATTGCCACCTGCCATAATGGGCAGGTTGCCACCTGCTTTTTCGCGACACGGACGGACGAACGCCGGCTTTTCTCGAGAACGACAGCTCTAATGCTAACGCATTAAATGCGTTTATCTCTTCGCACATCTTATAGAGCGCTTGTATGAGGCTCACGCTCTTTGCACTAAGAGCAGTTATGCAGGGCTGCACATGACTTGGCGAAGACTATTCACATGAGGAAAAAGGTAGGCTTTGCCGAAGTGAAGAGCCCGTGCCTTTTCAAAGTAAACGAGATATTCTCGACGTCCGGACTCAGTATTTCTGCAATCTTTGGCCGCCTTGACATGTAACGTGCTGTGCGGGGTGGCTCGAACGACAGCCTTTATTACGAAAACAGTCTTATAGGCTCAGCCTGTTCATTTTGCCTGGAATGCAGTGCCGCTACAAGTGCTTCGACAGCCGCGGCTGCTAAACTCACCGTTCGAGCAGAGTCTAGCGCCGCCGGCGCCAGGATCCAGTGGTCCGTTTCGTCTTCTTCGGAACTCCTCCGACTCCTGTGACTACCTTCCTAAACACATGCATAGACCTCGTCTTTAAAAAACAGACCTTGTTCTAACACCTCGAACAAGTTTCATGTCACTGCTCAGATCACATGGTTTCTTTCATGACAAGGAATAGCACCGCAACACTGTTCAAGTATACACACGAGAGCAGTGCTCGTTTGTCAACTTTTCTCTCCGGTGATGCGCCGCAATTCTTCGTCGTGGATCACCAACAACTAACTAGACCACACCCTTGCCCCGTAAATTTAAAATCCTGACTAACAAGGTCTGGGAGAGAATCGTTATTGGATGAGCAAGCATGTTAAAAAAAAGGATGGTCTGTAACTGTACTTAATTGCATGTCTGTCTCAAAGCATTTAACTCAATACATTGCAGATGAAAACACGTCAACAGCTGCCCCTGAATTTCGCATTACCGAACGTAGTAAGCGTCCAGTGACATTTTCATGGAACGGGTGCTTTCAAGCCGCAGCTGTACAGCGCTTGAGCGATTCTTAGAATTTCCCTAAACACGTGCTCTTTCTCACGGCAAAAGAATTCGCCGAACGATATACGATCCGTACGCTGTACCTCTACTCCTTTCTCGACGATGGTACAGGAAAAAATAGATAAGGTGAGTTGAACAGTAAGCACGTTAACAAACATCGTCTAGCTAGTTGTTGTAAGTATTCTATTCTGGAGGCTGATTTCAATCAGACAACCGTGAGTACATGAAGTGTCAGTATTACATTTCTAAAACATGCTTTTGCGCCCCGCGCTGCAGCGACTGTAGAGCTTACCTCGAAGGAATGCTCCGTATTCCGATAATATAATATGATAATAATATAGTGCTGATAATATATTACGCACTGACGGCTACCCGTGGCTTCCGGAGTACAACTAGCCGCTTTGAAACAAATAGTAAAAAGTTGAAAATTTTCTTCGGACTAGATTTTTCATTTCAATTTTTCGCCCCTCAAATGTTCTATGACGACGTCAACCACAGAAAACAAACCTGAAAAAGCAATTTCTGCCTCGATATAAAGATTTTTAAACAATGCAGGTGGTAGACTATTCACAGAAGAAACAGAAACTACAAGAGTGCTTGTACTACTCGAATGTTCTTGACTGTCTCTCGAAGCACGTACGCTTCAGCACGGCAAAATTTCGCCGAATGACATGTGCTTGCAGGTTGCACTTTTTCCAATGACGACTGTACGTCAGAAAACAGCTGAGAAAGTTAGCACGTCTAGGTATTGCATTTTGGAGGCTGATTGTAACTAGGCACCCACCGACGGCCGTAAATGCATGTCATGTCATGCTTTAAGTTTCTAAGTAAGCTGGCTCACTCCTGGCTAAGGGAAGCTTGCTCATTCTGTTCGACTTAGGGAAGACAAAAAAAAAAGCCCTTCTTGAACCTGGGCACCACGGAGGTCATCAAGCCTTCGATGCACCTCGTTGACGAATTTTTGTATACTCGTCTGGACTCGCTCCACGCGGCCGCCGTGGAGATCCCGTACTCTGGAGACAGGTTCAGCATGGTGGTCCTACTTCCGGACTCCCCGACGGGGCTCGCCGCGCTCAGGGACGGTTTGTCGCTCGCTGTTCTCGAAGGCGTCGGCAGGAAGCTAAGCTCCACGCTAATGGCGCTCTGGCTGCCCAAGTTCGATATGGTTTTGTTTGGTTTACGGGGTTTAACGTCCAAAAGCGACTCAGGCTATGAGAGACGCCGTAGTGAGGGGCTCCGGAAATTTCGACCAGCTGGGGTTCTTTTACGTGCCCATACATCGCACAGTACACAGGCCTCTAGAATTTCGCCTCCATATAAATTCAACCGCTGCGGCCGGGATCGAATCCGTGTCTTTCGGGTCAGCAGCCGAGCGCTGTAACCACTGAGCCACCGCGGCGGCTGGCCATTTTTCTATATGCGCAACCTGAGAGTACAACATTAGTAAAATGTAGAAAGGATGAAAAATTTCTTCATAATCCTTGGCTGACAAAAAGTTTTATGAACAGCATGCGCTGAAAATAAAATTTATACAAAAAACCAAGATATAACATTGTGGTGTTGCTTTAGCTTCGGGCCACAAAAAGTAAAGTACTCTATTGTCCTAAATAAGCTACTAAAATATGCGAAAAAGACATCAGCAAGAACTCTATTAAGTGCTAATAATACCAAAACACAAAAGAAACTTTTAAGCGAGTGCCTCTGCTTATCCCCCGCAATTAGTCCCCTTAGAAAAATATTGCAATGGTACAATGTTTCTAGATCACACGAATATTGTGAATACTGTTACTTCTTTTCCGCATCTCAAAATAGTTGCCCACATATTTCGGAAATTCATTTAAAAGGCGGAAATCGCTCGTTTTTCCTTTTTTTTCTGTTCCCCCCCCGAATTAGAATCGTCAAACACTAGCCTTAAAGGAATTAGTCCTGGACTTGAGAAATACCCTCTCTCCTTTGGCTCACCATGCTTCTGATCATGTTCATATTAATGTGATCTTATCTTTAAGAATTAAGTTTTTCTTGCTTGTATTAAAATACCGAAGGTTATTGTGGTCATCCAATGGGGACACAAACGTTTAATTTCTAATTACCGACCCATACCAGTTTTATCAATTCGCTGCAAAGTCATCAAGAAAGAGGTAGTCAATTGTTAAGATAAATATCTAAATAAATTGAATATAATTAATTTCTGTCAGTTTGGTTTCAGATCCGGCCAGCTGTCTAACTTGGCTTTTATCTGATTGTCTTATTTCATTAAACAGTATTGATAATGGTGGTTTTGTTGGTTCTGTGTTCTTAGATTTTTATATAGGTTTTGACACGACTCATAATTCCATTTGCTTAAAAAACTCGAACTTTACGGTATTACAGGCCGTCTGCTACGCCTTCTCAAAAGCTGTTTGCATGATTGTAAACAAATAATAATTATCAGTGGAACTGTGTGACAGACTAAAACTATTGCTGAAGATCTTCCTCAGGGCTCCCTATTGCGACCTGTACTGTTCATATTATATATTTACGATCTTCCGACTGTATTAGTGCAACTCACTGTGTTTTATACACTGATGATACACTATATCGTTATCCAACATGTTCATTGACGATCTAATATTGAATTGAATGCCGCATTGCATGAAACAACAAAGCTTTGTTTCGATACTCAATTGGGCATAAATTCCTCTAAAACTAAATTTTTAGTATTCAAAACTAGTTTTAACGTCCTTTGTTGCACATTTATTTTAACCATTTGTTCTAGTATTACTCCGACATTTGATTACACCAGCTTTGTCGCCAACATTCTGTATTCAACGCCTCAAATTTCAAACCACATCATCATCTGCAAAAAGATCTTCGTTCGGCATTACAGCACTCATTTAAGCTCTTCCATATTTTCCTCATAACATACTCTTATCCTTGTATAATTTATTCGTTAAGAACCCTGTCACTTACGGCATTGTTTCACAAGGAAATATCTTTGCCATTTTTCGACTGTACAACATTTACAAAACCAGGCCATCCGCATTAACACACGCCGTTCCTTCTCTACTAATGTTCGTTCCATGTTACATGGTCACAACGTCCTATCAGTAATGCACCTTTTACAGTATCAACTCAAGATCACGTTCTTCTGACCTCCTAATACACCTTTATCCCCCCCCGCCCCAAACCTCGCTAATCTACATGAATCAATTTGCTAGGGTACACCAAGTTCGAAAACTTTTGGAGTCCTTTTGAATTTTTTCTGCAGGCCAAATTCGTGATATCGCATTTTCTTTAAGATATTGGCTAAGAAGGCCCCAAAGTTTTAATCATGTCACTTTCTCAGTAGACTATAGGTATACAGGTACTAGATATACGTTTCTGTGGGACCAACGCGACTTGAATAAAAATTAAGGTCTTTATATGAGCCAAAGAACGATCTTCACAAAATAGACACAAGTGGTGTTCGTTTACTGCTCTAGGAAGAATATTCTGCCCCTTAAAAATGTGAATTGATTTGAATCGAAAAAAAAAGAATCAGAAATGTAACAAAGCTATACATACTTTATTCCAACAAGATATTTACGATGCGTTTTTTTTCTGACGCTTTTAACCGTGTGACTGTTCTGATAACGCCCTTCCAGGTGGTTTTCCTCCCGTGCAGAAACCGGAAGATGACGTCTCGCACCTCAAAGACTGTTAACTTCACCAACGAAGAGAATGCGGTTGTTGCTCCTGTCTCTGATGTAGTAGAGGAATGGACGATCCACTGTGAACTCGATGGGTGGCGGAGGTGCGTTGAACGAAGCAAGAGCAACGAACGAGATACCGGTCACGGCGGTCGCGACAGTTCCTTCTTCGTTCACCTCCACAGCCGCCTTGTGGACAGCGTCCGAGATGCGAATCAGCGTACTCTCACTGATGCCGGTGAAGTTGGCACCCCCTCCGAAAACGAGGTTCAGTCCGACAGCTCGCATCGCAGGCACCAGGTCGTAGCGAAGGCTCATTTCAAACTTGGGTAGCCTGAGCACGATCATCGTGGAGCTAAGCCTGCTGCCGACGTCATCGAGAACAGTGAGCGACAGACCGTCCCTGAGCGTGGCGAGCCCCGTCGGGGAGTCCGGAAGTAGGACCACCATGCTGAACCTGTCTCCAGAGTACGGGATCTCCACGGCAGCGGCGTGGAGCTCGCCGAGGCGGGTGTACGGGAAGCGCCTAGTGAGGTGCATCGCCGGCTTACTGACCTCCGTAGTGCCCAGGTTAAGGAACGGCTTGTTTTGGGTTCTCGCCTTGTCGAATTTGGTCACCCAGTTCCCCTTGAAGTAGACGGCGTTGACGATGAATAGAATCATGTCCAATGGCTGACCCTCGGGTAGGATGCTGTCGATCTTTCCCCGTGTCTTTCCACGTACCCAGGCGTTGACTTCAGCGGCGACTCTAGGACCATCAGTGGCGAAGTCCACGGACCTCAGCTCCGCGTCGAAGATGTCGTGCAGCTGCTGCCTGTAGCTCTCGGCGATTTGGAAGTTGTTCTGGGCCAGGACCATGTTGGCCACTTCCAGCGTGACGTTCGGCGACGACGTAAGCTCGAGCAGGTGCTTGTACGCCGCGAGGACTCTGGATTTGTCCGTGAGGCCGACCCGGGTGTGTCCTAGCACCGATGCCAGCTCGGCTTCCGAGCTTCCTCTGGCGCCGGCGTAAGCCATGCCGAATGCAGCGGCGATGCTCGTTGGCGAGAAGAAGACATTGAACGAGGGTTTCTGCGCCGCCAGCTGCTTGAGAAGCTTCACGGCGAAATGGTTGTGAGCTCTGGCGAGCAGTGCATCGTCGGTTTCTGATGACACCAGCGCGATTACTGCGAAAACAACGTACTTGGCGAGCATCGCGGATGTTTCCAGAAGGTTGCAGGCCTCACGCGGACGCCTCTTTTTAAGCGTACTTATGGCGGTGTTTTTTGCGTGTTTTTTGCCGCTTATTTGCGGCAGCCAATGAAAAAGGGCACCTCTCGCCATACCTCTGCACCTCTCGCCACACGCGGCGCTAGGCACTTGAGTGTACACGACAAGTTCTATCTTTAGCTGCGCAAGGTATTGCCGCCTGAAACGACACCTGTTTTTTTCTTCCGGGAAGGAAACCCCGCTGGGAGGCGTGCCTGGGAAGCACGTGTGCCAGGTGCTGAATACCGTGGTGAATACCGTCTCGCAGCAAGAAATGTCATTCCTTTGTGCACAGAATGGGTCGTCTCCTCGCCATTGGGAAGTCACTCAGCTGCACGTGCTCATTGAGCTCATTGCTCGTGCTCATTGAAGTGAGCCTTTAGTGGTAGCCTTAACGGGAGTATTAAGTGGCGGATATTTCACGTTCATGGTGTCTGAGATATATATTTAGTGCTAACAACACCTGGATGGGGCTTAATTCTAGTAGTGCGGAAGCTCTCATACGCTGAACAACCAGGAATATTGTCCGATATTGTTTTGTGTCTATGACAGGCAACAACGATGACATGTTAAGTTGAAAAAAAAAAAAAAACATATCACATAGATACCTCGAAAGTTTGCTCGGCCAACCCCGAAATCGACCATGCCCAACAACATGGTGACCTCCGATGTTGGCCCTGGCCCTTTCTGAAACTGGGCCCGGGCCACCGTCAAAATTTAAGCTTGGCCGATTTGGACAAAAATTGATGTGCAGCCATAATTTACTGTGCCCAACACGATGGCGGCCTGCAAATTTGGCCCTGACCATTCCCCAAATTTGGCCTGGGCCACCCCTGAAATTTTATTTCGCCGATTTTCACAAATATCGGCACCCAATCATAATTCACCGTGGCTAACACGATCGTGACCTACAAATTCGGCCCAGTCTATTTCTAAAATTTGGCCCTTGCCAACGCCGAAATTTGACCTTGGCCGATTTCTACCAAAGTAGACACCCATACATTAAATCGACCATGCCCAACACGATGCGGACATCCAAATTTGGCCCGGGTCATTTCCGAAAATTGGCCCTGAGCACCCCTGAAATTTGACCTTGGAATTTTGTGTTGTTTATGTGTTTTTCATCATTATATACTTCGATGCCTAGATGCTGCATAGTATTTTTTAAATATTACTCTGTTGAACTGCAGCAAGCTTCTAATATGTTTTCCTCAGGTTTTTCCTTTATTGTCCTCGTAATTGATTTAATATACTTAGCATTACTCTGCAGTCTGCTGAACTGGTCATATTGATTCCCATCCTTGGTTTTTGTTTTTGCCTTTTTGTCTTTGCGCTTATCAGAAGCTTGTTGTGAAATCCTGTCCATCCCAATCCTCTCCTCCAAGGATCACTTGAAACCAACTGTGAAGTCTCCTGAAATAGTCTCCTTCATGGACGCGTTAAATATATCTTTATGAAGCCCGCAGTGCAGTCCGATTCATCGCAGTAGTACTTGCATACGTGTACACATGTTCTAGCCGTAACAGAAGTAACATTTTGCTTTGAATTCTATCAAGTATTCTCTAAAGTAGTGTGTACAACCTTACAGCAGTGTTTAAGATATGAATGCAGCATTAAACCAAAATTAATACCATACATATAATAGATGAACCCGCGAAAATGCTCACAAATATGCCCGTAGTTGCACACAAGTTAAACGTTTCGACATTGATGGGTTTCCTGAAAGAATCACACGTGCACAGGCGACAGCATACTGAGGCTTAATCTCTGTAACCCAGCCTTACGCGTCCCAAAGAGGTAAGTGTTGCATTGGGTAAATTGGGAAATGCCTACATATGTTTGAAGGGCACTGATTCCTTATGCTGGTAATGGCAGCGAATACAGTGTGTAGTTTGCAGCCCAAGGGCGAATCAAATGCGTAAAAATACCAATGTCGCGATATACAGCTAATCATAACTACCTCAGAGCACTTACATACACGCCCTGCTTTATATGCATGTCCACGTATGATGGGCTCCAGCTAGGGTCTGTGTAAATTACCTGTAGCTGCCAACGAACTTGCACATCATTGCAGCACGTCCAGATTGAACGGCTGATTAACTTTAAGACGCTAGAACGGTTTGTTGGCTATCGCTGCTAAGTGCGGGCGCAATTGAAAAGCCGTCGCCTTGAGAATAATGGGAAAATGCACACCTTTATGCACGCCAGTTATGAGTGTTCCAACGGTTTCTGTCACCGCACTTCAAGATGCACGTGAAAATTCACCAATGTTCTTCAGTGTATGAGCCGAATTTGTGCAGCAGCGGACTCGAAATTAGTTTTTTTGTTTTTTTGTTTTTTCTCTCCACACACAAAATCCAGAGTATATAAACATTTTTTTCCATTGCACCGCAACCGACATTTCTCCGTGGCATATGCGTGAGATCGGTTTAACCCTCGCACAGTAATGTAACGCCGTAGCCGCAGAGCTAACTTTGTGGTGTTAGCGCACTGATAACCCAAGAGAATCGTTCAAGACCGGAACGCATTTCTTATTCCGCTTGTGCTGCAACGCTTTTGGGAATTTCGAGATCTTTTTCTGCTACAAGAACCCTGATAATCACAACGGAGACTGGGCGTTAGCTAGTGCTGTAGCGACAGCCTGAATACGGCACTAGAAGTGTTGTAAAGCGCGAGTCCTTGGTGAAATCGCTTTTTGAAAGAAGTCCTCAATCCACAAGAATTGTTCCGAAACGCACAAGGTCTAAAAATTATACCATGAAAAGCGGTCGCACACCGCGACGTCTCACGGCACATGTGCTATTAGCATCGCAGTTTTACTTCCATCCCAATAGTATTTGCTTCAGCAGTTTTACTAAATAGAGCATGTCAGTTCTCTTGACTATCGCAGTGTGCTTGACTTGGTCTTGGCTTGGCTCTTGCAGTGGCAGACATCAATTTTTCGTAATACGAAAACTTCACTGCTGAAACCAAAGCACCGCTGTTACCAAAAAGCATACAGCAAACGTAAACAGCTATTATTTATTCGCACATAAATTAGACAGGCGTACCATTCTCTGGCAAGTCCACTTACCACCACCGGGTGGCGCAACGAGGCGCCTCGCTTGAGCGGACGGGGAAGATCGAGAGGAGAGGCCGCGCTAAAACTGTACTCTTGCGCGACGCTCCGCTGTGGCTCCCTTGGGAACTGCCAGCGGAGCGGACAGTAAACCCGCTCTACTAAAACTCTCTAATAATAGAATCGTTGGCTTAGTTTGTGCTGCACGCGATCTAGAGACAATTGTCCTCGCCTTTACACAATGTCCATGTTCTCCAAAAATTTGCCTTCACAGACCGCACGGATATTGCTGTCGTGGTTTTTAAAATAAAAACTTTTTTAAAGTTAAAAAGTCACCCAGCTCACCCAGCATGTTCTCTGTCATTCGCGACACAAAATAAAAGAAAGGAAAACGAAGAGAAACTAACTTTAATTGGCATAGCTTTTGGTGTAAAGAGAAACTAAGTGTTTAGAGAGGCTGAAGACCTAGCAGGAAGCAAGTTCGACAAAAAGGAATAGGCCAATTTTAAGTTTCATTAATTGGCCAGTGACAGGGATGATAAAAAGTGCAAAGTGAAATTCTAACCAGAGGTTATAAATAAGAGGCTATAAGACCAGAGGTTATAAAATGATTCTCGTATTTGCTATCCAACCCATACGGGTAAAAAAGGAGGTGAAAAGAATGTTTGAAAAGTACACACTTTATTCGACGAGAACCTCCGTGCGATTTTCATTTCCGGCTTGTCAGAGAATATTTCGGGAGGTACCGTTTTTCTGAATGAAGTTATTCTCAGCAGAAAATTGGCTCCCTGCCTTAGAGGGTCTCGACTTGACCAATGAAGAGGACGCGGTTGTTGCGCCTGTCTCTGATGTAGTAGAGGAACGGATGATACACGATGAACTCCACGGGCGGCTGCGTGTCGATCACAGCTGAAGCAAGCGAGATCGACAAACCCGTCACGGCAGTCGCGACTGTTCCTTCTTCGTTCACCTCCAAAGCTGCCTTGTGGACAGCGTCCGAAATGCTCAGCGACGCACTCTCACTGATGCCTGTGAAGTTCGCTCCACCTCCAAAAACGACTTTCAGTCCGAGAGCTTCCATGGCGGGCACCAGGCTGTAACGAAGGCTTACGTCGAACTTGGGCAGCCTGAGCCCCACCCGCCTGTAACTCAGGTTGCTGCCGACTTCTTCGAGAACTGCGAGCGACAGATTGTCCCTGAGCGCTGCGAGCCCCCTGGTGGAATCCGGAAGCAAGATGACCATGCTGAACCTGTCTCCCGAATACGGGATCTCCACGGCGGCCGCTTCGAGCCTGTCGAGGCGAGTGTGCGGGTAAGGATTAAAGATGTGCATCGCGGGCTTGCTCACCTCTGTGGTGCCCAGATTGAGAAAGGGCCTGTCCTCGGTATTCGTCGGGTCGAACGGTGTCACCCACTTCCCCTTGAAGTACACGGCGTTCAGAATGAAGAGAATGATATCCAGCGGTTGACCTTCAGGCAGGATGCCCTCAATCTTCCCCCTTGTCTTTTCGCGTACCCAAGCATTGACCTCAGCGGCGACTCTGGGACCTTCGTTGGCGAAGTCTGCGGACCTCAACTCTGCGTCGAAAACGTCGCGCAGGTGTTGCCTGTAGCTCTCGGCGATTTGGAAGTTGTTCTGTGCCAGGACCATGTTGGCCACTTCCAGGGTGACGTTCGGTGAGGACGCAAGTTCGAGCAGGTGCTTGTAGGCATCGAGGACTCTGGATTTGCCGGTGAAGCCGACCTCGGTGTGACCGAGCACCGATGCCAGCTCGGCTTCCGAGCTTCCTCCGGCGCCGGCGTAAGCCATGGCGAATGCAGCGGCGATGCTCGTTGGCGAGAAGAAGACATTGGACGACGGGTTCTCTGCAGCCAGCTGCTTGAGTAGCTTCAAGGCGAAGTGGTTATGAGCTTTGGCGAGCAGTGCATCGTCGGTCTCTGAGGAGACCAGCGCGAGCAGCGCGAGGACGACTAACTTGGCGAGCATCGTAGACATATTCCGAGGGCTTGAGGCCGCAGACGCCTCCTTTTAAACCTGCTAGCTAGCAGAAGCCTTTCTTTTTTAGCGTTTTCTTGCGGAATCGCTGCGGCTGCCGTTGAAGCAGTTCTCGGATTGCAGGTCTCCCCATATACAGCGTTGTTTTCGAAGCGTAGGCGACTATCTTTTGCCCGCGTTTCATATATATCTTTGTCGGCCAGAAAATTCATTTGACTTTTTTTTGCATGGTCTAAAAAGAGAAGTTGGTAGTTGTTAACGGCGACGGCTGCTCCTTTTGGCATTGGGGAAGAAAATTTACGAACTGAAACTGGCGACATAAAGCACTTTAAAAGATAACTACATCACACACACGATTGATAGGGGAGATAATGCTATGTTCACGACAGAAATAGAAAAAAACACAACGAATGGTATAAGCTATGGTAAGACCTATTCACACTGAATGTGATATAATAAAAAATACAATACCTGGAAGAGAAACAATTAGCGACAACATTAAAAAACAGGGCACAATATATCAGAGACATAGTAGTAATATATAAGATTGATTTTCAGGGAACTCATGCTAATGCAATATACAAGCAAACACTACAGAGCATGACGCGGGACAAACAAGTACGGAATCTACTCGTGTAACATGACTAGTAACTCCTAGGGTTTCGCTTGCCCTTGAGAAAAGATTTGAACGCTACGATTGCGCGTTTCTGTACAGCACGTGTCGGCCATGAACCTTATATCTTTTGGAGTCTGAAAGGGCTTTTGTCAAGGGTAGTCAAATTGCTGTCCTGTGGCGTCCAGAATCTGCTATGTTTTTGTGCAGTACAATAACAGATTAGTTACATCCTCGTCCTCGAGACCACATGAACATATTGAGTTGTCTGCACGCTTCTATGTCAAAAGGGCTTCGTGTGGGCTGTTCCAAATCGTAAGCGCTGATGAGAGTTTCCAGCCTTCTGTTTAGGAATAGTGTGACTGTGAAGCGTGACAGAGGGTCGATTCGATAAAAGGTTAGAAGTTGTATAGTTTCGGTCGAATCACATTTTTTTTTTCACTCATACCAATTGGCATGGATCTTAAAAGACGGCAAATTTCACTTCCTGGGAATGGTAGGTTAGAAGTTGTATCGGCATGAGCTTGCCTGGGCGCTGCATCTACCTTAATGTTTCCTGGAATAAGGCAATCACCGTCTATCTATTCGAAAATTTGTATGCCATGGAGGAGTCGTTAAGTCTTCGTAAACCAAACAAGACTTCCAAGGTACTGAGCTGGCGCTGCCAACGGATTTTAATGCTACCTGTGACTCTCTGTATATTAGCCGCATACGCAGGCCTCCTACTCATAGTATGAACTGTAGTGTGAAATGAAAGGCGTAAATCTTAGCTGTATTTGATGCTGATGTGTGAGCCAGCTAAAATGCTTATCGTTCATTCAGCAGTGGAATTACAAATGAAGATGCTGAAGAATTTTCAGGACATGAGCAATTGTTATTTACGTGATTATCACCAGAATACCGCATACATATTGGGTGCACGGCTAACTGGTGAGCAGCAGGTACCATTATGTCGCGTTCTCTAATCATCCCTTCTACAGAAACTCGATGTTACGGGTGAATGGGAGCCGTTTGGGATACAGTGTAATTGGCTTAGAATATTCTTAACAATGATGATGGTGATGATACTAGAGGCACTATATGAATTTGGCTTCCATCAAGTATCTGGTTTGGTTTGGTTTGGTTTATGGGGTTTAACGTCCCAAAGCGACTAAGGCTATGAGAGACGCCGTAGTGGAGGGCTCCGGAAATTTCGACCACCTGGGGTTCTTTAACGTGCACTGACATCGTACAGTACACGGGCCTCTAGAATTTTTCCTCCAAAGAAATTCTAGCCGCCGCGGCCGGTATCGAACCCGCGTCTTTCGGGACAGCAGCCGAGCACCATAACCGCTGAGCCACCGCGGCGGCTCCATCAAGTATTTGTAGCGCGGAAACTGACGAGCGTCTTTGGTGACATTATACGAAAAAGGGTGCCGTCTAGTCTCAGTCTTTCGCAAGAATTGAAATGGAGGCGCCTGCGCCTCTGCAGTAAACAGTGAGCTAGTAGTCGCCCTCGGTACACCCAGACATACGCGAAGTCTTCTAGCTTACAGCCTCGGTAAGCGATTTTCCGTGCTATGTGAAAACCTGTGCAGTATCAGTGCAGAGTGGGCTATTTTTTACATGTGAGAACATTGAGCACTTAGAGCAGAGATGACGTCGAAGTGCCCCAAGAGGAACTAACAAGTCCGTGATGCACATTCACAACTGTTCAAGAGTTTTTAGGTCTGAATCCCAATACATTTGACAGTCGAGTACTGAAGCCAGGAAACGGTGCTACTTAATAGTCACCAACGGTTGTCCTTCTAGAGAGAGGTGAAAATCGTTTGGCTGTTTTCATGTTTTCAGGTGACAGAAATCACTGCTGTCTCTGCTTTGGGCGGTGAGACTGGTAAGTCAATTTAAAAGTAAGGTGGCTAACTGAATTCTATTTATATGGTTCATTGCAATCAGGCATTTGCCAAAAGCAGCCGGTGCATGCCGTGTCAGTTTTTAGGTTCTGAAAAATCTGAACATACTGCAAGCTACGGCGCCGGCGATTGTGGCTCCGTAGGCGCATGGAACCTAATCTCCACATGAGAAGATTGAGGGTAGCCATGATTCGGTCGATGAGTTGATTGGGAAATTCCTACTTTATCAATAATTATCACCTTAAGTTTTTCCCACATCTAAAACCAAGAAAAAACACCATCCTGAGAACGCAATTTCAAAGCAATAGGTCATTTGGTGAAAATCAGTGTTATGATATGTGAACGTAAATTTTATGTTTGCCTTATAATTTTTACCAGTGCGCTATCTTTATGCGTTACGCTTCGTCCTTCCCTGTATACGCTGAGGTATGCCCGGTGCTGCGCTGGCAAAATTAATAGAAATGCAAACTGTATATTTCAAATTTTGCAAAAAAAATTGACACATCAGCAGAAAAGAAACTCGACAGACATAGCAGCCACTGATTTCAAGATTGGTTTTTTTAATAATATCATATCGACAATAACGACCGTTGACATGTGAAATTAATAAGAATTGAACAAAAAACGTAATGGACTCATCTGCAAACCTTCAGCTCATTTAGTTGTTCCCGCATTCGGCTACGTACGCAGGTGGTTGAAAACAGGTCCAGGAAATATTCAAAAAGTGCGCATTTTATTTCCCTGAGAACTTTCCTGTGCTTTTCAACTGCCGCCTTTAACCAAATATGTTGGGTGACGATGTTCCGCTAAGTGAAATTCTTTTCGCACTGAATTTGAAACAAAGGATTTCGTACCTCAAGGGCTGTGGACTTCACCGATAAAGAAGACGCGGTTGTAGCTCCTGTCTCCGACGTAGTATAGGAACGGATTATTCACCCCGAATTCCACAGGGGAATGCGTTTCGATCACGGCGGAAAGAGGCACGATCAACAAACCCATCACGGTGGTCGCGATAGTTCTTTCTTGTTCACCTCCAGAGCTGCCTTGTGGACAGCGTCCGAAATTCTCAGCAAAGTGCTCTCATTGATACCAGTGAAATTCGCCCCACCTCCGAAAAACGCGTTGAACCCGAGGGCTCGCATTGCGGGTACAAGGCTATAGTGAAGGCTCATATCGAACTTAGGCAGCGTGAGCGCGACCAGTCTGGGGGTCAACTTTCTTGAGCCCCTCCTTAAGGGAATGACGGGATAGCATTAACGAATTAATGCCCATATATGCGGAGTTGATCATTCTGCACTATGTCCCTGGGAGTCCTTATACCACTCCCTGGGCCCTGGTGCAGCGGTTAAGGGATGCGCCAATGCACTGCGATTGTAGGTGTTGCCACCGTCGTGTCTCGTGCGAGCCAAATTGCTAATGCCAAGAAACCTCCCGCCAGCAAGCTTTGATTTAACTGCCGCCTGCCAGCATGGTTAGTTTTCTCAAAGTGCTGTCGCTAAGTTGTGATGACCACACAAGGTCACGTGACCTGGGTTGCCCACCTAGGCTGCTTCTAGGGAGATTTACTGCTCACAACGCCGACGATGACAACGCCGGAATTTCGTGAGAACGGAAGCCTTATCGCTGTCGCGTTAAAGTGTCCATCTGAAACAGTCACTGGGCACAACTTCTTCAAAAAAGAATGACATTTTGAGACGAGCAGAAAGTGAACTCGAAAGAGTGAGCAGCTGCCGATTTTCCCCCTCCTTTGCTCAGCAGCGAAGTGAAAAATGAAAGTTGGAAAGTGATAATATACAGTGGGAAACCTTAGAATATAAAATGGATCTCGTTTTTCCTAACAAACGAAAGGGACGTCACCACTGTTCAAATAAATACTTTCTTTTTTGTCGTTTTACCCTGAAAGCTGCACGAGACAAGAGCGGGCGTGCAGTGTATTTTCTGTGTGCTGTTGTGCAAATTATTTGACGTAAGCAAATATCGATAAATCAAGGTGGTAATCAATTAATAAACAAAAATTTTACACGACGTGTGACAGTGAACGTGCTTGATGCCTTTTAGCGCTAAATATGGGATGAAACGTAAACATGGCGCTTACAAGTTCACCAATTCGGGCTGTTGTCACTCCTTATTACTGACCAAGTTTTGTTCTTACTGCCCCTAAAACCAGCGGTTTAACCCAATACTAGCGATACCTTTCAACCAAACAAAGGCAGCGTGATTGACAATGAGTTTGCTACAAGGCAAGTAACGCATTTATAAAATAGCCTCAAGTCATGTTAGCATGTTGCACTATACGGATGAATTTTTTTTATTGAGAATTATTTTGCCAGGAATAAACCCGAACCTTGGAAATGCAGCAAAAGTATGCATACTTTATTACATGACATCTACAGTACCTGTGTTTTCAGAAACGTTTAGCCGAATGTGAGGTGTGGTGATGCTGCTTCAGTTCAGGTTTGTCTTGTGTCGAGAGCGGATGACGATGGCTGGCACCTCAAAGACTGTTGACTTCACCGATGAAGAGAATGCGGTTGTTCCTTCTGTCTCTGATGTAGTAGAGGAACGGTCGATCCACAGTGAACTGGATTGGCGGTGGCGGGTGGTAGAGAGCTGAGAGAGGCGTGAACGAGAGACCAGTCACGGCGGTCGCGATCGTTCCTTCTTCATTCACCTCCACAGCCGCCTTGTGGACGGCGTCTGATATTTTCAGCAACGTACTCTCACTGATGCCAGTGAAGTTGGCGCCGCCTCCGAAAACAACGTTCAGTCCGAGGGCACGCATGGCGGGCACGAGGCCGTAGCGAAGACTCATTTCGAACTTGGGTATTCTCAGCACGACCTCATCAGAAACCAGCTTGCTGCCGACATCTTCCAGAACATCGAGCGACAGACCATCCCTGAGCGCGGCGAGCCCCGTCAGGGAGTCCGGAAGCAGGACCACCATGCTGAACCTGTCTCCGGAGTACGGGATCTCCACAGCGCCAGCATGGAGCGCTTCGAGGCGGGTGTACGGGAAGCGCGTTGTGAGGTGCATCGCCGGCTTACTGACCTCCGTGGTGCCCAGGTTAAAGAACGGCTTGTTTTTGGTGTCCGCCGGGTCGAACTTGTTCACCCAGGTCCCCTTGAAGTAAACGGCGTTGACGATGAATAGAACAATGTCCAACGGCTCACCTTCGGGTAGGATGTCATCGATCTTTCCCCTTGTCTTTCTGCGTACCCAGTCGTTGACCTCAGAGGCGACTCTGGGACCTTCGTTGGCGAAATCTACAGACCTCAACTCCGCGTCGAAGATGTCGTGTAGCTGCTGTTTGAAGCTCTCGGCGATTTGGAAGTTGCTCTGTGCCAGAACCATGTTGGCCACTTCCAGAGTGACGTTCGATGAGGAGGCTAGCTGAAGCAGGTGCTTGTATGCTCCGAGCACCCTGGATTTGTCCTTGAGGCCAACCCGGGTGTGTCCTAGCACCGATGCAAGCTCGGCTTCCGAGCTTCCTCTGGCGCCGGCATAAGCCATCCCGAAGGCAGCGGCAATGCTAGTTGGTGAGAAGAAGACATTGGAAGAAGGGTTCTCTGCAGACAGTTGCTTGAGGAGTTTCACGGCGAAGTGGTTGTGAGCTCTAGCGAGCAGTGCATCGTCGGTGTCTGACGAGACCAACGCAAGCACCGCCAGAAAGACCAACTTGGTGAGCATCGTAGATGTTTTCCTCGGTCTGGAGGTCGCAGACGCCCCCTTTTTAAACCTACTCGTGGCGGGCAGCTTTTTTTCCGTGTCTTTTTATCTCAGCTTCGGCACGCGGCTACCAACGAAGAAGCTGTCGGATTGCACCTCTCTGCGGACACAGCGCTGGGTGACAGAAGTGCAGACGATTGATTCTATCTTTGGCTGCGCTTCAGGTTTATCTACATCCGGCAGTGACCGCATTTTATATTACTCTGCCGTGAAATATGTTCCATGGTTATGTTTTGCTGCCGAAGGCAGGAGAAATACTGGAGGGCTGCCCTGAGGCGGCTTTCACTCTCGGGTGACAGCCACTATCGCCACTTGCTGCGGCAGCATAACGTGGACATTTTGTATTCAGCCGCGCACTCAAGGACCGCGAGAACGACAGTAACAAGAAGAGATCGCGGGATCCGGTTCTGGAAAGCAAGCATGACTGACCACTTTCATTTATCTAAATATTTCCTTTTGCAGACGTAGATTATGGTCGCTGTGCCTTAAGGTTTGTTTTTCTATTTCGTGTCGGAAGTGCTGCCTCTCAGAAAAGCTCAATTGCAATAACGATAAAAAGATGCAATGAAATAGCCTTGAATGACGAGGCTTCGAACAGTAATTTATGAGGAAATTGGTTGCATTGGTGTTATGAAATAACGTCGCCTGCTCGGCTCTTTTTGTGCTAGCTGTAAGGAAGGATGCGTCGCTTCCGGAACGCTTGACGTTTACACATTTCATAGAAATGACTCAGAGGCGCTGTTCTTCTGTGTGCAGTACTGTGCGGTAAGTTGCGGGAAACCAGAGCTGCCGTGCTCAATCGGAGTCAGAGGTGGTCCGTTCTGCTGCGTGTTTTCAGTGAAGTATTGTCAGCCAGAAACATAAGATTGGCGATCTAATTGAGTACGAACTGCTCTTAGAAACAAATCCCAATACTAGCCCACGAACACTAGCTTACAGCTAGAACTGGAATGCGCGGCACCGATGATAGAAACCTCGTAGCTCTAAATATGTGATGAAGGTTTCTATCTTTTGCTGGAAGGGCGTCATCTCGCGTTACTCTCGCAATTGCTTAAGTAGTCTTCAATCACGCGGATTGTTTTGCTCGCTTGCTATTTTATTTGTCGAAAATTATTTATCACTAAAGGCGGGTCACAAGCGTGCAGTAAATATTCCATAAAATCATGCGTGGTTACGGTATTCCAGAACTGAAACCTGAACAGTACTTCTGTAGCTATGGTGCTGCGCTTCGAAAAAGCGAAAAATGTCTCATCGCCATCGTCAGCAAGGTGTATGCTACGCCTCGAGGATTGCTGGTACTGTTGAATTTCTTCGGGTGCTAAGTGGCATACATTTACACTAGGGCACCGCCAAAGAAGTGGAAGACGTAGAAAAGCCAATGAGAGGAACACTGGTTTGAGAGCAGAAAATAAAAGGTAGACGGCAGCAGACGTGCCCGACTATCGGCAGGTGGGTCGTATGGGCGCATGGTATGTTCTTGTCCGCCAGTGCTCTTTCCTCTACTTTCATCGACACAGTCAACCTTGTTATTGTGATCTGCATTTGCCAGGCTTATGGAGTGTTGCAGTATAATGAGGGGGCTTATGATAATTTCTACAAAAAGGTGCAAGGAGTGAAATTTTTCTTCTGGTTTATAGAGACGTAAAGGCGATGCTGAGTTTAATCCTCGAAATGCCTCAGTAAAGTGATTAGCCTGAGTAAAGTGATTAGTCTAAATCGTGAAGCCTTGTTCTGCAATCTTTCCAACTCCCTATCAAAAAGGACTGACACGGGTTCAGATCTACGAGGCTTATCCGAGCTCCGAAAGCATGATGAAAACAATACTAAGTATTGTGTTCCGGCTAGACGGTTGTTCAATACTGAGTAAATTGCAGGCGCTGCATAGTTTTACAAGAAAACAAAAGAAGCAGGGAAGACTCTTAACCCGGTTAGGCATACAGTTGTGCTCCTAACAGTATTGAGCGTCTTTCCTGGCTTCTCTTCTTTTCTTGTAAAACTATGCAGCGCCTGCCATTCACTCCAGTACGGCGGAAGTGCAGGCAAGAAACTAAGCATCTTATTTAGCATGAAGCAGTTTGCGACAAATCAAGCCGAGGGTATTTTCGTGTGAGCCAAAATATGATTGAAATAAGCGTGCCATGAAAGGTTAAGCGAAAGAAAATTGCCATGATATTTAAATAAATCTGTCCACATGTGCTATAAATTAGACACTTAAAATCTAATTCAATAACAGCAAGTTAGACCAAGCGGTGCATCGCATCAGATTGGACTTATAAGTGTTGATGAACATCTGCCATTCGTAGCACCATTTTTTAAAATTATATATGGGTGGTTTTAAAGAAGCGCGCAGTCTGTAATACTGTTTACTGGGCGATAATTTCCTCTCAGGAAATTATCTTTCAAGCTGCACCAACGCAGCTTTTTGCCTTGCGTCCTCTCTGCTCTGTTACTAATGTAACCTTGTGAGAGTTAATAAAGATGTATGTATGTGTATGTATAATTTGCGCTGCCTTCTGCGAAAAGTTTTGATTGTCGACGTTATGGAAACGTGTATGTCATTTATGTAAACGAAGAATAATGTAGGTCCCAAAATGATACTTTGAAGGACCCCTTGTTTCTCACGTTAGTAGGAGAAGCGAACATATTATCGACTACAACACTAGACATCAACTGTGAAGGAACTACTCATAAACGAAACTGGTCATTGATCTTTTGTATTTTTATTTCCTTTTGAAAGCCAAATGCTTATGTGCAACGTGGTCAAATGCATATTATCAAAATTTATGAATATGGGGCCAGCTTCTTGAAGTGACGCGGTGAATATCAGTCGTTACCTTTGAAAGATGCGATGAGGAAGATTTTAAACAATGAAAACCAGGCTAATTATGAAGCAATGTGTATTAGAAGGAATGTAAGGCATAGTTTGTACATGTTCGAGAATTTTTCAAGCAACACATGTCAGGGATATTGGTCTGTAAGCGGTCATTTCATTTTTGTTGCCAGCTTTCGAAATGGGCACATCAGAAAGCTTTCAATAGTAAGGAATTTGCCAAATATATAGATACTGCTTGTAAGTAAGTCTGAGGATTAAGGCCAGCGTCTTCTTTATAATTTTAATAATTGAGTGTTTATGGCGTGTGGCCCTAGAGCGGAATATGTTATTAACCGGCCTATGGCTTTTAGTACGCCTTCGAAATTTTTCACAGTGCTAGACACTGTGTGCAATCTCTGTGAAGAATGTTACACTCACATAGAAGGTTTTCGTTTTCAAAGACGCTCCAACAGAAGGAAGTGCCTTGATTTTCAGAGTCAGTGGCACCACGAACAGCGCCAGACTTAGATACAAAGGTGGTTTCTTTGCAGGCACAGGATAAGTTATCTTCCAAAATTTTTCGGGACATTTTTTGGTATTGAGACATGTCCAAGTTAAGAGTTATCTTTAGCAGCTTTAGTTTTCCGCTTGAATTTACTAGAAAGCGGTAAGTGCTGGAACCAGCCACGCAACACGTTACTACGTTTCGCTTTGCATATAAGCGCTTTTTTCTTGTTTAAAGATCGTTTCGCACCACGCGTAAACAGTTGTTTATCCTTGGTCTCACAGGTTAATTTCTAACACATTTTTTTTTGTAGCTTTTCCGCTTGTCATAGGATTAGACGGGTGCGAGCGCATGAGAGATGCACACGCTTATCTGTTTCACTCATCTGGGTCATTGTTCGGCGCGAGAGCTCATATTTAAATTTAATATGAAGTTGTTGATTTGTGGCGTAGAGGCAAGAATGCTCGGTTCATGCCGGGTAGTCTCCTGTTCAGATCTTAATGCCGGGGTTCTCTGATGGGCTTGTTTGTGATGATATTGTGAAAAGCGTGTGCGCGCATTGTGTGCGTATACGAGATACGTAGCTGCGGAAGACTCTAGAAGTACAAAAAATCTGGTTTTTTTGTTTCATCAGAAGATTCTGCGATGGGCCACATAAATGTCGTGCCGGTCACCTTTCTTGCAGTGTAATTTCGACCTTTAGTGCCGCTTAAAAATGCCCTACTTGATTACGAGGCCTCTGAGACTCTCGGCTGCATGGCAACTGCACCGTGTTAAAAAAGGCCGCATACGCTGTGGGTCGCACACGTGATCTGCTTGGACGCGTCGAGAATTTGTCCCCGAATGCGACATCGAGGGAGCGCGTTATATGCGGTGCTGGACTAACAGTTTAAGATGGTTAACGTAGTTGTATTGCCTTTCTTGACAGTTCTAGTTAGGTAGTTGATTCGAATTAGGCATTCGATAAGTCTCGGTGCACGCCGTTTGAGCATTTATGTTCTGAAAAAATGTCACCATTTTGTACGCTGCGACGCAGGTGATTGCGGCTGCATGGGGCGTGGGACCAAAGAAAGAAGAACGCAGAAAGCGACGGTGTCGTCGGCGAATTGAGGGTAAGTTAACACCTCTTAGCAGTCTATCCGATGTCAGCAAACATGAAAAATAGTCCCGAGGAAGCGGTATTTTTCATCCCGGAAAACTCATTTCAAAGTATTCAGGTGTTCGCCGAAACACACGCAGTAATCGCAATATGAGCGCTAATTCACTCTTTATCTTGTAGTTTGTACGAACACGCTTTGTTTATGCCCACTGTTTGTCTTTCCCCGTGGCAACCTAATATGTCCACTCTTAACCGCGGTAGTAAAATTATAAAGAATGTGAACTATATAGTGTGGTTTTCAAAAACTTAATAGATTTTTTTTTTAAATAGCAAGAGATACGGCGGTGTGGCCTGTGCATATGGATTATACATGGTGGACATTATGTGCATCATACATCTTAATTAACAGACAATTAACGTCATTAACGAATAAACGTTATAAATATTAATCTTAGGACGCAAAACTACGAAAACCTGAATTCGGTCAACATCGAAGGTGAGCCCAGATTTAAAATTTCTGAAGCAGCATTACGGTTTGAAATATATTAAGTGAAAAATGCGCCTTTGAAAGCACGTTAACGTAGCTGTCCTGCGTTGACTGGCGATGAAATAGCGCCTCTAGAATATCAATGCGGCAAACAGACAGGCAGTCTGTTAATTTTATCAAGTAGACGAAGTTGACGTAATTTCGGACCACGTGCTCAGCAAACGAAACCGATAGCTCTATTATTAGCTCACGGTTAGATACCACACTTCTGCAGATGAAAAAACATAATATTGTTACGTGCTTAGCACGCACGGGGGTTTATTCACAGAGGTGGTGGTGAAAACTTTTTAATAAACAACAGGAGAGTTTGCAGACCAAAAATGGCCCTTTACATAGGTGGAGTCCTTAGTCCGGGACCCCGCTGGACGAGGCCGCTACTCGCGCCCGTTGGACTAGAGCCCTTTGAGACTCCAGCCCCGAGCAGTTGAGCAGGGCTGCCTCCCATGCCTCTCGGGAAGGGGAAGGATTGGGGGGAAGGGAAGGATTCTTTTGACAGGCCCAAACCATGTGGAAGGTATCGGAAACTTCCCCACAGTGAGGGCAGCGCCCATCAATTTTGGGGTCGAAATGTTTCACTATTGCAGGACACAACAGAGTGTTGGTCTGCAAGCGCCTCAGAGTTCGCTCATCAGCTTTACTCAGGCCCTTAGCAGGGACCGGGAAAAGACGATGGCGTTCGCAATAGTCGTCCAGAATTTCTCTGAACCGCAGAAGCGGTTGCACAATCTCCGAGCCGGAAGAGCCTGGGTGAGGTGCCCGGTAGGTAAGCGCTCGGGCAGCCGCGTCCGCAGCCTCATTACCTCTAACGCCCTGATGGCCTGGAGTCCAAACTATGCGTTTGGGCGAAGGGTCCGATTCCCTCACTGCGCGCTTTAATATACTCCAGGCTAAAGGTGAAATCTCGCCAGCCAGGTAGTGTTGACAGGCTCGACGCGAATCTGTCACGATTACCTTCGAATTCAAGTCCGAGGCGGCAAGCGCAATGGCTACTTCCTCAGCCTGTGCTGAATTTCGAGCTCGAAAGGAGAGCCCGTTAACGCATTGATCCTGGTGAACTACTGCGGCCGTGTAGAATCCATTGGGCGACGGCCCTGCCACGTCAACGTAGTATACACCCTGTTTGGATCCGTGTTGGTGTTCGAGGGCCCGAGCGCGCGCCTCTCGTCTGCCTTCGTGTGTATGTGTGTCCATGTTGCGCGGGAGTGGAGGGACCCAGAGCTTGTGACGCCATAGCTCCGGAATCCGACACGTCTCCTCTGGAGTGCACTCGTGTTGGATGTGCAAGCGGTCTAGCAGGCGGCGCCCGGATGCCGTCTGCGAGAGTCGCGTATATTGGTTCACGAGGTGGGCCTCTCGTAACTCCTGGTAGGAGTTGATCACCCCCAACGCCGACAACTTAGCATTGGAGGTGGCCACTGGGAGGCCCAGTGCTCGCTTTGTAGCCTTTCTAACGATGGTGTCGATTCTTATTTCTTGTTGTTTCGTAGTGCGAAGGTAGGGAGCGGAGTAGAGGATCCTGCTGGTCACGAAGGCATGGGCGAGCCGAAGCGCGTCCCTGCCTCGCAACCCGCCGCGCTTGTTAGAAACGCGATGGATCATGCGTCCGACCTGTTCGCCTACGCGCTTGAGTTTGGCAATAGTGGATTCCGGGCTGAGCCTGTTATGGATGAACAGACCTAGTATGCGGAGCTCCCCGACCTCTTTGATGGGGCCTCCCGTCAGAGAGATTTGCAAACTCGTGTTGTCCTTAGGATCGGATCTGATGTGCAGAAGTTCCGATTTTGCGGGAGCACATTGGAGACCACAGCCGATAGCGTACCTATCGGTTATGGTGGCGGCCCGCTGAAGGCGGTCCTCCATTTCCCCAAGGCTCCCTTCGGTAGTCCAAATTGTTATGTCGTCCGCGTATAGTGCGTGATGAATGCCTTCCACCCGGGCCAATTGGTGGGGAAGCTGCATCATGGCAATGTTGAAAAGAAGTGGCGACAAGACCGCCCCTTGGGGTGTACCCCGTGTACCCATCGTGTATGGTCCGTATTCGTCATCCTCAATCTTGAGGAAGGCCTGACGCTTGGAGAGAAAGTCTCTTACATATGTGAATGCCTTGCGCCCACAATCAGTGGTACTCAAGTTAGCCAAGATGCTGCTATGACGAACGTTGTCAAAGGCCCCCTTAAGATCAAGGGCAAGGATGGCCTTGTCGTTGTGGCGCATGGCAGTGGGTCGTATTATGTAGCGGTGTAACTGGAGGAGGACGTCCTGCGCAGACATATGCGGTCGGAACCCGAACATAGTGTCTGCAAAGAGGCCCTTGGTCTCTATGTGTGGAGAGAGGCGATCCCTAACCATCGTCTCCATAAGCTTGCCCACACAAGAGGTTAGTGAGATGGGCCTCAGGTTGTCGGTATTCACTGGCTTGCCTGGCTTAGGGATGAAAGTGACCAAGGAGGTCTTCCATTCGGGAGGGAGTGGACGCCCGTCCCAAATCTGGTTAATGTACCCTAGCAGGTGAAGGTAGGCCGAATCTGGGAGGTTGGCCAACAGATTGACTGTTATGCGATCCCGACCCGGAGCCGTACCTCGCCGCATTTTAGCTAAAGCCGCCTTAAGGTCGTGTAACTCAAAAGGGGCATCAATGTCGGGATTCGGCTTTCCCGCGTACTCGTACTCGGGCCCAACTGGGTCCTCTATGCGGCAGAGATATCTGTCGCACAGGGTGTCCGCGAGTTGAGCCGTCGTACCTTGGTACCCGTGCAAAGCCCGCCGGAGCTGTCTTTGCGTCTCCCCTCTCGTTTGAGTGGGGTCGATGAGACTGCGAAAGAAGCGCCATGTTCCTCTCGAGCTCATCTGACGCGCTGCCGAATTACACTTCTCTATCCAGTTTGAATCGGTGAGCTGGGCAGCATACGCCGCAGCCTGCTCCGTGAGGTCGACAATGCGAGCTTTAAGTTTGCGATTCAGCTTTTGCTTCTTCCACCGTTTGGTAAGACTCCGGCGAGCCTCCCACAAGTGCAGGAGGTGATTGTCCACTGCAGGGATCTCTTCAGTGGTCTGAAGTGTCGTGACGTGTTGTCTTTGTATTGTGTCTAATTGCTTTGCCCACTCCGCATATCCGCCGGATAAGAGCACGGGAGGTATCTCTTTTGTTCGAAACTTATGCCAATCGGTCAATTTAGTGTGGCCCCACTTTTTGCGAGCCGCCTTCGCCAGAAGAGTGACCCGGAGAAGGCAGTGATCGCTACCAAGAGTCTCTCCCAGGTTCTCCCAGGTAGCGTCTCTGGTGTTCGTAACGAGAGTCAGGTCAGGGCATGTGTCTCGCGTAACCGAGTTGCCCACACGTGTGGGACAACACGGATCCGTGAGGAGTGTAAGACGAAGTGTGGAGATGAGCTCCGCCAGCTTGCGTCCTCTGGCCTTCTCAAAGTGGTAGCCCCAATGTAGGCTTGGAGCATTGAAGTCCCCAACGATCACTAGAGGTTCCTTGTCAGCCGCTTTGAGCGCGCGGTAGAAGATTTCGTTGAAGGTCACGCGCGGCTTATGCGGGGGGCAGTAAATGTTAAGGACATGTATTGATGGGTCGCGGCGCTTGAGCGGCAGGACCTTGACCATACTGTATTCCTGTTCAGTCTCCAGTTCGAGGTCTACTGGGACTGCGGTGTACGCTTTGTTCACCAGGATGCACGTTGTAGGACCGCCTTGAAACGAGCTATACCCTGTGAATTTAGCATCTGCGCCGGGTTCCTGAAGAGCTAGGAGCGCCGGTGCGGTACCGAGAGACTGCAGGTAGAGCTGGAGGTGTGACCGTTTTTTCCAGCTCCGTAGACCCCTGCAGTTCCACTGTATGATCTCGAATTGCTCCGAATTGTTGTTGGCTTTCCGCTGGGGTCGGCTAGCCATCGTGAACGTGATTATTTAATTTTGGGGGCCAGGTCCCACCCCCGAAGGTGATGGGGCCTCAGGCAGAGGCACCAGCACGTCCGGAGAGAGAGCGGCCGGAATGTTTTCTAGTGAGCCTGTGGCCTGGCGAAGGACCACCTTCCGCCTGCGGAGGTCTGGTCGCGGAGACCGCGAGCGGGAGCGGCTTTGACTGAGTTGAGCTTCAATTTGGTCCTGAACGACAGAGAGAGCTGTCTCAGTAACCTGTGCCACTATAGCAGGCATGATTTTTGCCAATTCGGCCTGAAGAAGTTGCTGAATGGAGCCCCGGACCGCTTCCATGATTTTACCTGGCAGAGCATCAATTTCGCTCTCCAGGTTGTACAGGCGGCTCTCCACCATTGGCAGCCTACCAACCACTGTGCTGGCCGACTGCTGCGACACGCTTGTCAGCCCAGATGCGACCGAGGCATTCTCATCTCGGTCCTCCGGCTCGGCTAGTTCTATAGGCTCGGAAGGACCAGCTTGAGGTTCTTTACGTCCCTCTAACTTAGCCTCCAGCTCCTGAATTTTCCGCACTAGGAATTCTGTTTGGCGCCTAAGTTCAACATTTTGCCTCTGTAGGGCGGCTTCCGTAGGGGAGAGGGAGGGAGAAAGAGGCCCGGAGGCAGCCCTAGCCCAATCGCTCACCTTGTTTTGGGCGGTCGCTAGAGGCGGGAAATCCCCAGCGCTGAAGTTCGGCGACCTCGCCTGGGTCCCGGACTTCACAGCCGTCTTGACATGACCGGACTTGCCCGGCGCAGAAGTGGACTTGCTGTCCTTGGCATTGGTGGGCGGAGCTTGCTTCTGAGCCGACTTCCGCTTGCTTTGACTCCGTGATGGTCCCGGCTTGATCGGTTTCCGGTACTTGCCGACGCAGCCGGCAGCACCGGTGAAGTGGGCACCCGCGCACAGCAGACATCGGGGGGTGCACTCATGTTGTGGTATGCCCTCGGGTGTGGTGGCCACCTGAGAGCCGCAGAGGCCGCAGCGTCCCGACTGCGGCCGCGGGCAGATGTCAGCCCGGTGCCCCACCGTGCCGCATCGATGACAGGCGGGGATCGTCTTCTTGTACAGTCTCACAGGAATGCCCTGGTCGCTGCAGAAGATTTGGCGGGGTACCTTCTTCCCTTGAAAGGTGACCACTGCGATGGCGGTGCCGCCCAGCTTGCGCACAGAAAGTATTTCTCCGTGTCTCCACTCCAGCTTCTGCTTGAGGGAGGCCGACGTTTCGCCGGGGTGAACGTTGATCACTCCCTTGCAGACCTCGCCAGAAGCCTTGGCGTGCCCGCGAAACAGAAGCTGGCGGTCGCCGACCGTCAGCGTGACATCGCCGAGGAGCTTCTCAGCGGCTGGCACAGAGTTCACGCCACACACCAGCACATTTTGGTCCCACACGGGCCATACAGAGAGTTGCACCTCTCCACAGTCCCGTATGATGTTGCGCACGGCAACTCCGGCTTGACCTGGAGCGAAGGTGGCCTTCAGATCCAGCGTCTCGCGTGGCTTGAGCACCACGATGAGGTCGTCGCGTCCAATGCGCGGCGTCTGCTGCGGCCGCCACTGGGGTTTGCAAGTTGCACCCTTCAAGGCCGCGCCACCGACACTTCCTTGCGAAGCGTGCGGGGACCGAACTGCCGCCTGGTGCTGGGCGGCGGCTCCAGTTGGCTTGGGAGCGTTCGTCTTCTGCCGGCGTCTCCAGATTTTGACCATATCTGCCAAATAGTCATCTTCCGATGTTGGAAGGTCCTCGGGTTGAACGGTTTCCATGCGTACGACTTGCATGGACAGCGGATCATATCCGGTAACCGTATTTGGAGCCGCCATCGCCGGGGAATCCCCAGCCGGGGCTGGCGAACGCCGGCGAACGCCCCGCCGCCGTTAGGCTTAGCGCCGCGGCGGTGGGCGAAAGCTTCAAAATCTCTAATATCGTCAAAAATGGGCCCACCTTGATGGAAGTGGGGCCCACTTGTGCCGCTGATCTTCGCGGAGACGATGGTGCCAAGATTCGTGGGGTCCGAGTTGACAGACCGCAATAAGGAGCGATCAGAATAGGAGCCGATGTGCGCCCGTCTTCTCCCTTCGCGCGCCCTCAGCGTCTCTCTTCACAGAGGGGATCGGTCGGAGCAGGATGGAAGCAGGCAGCCTACCAGCGTCCCTCAGCTCTTTCTCTTCCTTTCTCCCTGCCGGTCAGTCCTTCATCTTCTACTTCTTCCGTCGAGATTCTGTGGAAGCACGTGACATTTCCCTCCTCGCAGACGGAGCCCGTCGGGCGAGTTACGTAGACCGTCTGGGATGGAATCGCTTGAGGCGGGCTACATGCACCACCTGAGACTGGCGTGACCGTCGACCACTAGCAGTTAGTCGTGATATAACGTAATTAACGTCACTTATGCACTCCAACACAACAAACGGTCCAGTGTAGTGGGATAGCAGTTTCTGACACAGACCACGCTTGCGTAGAGGGGTCCACAACCACACAATGTCACCAGGAACATAAGAAACTTCTTGGTGTTGGACGTCGTAGCGGTTCTTGGAACGCTCTTGAGAAGATAAAATTCGAACGCGGGCAAGCTGGCCAGCTTCTTCAGCTCTGCAGAGTGTGGTCGCAAGAGAAGGTTCGTCGTGGATGAAAAATGGTAGAATGGTGTCAAGGCCGCAGCGAGGTGAGCGAGCATAGAGCAGGTAAAAGGGGCTGTAGCCAGTTGTCTCATGTTGCGCTGTGTTGTATGCATGAGTAATGAACGGGAGGACGCCATCCCAGTCCTTATGATCTGCAGCGACGTACATAGCGAGCATGGTGGTGAGCGTCCGATTAGTGCGTTCTACCACACCGTTCGTTTGGGGATGATATGGCGTGGAGTGGCGAAAACTGCAGCTGCTGAGGCGGAGAAGTTCTTCAACAACGTCCGCTGTAAATTGGCGTCCACGGTCACTAATGAGAACTGCAGGAGGGCCGTGCCGAAGAATGACGAATCGAAGTAAGAAGTTAGATACTTCAGACGCAGTAGCAGCTGGTATCGCGGCTGTCTCACAATAACGGGTTAAGTGGTCTACGCACACAAGAATCCATCGATTTCCTTTCGAGGACCGTGGGAAAGGTCCAAGGAGGTCAATGCCAACTTGCTCAAACGGGGCTGTTGGAGGTGTGATTGGCCGCAGTTTGCCCGGTGGACTCGAAGTCGGCAGCTTAAAGCGCTGGCATTGCACACAGCTGGCTACATAGTGCTGGATGGTTGAACGCATGTTAGGCCAGTAAAATCGTTGTTGTGTGCGGTGGAGTGTGCGTGTCACTCCCAAGTGCCCAGACGTGGCGTCGTCGTGCATCATTTCAAGAACTGTGATGCGTAGGTTTTCGGGTACGACAAGAAGCATGCGTGCTCCTCCAGAAGCGAAATTCTTCTTATAAAGCAAACCGTCGCGAATGCAAAAAGTATTCTTTACAGAATCTTGAGCGGCATCAAACAAAGAGGTTAATGTTTGGTCTTTGCGTTGCTCAGTTCGGAAAACTTCAAGATCGGGGAAGGCTTGTGAAAGTGACGCCAAGTATTCATCAAAGTTGTCTGCGTCGTCATCAGTCGTTTGAAGCGGCAAGCGGGAAAGACAATCGGCATCTGAGTGTTTACGGCCGCTTTTATGCACCACAGTGAAATTAAATTCTTGTAGGCGCAAAGCCCATCGAGCAAGCCGGCCACAGGGGTCACGAAGACTCACTAGCCAGCAAAGCGAGTGGTGGTCGGTCACGACGGTGAAAGCATTCCCGTACAGATAGGAGCGGAAGCGCTGGACAGCGAAAACAACGGCGAGACATTCTTGCTCAGTAACCGTGTAATTTCTTTCGCTCTTACTCAATGAACGGCTGGCATATGCTACCACGTGCTGATCGTGACCATGGCGTTGTATAAGTACAGCGCCGATACCGATACCACTTGCATCAGTGTGCACTTCAATTGGTGCAGATGGGCAGAAGTGGCGTAGGATGGGGCCCGAGGTCAAAAGAAATTTCAGATGTCGGAAAGCTGCGTCACATTCGCTGGTCCAATGGAACGGTGCATCTTTATGCAGCAAACACGTGAGTGGGTAAGCGATGTCCGCAAACCTAGCTATAAAGCGTCGAAAGTACGAGCAGAGCCCTAAAAAACTCTGCAGCTCTTTCACTGATTGAGGCACCGTAAAACTTTTGACAGCTTCAATTTTCTTTGGATCTGGTCGAACACCTTCTTTATCAACTAAATGACCAAGAACAATTGTTTCACGGTTCCCAAAATGACATTTCTTGGAATTGAGGATAAGGCCAGCTCGTTCCATGCAATCAAGCACAATATCCAGGCGGCTGTTGTGCTCACTAAACGTTTTGCCAAAAATTACAACGTCGTCCAAATAACATAAACAAATTTGCCACTTGAGGCCACGCAGGATTGTATCCATGAACCGCTCGAATGTTGCAGGTGCATTACATAACCCGAAAGGCATGACGTTAAACTCGTAAAGTCCGTCTGGTGTTATGAATGCCGTTTTTTCCCTATCTGCAGCGTGCATGGGGATTTGCCAGTAGCCGGATCTCAAATCAATAGAAGAAAAGTACGAAGCGGAGTGCAGACAATCAATTGCGTCATCTACCGGGTGTCCCAGCTAACTTGAACCAAGGGTTTAAAAATGAAATATTGGGGTCAGGAGAGTGAAACTACCTGCATATTGGTGACAGGCATTTGGCGCACCACAGGAAATTTTTTGTATTGCAATTACTTAACTAGTAATTAAAATAATTTTTTTTAAATTTTTAATATTGACTTTAGACACTAAGTGTGATTCGCAAAGTTGGAGAGCACTTTCAGAAACCCCCATTCCATTATTCGCCATAAAGAAAACCTTACGTGTACCTCTTTTTTCGAGCTCGAAAGAAAGCCCGCGAAATACAAAAAAAAACCACGTGACGAGCGCATTCGCGCGCCGCGATCGTGCTGCTCTCAACCGTGCTTTCAGTGAACGAAATCAGCTCCGGTATTCATTCGGCGGCCCCGTTTCAGAGGCAGGCCGATATCTTGGTGGTGGTTTCTTCGGCCGTGTCAGCCAGTTCGCGCGTGACGGTGTAAATTGCAGCGAGTGCGCTGCGCTTTGCAGTCGCGATAAAGACTGCCAAGCTCGAAGTTTTCAAATGAGAGGAGTTTTATTTGCCAGTTGCAAAGAAAATAAAAGTGGCGGTTTATGGCTTGGCTGTGCGGCGATGACAGCCGTGGCATGCGGTTGTCCTGACTCCATTTCATTTCGGTTTCTTACCAATTATAAAAAGTGCTCGAATAGGTCACCTTGTGCGACGATACAGCTATGGCATCTTGTAACCAAATCAGCCGTTGCATTTCGTATGACAGCCTCAGGCATGTTTAAACAGACTTCCGTTATTTTGTCTTTAAGGTCTTGCGGTGTGGAAGTTGGTGTGCTGTACACCTTGTCCTTGATATGACCCCACAAAAAGTAGTCCAGAGGTGTCATATCAGGAGACCTGGCTGGCCAGTTCACGGGACCTAGTCGTCCTATCCATTTCTGCGGGAACGCTGCGTCGAGCCAGGTCCGAGCCTTGGCGCTGCTGTGCGCGGGGGCGCC
This sequence comes from Amblyomma mixtum, assembly GCF_055824585.1. NCBI lineage: Eukaryota > Metazoa > Arthropoda > Arachnida > Ixodida > Ixodidae > Amblyomma > Amblyomma mixtum. The sequence continues at coordinate 313,482,952 of NC_143012.1, read as the reverse complement.
ATCGTGTTGAAACCACACATTTGTGGCCCTGGCGAGCGGTAGATCCGAAAGGAAGTCGTCAACGGGTCCTCTGAGGATATCATTGGTGTAGCGATCTGCTGTCAGCGTCTGGTCGAAAAACACAGGCCCGATCAAACTACCGTCGAAAAGTCCACACCAAACACTAAATGACCACTGGTACTGGTGCTGCGTCTGTAAAACCCAGTAGGGATTTGAATCGCTCCAGTAATGAGCATTGTGCAGGTTCACCTGTGAATTGCGCGAAAAACTAGCTTCGTCACTCCATATCACTTTGTTCAAAAAATCCGGGTCGTCCTGCATCTTTATCAGAATCCAATTAGCAAAATCGGTCCTGTTTTGGAAGTCCCGTGGCAACAGATTTTGATGAAGCTGTACGTGGTACGGATGCAGGCGGTGTTTGCGCAGTATTCGCCAAACTGATGACCTGGAGACTCCGGTATCCTCGCTCACGCTGCGCACGCTTGCTTGGGGTTCCAGAGCGAACAGCGATAAAATATGCGTCTCGAAGTCCTCGTCAAAAACAGGTGCTCTGTGTCGTGTGGACGTAAAACTGCCCATCCGTCGCAGCGTCTCGAAGGCACGCAGGATCGTTACTGAACTTGGCCGCCTGCCTGGGTGCCATTGTTGCATAAGGTCTGCAGCGCGCCTTCTGTTCCCATGACATGCACCTAGAGCCAGAACCATGTCTGCTTTCTCTTCATTTGTAAACGGCATGTCTGCAGTGCTAGTAATCACTACACCAAAGATTCAGTCTCGCATGAGAGTGGCATAAGAAGAGCACACGACAAACTGTGCTTCACCGCTGCTTCCAGCTTTCAAAATCCTCATTAGGAAACTGCAACACACAGCCGCCAACACCTCGCGGCGAAACATTATTCCCTGTATTTCTCTTTTGCTTCTGAGTGACAAAGCAGACTCGCCATCTCAGTATCTTATCAGATTGGGACTAAGTCGTCGTCGCCGGGTGCCAACTAGCTGACGCGGACGAAAAACCCCCGCCAAGATATCGGCCTGCCGCTGCAACGGGGCCGTCGAATAAAGGCCGGAGCTGATTTCGTTCACTGAAAGCACGGTTGAGAGCAGCACGATCGCGACGCGCAAATGTGCTCGTCACGTGATTTTTTTTGTATTTCGCGGGCTTTCTTTCGAGCTCGGAAAAAGAGGTACACGTAAGGTTTTCTTTATGGCGAATAATGGAATGCGGGTTTCTGAAAGTGCTCTCCAACTTTGCGAATCACATTTAGTGTCTAAAGTCAATATTAAAAAATTTAAAAAAATTATCTTAATTACTAGTTAAGTAATTGCGATACAAAAAATTTCCCGTGGTGCGCCAAATGCCTATCACCAATATGCAGGTAGTTTCACTCTCCTGACTCCAATATTTCATTTTTAAACCCTTGGTTCAAGTTAGCTGGGACACCCGGTATACGTGGAAGCGGGTAGACGTCCTTCTTCGTGGCCGTATTTAAGCGACGGTAGTCAACACAGAACCTCCATGTGCCATCTTTTTTCTTAACAAGGATAACTGGAGCTGCCCAAGGACTGGAAGACTCTCGAATTATGCCTCACTTTAGCATCTCTTGAACTTGGTCATCTATTAACTTACGTTCAGTGGCTGAGACTCGATAGGGTTTCTGGCGTATAGGAGGTGCGGAGCCGGTGTTGATCGTGTGATGAATACGACTGGTAGGCGGTGGTGTAGAATCGTCTTTGGCAAAGTCGAACACGAACACGTGCTTCAGAAGGAGTTCCACTAGAGTGCGACGCTCGGTTGTGGGAAGAGCCTGATTAATCATAGTCTTAACTTGGGTCTCCATATCTCTTTTCACGTGCTGCTCACTGACAGAGTTGGTTAACGTCGCGACGGAACCTGACACACCTTCCTCGAAACGGGCGAGTTTGAGGCCCCGGGGCAACACAGCTGGCTCTTCAGAGTGGTTCACTGTCCACAGCTCGGTACGGCCTCCCACCACGGGAACGACGCAACGAGGCACGACGATACTCTTCTTAGAGCAGGCGAGTGTCGTAGGCTCTGCCACAGCTTCAAAAGATTCGCACTGATTGTGAACAGAGGAAACCCGCACGAATGCTGCGGAGAAAGCTGGTACAATAGTGTCTTCTTCCACCGCAAATGCTCCAAAATCCGGTGTCGAGTTATCCACAAGAGCTGAAAGTAGTGAAGAATTCAAAGAAATTTCTCCCGTACGACAGTCTAAAGTTGCACCACACTCTTGCAGAAAATCAATCCCAAGAATCACATCATGCGTTGACCGTGGTAGCACTGCGAATTCTGTTCTAAACGTTAGACCACCAATAACAACATCCGAAGCACACACACCAAGTGGAACCAAAGGTTCACCACCGACACCACGGAATAACGCTGCACGGTCACCACTAAACATCACTTTCCTACCTAAACGGTTCTTAAACCTCAAACTCATAACGGATACGGTAGCACCAGTGTCCACAAGAGCCATTGTTTTCACACCATCAATAAACACTTCCAGTTTGTTCTTCAACATAAACACGGGCAGAGGTATATTGGACGTCATCGACTCGCCGGCGGCCTCACCTCCATCGGCCGCGCCTCCTAGTTTCCCTGAGGCGGAGGGGATGCACGACGTCGAGGAGAAGGTGACCGCCGTAGGCGCTGAGGTGGCGGCGTCACACTGCGGTCAGATGCAGGTGATGAACTCCGCAAAGTGCTCGGACGGTACGGGTCCCAAGCGGACGTTGGGGGTCGCTGCTGCGCGGTGTGCAGTTGTCCGTAAGTAGGCGCCGGGGGTTGGCAGTCTTGAGAAGTCGGGAAACGACGGCGGCAATATCTAGCGATATGCCCTGCAATACCACACCGGTAGCACAAAGGTTGAGAGCGCCAGCGACCGCCATAAAAGTCCTGGCGAACAAAGTCGCGACGTTGGCTGGAGCCAGGATCTCGCTGCTGACGAACCACGTCTTCTGGGTAAGTGGGCCTCCTTGCCGTCGGCTGGTGGCCATAACGTTGGGCAATGTTCCGATCGTCCATGGGCAAAGTGCCGTTAGGTTGAGCCCACGGAGTCGACAGGGCGGCAACATCGTCCTCCGGTGCAGAACTGTGCCGCGGATATTCTGTGCGGCAGAAGGTGTCCCGGGATCTTGACAATTCCTCGCGCACAATCTCTCGAATCATATCAGCCATAGAATTTGGAGGACAGGCTTCAACACTGGCTATAGAGGTGACATTGGCCAATCTTCCGAATTTAGGGGTGATTCGACGCAGCTTAAGAGCTTCAAATGTTCTGCAATGTTTTATAACGTCAGCGGTTGTGCTCAGGCTCTCTTTACTAATCAGGAAATTGTAAACATCTTCCGCAATTCCTTTTAGAAGGTGGCCGACTTTATCTTCTTCAAGCATACTGGAGTTAACTAGCTTGCATAACTTTAAGATGGCTTCGATGTATGCCGTGCAAGTTTCTCCGGGTACTTGCGCGCGGTGAAGCAATGTCTGTTCCGCACGCTTCTTCTTAGCCGATTCATCCCCAAAATTTTTCTTGACCTCGGTCGTAAATGTAGCCCATGAACTCAGTGTATCCTCATGATTGTCGAACCAGTCAAGGGCAGTGGCGGCAAGGAAAAACACTACGTTAGCCAGTTTAGTAGCAGCGTTCCAGCGATTGTATTTGCTCACCCGCTCGTAGTGTTTCAGCCACTCGTCAACGTCCTCTTCAGGTTTACCAAAAAATGTGCGGGGCTCTCGATAATGTGGCCAGTTATTCGCTGTGGATATCCCGGGTTGCTCGGCATTGTCGTCTCCAGGCATGTCCGATGGCAGCGGTGGGAAGCCTGCGAGTCTACGGCTCCTTCGGTAGATGGAATGCTCCGTGGTCGATACCCGGCACCTCTCACCAAAACCCCCGTGCGTGCTAAGCACGTAACAATATTAACTTTCACCTCGACAGGTGTGGCCTCCAACTGCTGGCTAATAATAGAGCCGTTAGCTTAGTTTGTGGTGCTCGTGATCTAGAAGCCATTGTCCTCGCCTTTACACAATATACACTTGTAAAATCTACCTTGACAGACCGCACGGATGTTGGTGCCGTGGTTTTTAAAATAAAACATTGTAAAGTTAAAAAGTCACCCAGCATATTTTCAGTCATCCGCGACTCAAGTTAAAAAAAAAAAAAAGAAATACGTAGAGACACTAACTTTAATTACCTTAGCTTCTTGTATAAACAGAAACCAAGTGTTTAGGGAGATTCGAAACCTGGTAGGAAACAAGCTCGACAAAATAGAATACGCCAATTTCAAGTTTCATTTATAGGCCAAAGACATGAATGATAGAAAATGCGAAGTGAAATTGTAACCAGAGGTTATAAAGAAGAGATTATTAGACCAGAGGTCATAAAATGATTCTCGTATTTGCTGTGCAATCCACGTGGCGAAAAAAGAGGCGAAAAGAATGGTCGAAAAGTACACACTTTATTCGACAAGAACTTCCTTGCAGATTTCATCTGCTGCTAGTACAAGAATCTTTCGAATGATACCGTTCTTCTGCATGAAATTCTTTTCGAGCAGAAAATTGGTTTGCTGCCTTAAAGTCTCTCGACTTGACCGATGAAGAGGACACGGTTGTTGGTCCTGTCTCTGATGTAGTAGAGGAACGGATAATACACGTTGAACTCCACGGGCGGCAGCCTATCGTACACAGCTGAAGCACGCGTGGCCGACAAACCCGTCACGGCAGTCGCGACTGTTCCTTCTTCGTTCCCCTCCACAGCGGCCTTGTGGACAGCGTCCGAAATGCTGAGCGACGCACCCTCACTGATGCCTGTGAAGTTAGCGCCACCTCCGAAAACGAAGTTCAATCCGAGGGCTTGCATGGCGGGCACCAGGTTATAACGAAGGCTTATGTCGAACTTGGGCAGCGTGAGCGCAACCCGCCTGTACCTCAGTCTGCTGCCGACTTCTTCGAGAAGGGCGAGCGACAGACTGTCCCTAATCACTGCGAGCCCCCTGAAGTAGTCCGGAAGCAAAATAATCATGCTGAACCTGTCTCCCAAGTACGGGATCTCCACGGCGGCCGCTTCGAGCGGGTCGAGGCGAGTGTACGGGTAAGGATTAAAGATGTGCATCGCCGGCTTGCTGACTTCTGTGGAGCCCAGATTGAAAAAGGGCTTGTGCTCGGTCTTCGTTGGGTCGAACGCGGTCGCCCAGCTCCCCTTGAAGTACACGGCGTTCAGAATGAAGAGAATGATATCCAGCGGCTGACCTTCAGGCAGGATGCCCTTGTTGAGAATTTTGCGGGGTCGCAGCGGAGCACCAGAGAGAGACGACCAGCGTGGCAGGCTTCTAGTTCCGAACTGCCCGTGCCGGGCGTGCGCCCCGATCACGCGCGGTCCATCTTTATTCTCTTTCTAGCGCACGCTGTAACGCCGATCTTAGCGCCGGCGCTTTATAGCGTCGCCGGGCGCTATAGGGCCCCCCGCCTAGACGGAACGGCGAAATGTACGCGCCGACGGGGCAGAGATGGAGTAGCCACGGCGGCAAGCAGGTCTTCAGGTGGGTCTGCAGTGTAGGTCGGTAGTCCGGGAAGGCAGGCAGGCTGGAGAACCAAGCTCAGGCGGTCGAGCCTGGCTGCTTCGCAACGGGCGAGGGATGCAGAAAGGGGATGGTGATGACAGCGGCAGCCGACATGAAAAGTCACCCAGGAAACGTCGACGGGATGGCCGGAAACAAGTATTGACGGCAACTGGTAGGGCTGACAGTGCGCTCGAGGATAGCCTGAAGATACACCGGCGGCCAGTCTTGCGAGCGTTTGCAGTGCGTTGCCCCAGAGGGTGTGGCAGATGGTGCTCGAGGCGGCGAAGCAACTTCAAGGCAGGCGTAGGCGGAGTGAGCAACGGGCGGCTGCCATCTGGCGGGAAAGCCATGGCCGACTCGATACTGGTAGCACTAGTTGGAGAAGTAGGGCAGAAGTCCGGCACATGAGCATCGAAAGGAACGGGATGCGCTGGTGCTCCGACCACAGGCAGTGCTGGATGGGGCCCGCCCAAACGCGTCCATGCCGCAAGCAGGCCACCACCTTCGGTGGCTGTGTCGTCTGTCGCGGAGGCAGAGTCACTTGCGAAGCTGGCAGATGCCCAGAGAGCCATGGTAAGCGGTGCGGGTTGCGCATTGTGAGCGACAGGGCTCTGATGGGGCTTGCAGGCGCGTCTCGCGATAGGAAGGACAGATGGGCTCACCGGGAATGGGCATGAGGTGGCGGCCCAGCTAGCGGTGTCAAGCTGCTTTGAAGATGCAAACACTGGCGGGGAGCAAGAAGGGCCAACATCAGTGGACTGGTCGGGCTTGAGAGAAAGCGCTGACACCGGGTCAGGAACCTTTTCAGGCAAAGTGGGGCTGGTGGCAACCGCCATGCCTGTTACTGCTGTCACCGGGTTGGCCTTCTCACCCTGCTCCTGATGACGATTAGTGCTCTGCGGACCTTCTGAGGGGCTGGGAGTGTGACAAGCAGGCTTGGTCGTGGTCGAGGGCTCTTTAGCATCAGCGGGCGGCGGCTTCAACCGCACAGCAGAGGCCTGCAGAGCTGTTGGCGGTAGTGACGAGGTAGATGGAGATTCCGGAAGCCTCGGCACGGCTGCTGCCGCAGAGTCGTCCTTGGCTGCAGGAGGCTCTGGCGACAACGCCACTGAAGCGCCAGGAGACAGCGCCAGAGACGCGGGTCGGATAGTAGTGGGAGCAGGACGCGAGGCGGAGCTCGTGCGGATCCCACCTGGTATGGCGTCGAGAGAGACAGCCAGGCTGGAGACGCTGGACGGGAGTGGCGGCGATGCGGCGAGGGGCTGCTGAGGCGGGCCGGGTTCTGATGAAGGCTGCGTGGGCGCGGGCGAGGCCGGTGCAGGGGCAGAGGCTGGCGGCGGCGAAAACGGGTGCGCTGCGTCGTAGAGCGGCGGCGGAACGTAGTAGGCGCCGAAGTCCGCCAAGACGGCCGCACGCAGCTCATCGTATGGCCGGCCGCCGAAGGCAGAGTAGGTGAGCCGACGCAGGAGGTCGGCCGGGAGGATGTCACAAAGGACTTCGTGTTTGAACGGCTGGATGGTGATGCCGTTCAGGTACATCGCAGCCTCCAGTTGGGCGAACCACCCGCCGACGCCTGCAGGCCGGAACGCCGGGAGCGGCGGGTCGAAACTTGGGTGCTGCCAGTACGCCATGCTGGAACGCCGCTGAGATAGAAGGCACGGTTCGCCAGGTCACCACTGTTGAGAATTTTGCGGGGTCGCAGCGGAGCACCAGAGAGAGACGACCAGCGTGGCAGGCTTCTAGTTCCGAACTGCCCGTGCCGGGCGTGCGCCCCGATCACGCGCGGTCCATCTTTATTCTCTTTCTAGCGCGCGCTGTAACGCCGATCTTAGCGCCGGCGCTTTATAGCGTCGCCGGGCGCTATAGGGCCCCCCGCCTACCCACGTCGAAACCCACGTCGAAACGAAGGCTCTGGCAACTGTTTCCGCAGTAATGTCCGGAATGGGCACGGCCTCGGGCCAACGGGTGAAGCGGTCGACCATCGTGAGAATATACTTGTAGCCCTGAGAGGGGGGAAGCGGTCCAACCAGGTCGAGATGAATATGGTCAAAGCGTGATCCAGGCGGCAGGAAAGACTGAGGGGGAGTCTTGGTATGGCGTGTCACTTTGGTGGACTGGCAAGCAAGGCACGAGCGGGCCCACTGGCGAACGTCGGTGTTAATGTTCGGCCAGACGTACCGCTGGGTAACGAGGCGCTGCGTGGCCCGAATGCTAGGATGGCAGATGTCATGAAGGGAATGGAAAATGGCACGACGAAAGGCCTCCGGGATGAACGGTCGCGGTAGAGGCGATGATATGTCGCACCAGAGTGATCCGGGCACAAACGGATGAGGCACGAGCTGCAGACGGAGTGCTCGAGGGTGGTCACGCAGGGCGTGCAGCTCAGGGTCTTCAAGCTGTGCCCGCGCCAGGGAGGGCCAGTCCACAGCAGGTGGAGACACGCCGATGGTGGAAATGCGTGAAAGTGCATCAGCTGCCTCGTTGTCGGTGCCTTTGATATGTCGAATATCGGTTGTGAACTCCGATATGTAGGCCAGCTGACGAAGTTCACGGGAGACGTACTTCGAAGAGTTCGTACGGAACACATACACCAGAGGCTTATGGTCCGTGAGAACGTAAAAAGGCTGGCCCTCCAAGAAGTGGCGATAGTGCTGGATGGTGGAGTAGATAGCAAGCAGCTCACGGCCAAATAAGCTGTAGCGAGTCTCAGCAGGCTGGAGCTTCCGAGAGAAGAAACCCAGTGGGTGCCACTCGGAGTCAATCTTCTGCTGGAGCACCGCGCCAATGGCCACGCTGGAAGCATCCACCATGATGCGAGTGGGCGCGGAAGTCCTAGGGTGGAAGAGGACGACTGAATTGGCGAGGGCTTGTTTGGCAGCCGTGAAAGCGGCCTGAGCTTCGGGAGACCAGGAAATCGCAGAGGATGAGGACTTCGTGGTGCGGAGAAGGTCAGTCAAGGGGTGAAGAAGCTCGGCGCAGTGTGGGATAAAGCGCCGTGAAAAATTCACTAGGCCCAGGAACTCACGGAGCTTGCGTAGGGTAGTTGGTGCTGGGAAGTCCTTAACAGCCTGCACGTGAGAAGGCAATGGACGAATTCCCAGCGCCGAGATGTGGTGGCCCAAGAACTCGAGCTCAGAAGAGCCGAAGACACATTTCTGGGCATTGACGACCAAGCCAAACTCTTGGAGGCGTTGAAAGAGTTCCCGGAGGTGACGCTCGTGGTCCTGTGGAGTACGACTCGCGACGAGGATGTCATCGATGTAGGCGAATACCGCCGGGAGACCACGCGTCACTTCAGCGATGAATCTTTGGAAAGTTTGAGCTGCGTTGCGTAGCCCAAAAGGCATGCGCACGTACTCAAACAGTCCGAAGGGTGTAGTGATGGCCGTCTTCGGAATATCGGCCGGCTCAACAGGGATTTGATGGTACGCCTTGACAAGGTCCACTTTACTAAAGATCTTGCAGCCATCCAGATGTCCAGTGAAGTCTTGGATGTGTGGAAGGGGATAGCTGTCGTGGACCGTGTGAGCGTTGAGAGCCCGGTAGTCGCCACACGGACGCCAGTCACCCGGTTCTTTCTTGGGCACCAGATGGAGTGGTGAGGCCCAACTACTGGATGAAGGGCGAATAATACCCAACTGGAGCATGTGGTCGAATTCCCGTTTTGCAATAGCCAGACGCTCACCGAAGAGGCGGCGCGGGCGAGCTGCGACAGGTGGACCACGCGTGACAATGTGGTGGGTGATACCGTGCTTGGGTGGCTGATGTAGATTACAAGGCTTCGTGACCTCGGGAAAGTCTGCGAGGACTTGAGCATACGGGCATGACGGAAGCAGAGTTCGGATTCCAGTCGAAGCGACAGCTGATATAACGCCAGTGATGGAAAGGCGCGTCTTGCTGTCGATGAGACGATGGTGACGCATGCTGACGTCCAGATCAAAATGCGTCAGGAAGTCTGAACCGAGGATAGGTTGATGCACATCGGCGACGATGAAGACCCATCGAAACGTGCGCCGTAGGCCAATGTCCAGAGTGAGGGATCGGAGACCATACGTTGCGATGGAGGTTGAGTTGGCCGCACGAAGAGTAGGTCCATGTGACTTGGAAGCACGGTCTGCTTTGGAGGCCGGCAGTACGCTGACTTCGGCACCAGTGTCGATGAGGAAGCGCAGGCCAGAAATGCGATCCATGACGACGAAAAGGCGGCCAGGTTGAAGAGCGAGGTCACACGCCGCCGTCAGTGATCTCGCTGCGCGTTTCCCGACCAGTTGCATGGTGGAGTGCAGCGGCGAGCGTTGTGCTGGAAAGTTCGGTGATACCAGCAGAGACGCGGACGGCGAGGACTGGACGAGTGCGGACCACTCGGGGAAGACGAACGGCGGCGAGGTGTTCAGGATAAACCGTGCGAGGCATGAGAGGACGTCCGAAGGGCATCGATAGAAGCGGCCAGCTGATCGATCCGGGCCTCTAACCGTGAAATGACGGCGGTCTCCGGTGGAGAAGAGAGGGCGGCGACGGAAGGAGAAGTCGCGTCGTGGACTCGATCAGCGAGCTGGGCGAGGCGGTCAAGGGTCAAGTCGCCCGCAGCAGCCAAGACGATGCGGGACGACTGCGGCAAGCGTTGTAGGAAGAGCTGCCGCAACAGTGCGTCATTCGGGTCTGCATTGGTTTCGCCCAGGAGCTGCCGCATACTATTGAGTAACTGGGAGGGGCGGCGGTCTCCAAGCTCTTCGTAGGTGAGCAGCTGCTGGAGGTGCGCACTCTCGGACGCCGTGGTGCGGTCCAGGATGCCCTGCTTTAGTCGCTGGTACGGGGTATCGCCCAAGGGTGCAGCGATGATGTCCGCTACCTCTTGAGCCACCTCCGAAGGCAGGTTGGAAAGCAAATGACGAAACCGAGATGCCTCCGAGGTGACGTGGTGCAGATGGAAGACGGCTTCCACTTGGGCGAACCAGGTCTGCGGACACTTGGGCCAGAATGTTGGTAGGCGGAGCTGGAGAGCTGCGACGTCCCGTGGGCGCAAGGTAGCGTCAGGCGGAAGGCCGCCTGAGGGCGGTAGGTTGCTGGGGTCGGTCATATCACGTCCGGGTCACCACTGTTGAGAATTTTGCGGGGTCGCAGCGGAGCACCAGAGAGAGAGGACCAGCGTGGCAGGCTTCTAGTTCCGAACTGCCCGTGCCGGGCGTGCGCCCCGATCACGCGCGGTCCATCTTTATTCTCTTTCTAGCGCGCGCTGTAACGCCGATCTTAGCGCCGGCGCTTTATAGCGTCGCCGGGCGCTATACTCTCAATCTTCCCCTTTGTCTTTTCGCGTACCCAGGCATTGACATCAGCGGCGACTCTGGGACCTTCGTTGGCGAAGTCTGCGGACCTGAGCTCTGCCTCGAAAACGTCGTGCAGCTGTTGCCTGTAGCTCTCGGTGATTGGGAAGTTGTTCTGTGCCAGGACCATGTTGGCCACTTCCAGGGTGACGTTCGGTGAGGACGCAAGTTCGAGCAGGTGCTTGTAGGCATCGAGGACTCTGGCTTTCTCCGTGAAGCCGACCTCGGTGTGACCAAGCATCGATGCCAGCTCGGCTTCCGAGCTTCCTCCGGCGCCGGCATAAGCCATGCCGAAGGCTGCGGCGATGCTCGTTGGCGAGAAGAAGACATTGGACGAAGGGTTCTCTGCAGCCAGCTGCTTGAGTAGCTTCAGAGCGAACTGGTTGTGAGCTTTGGCGAGCAGTGCATCGTCGGTCTCTGAGGAGACCAGCGCGAGCAGCGCGAGAAAGACTAACTTGGCGAGCATCGTAGACACAATCCGAAGCCTCGAGGCCGCAGACGCCTTTATTTAAGCCTGCTAGATACCACAAGCGTTTGTTTTTTAGCGTTTTCTTGCGGCATCGCTGCGGCTGCCACTGAAGAAGTTCTCGTGTTGCAGCTCTCATACACAGCGTTGTTTTCGCAGTGAAGGCGACTATCATTTTCCCGCGTTTCATACTTATCTTTGTCGGCCAGATAATTCATTGGATTTTTTTTAGGCATGGACTAAAAAGAGAAGTTGGTGCTTGATAACGGCGACGGCTACTCCTTGTGGCATTGGGGAAGAAAACACACTGAAACTGGCGACATAAGCACAAAAGATAGCTACAACACAAATCCCAGCACAGCTAATGCAATGTACACGACAGAAATGTAAAAAGAAACAGAAAAAACGGTATAATCAATGATAAGTCCTATTCACACTAAATGTATTTCAATAAAGGTAGAGTAGGTGGAAGAGAAACCATAAGCAAGCGCAATAAAATTCGGGTACAGTTTGTGAGGCACATGGCATGCAAGCAAAAACTGGAGAGCGTGAGGCGGGACAAACAACTATAGAATCTAATCAAGCAACAGCCTAGTAACTCCTAGGGTGCCGCTCGCGCTTGAGTAAAGATTTCAACGCTGTGATTGCCCGTTTCTCTAGAGCGCGTGCCGGCCGTGGACCTATTTTTTTTTTGTATTCTGAAAGGCCTTTTATCAAGAGTGGTCAAGGTGCTCTTCTCTCGTATCCTAAAAGTGTCATGTTTTGTGCAGTGCATTAACAGATGAGTTATATCCTCCTCCTCGAGACCACATGAACTTGTGCTGTCTGCACGCCCAATTCTATGCAAAAAGTGCTTCGTGTAGGCTGTTCCTAATCGTAAGCGGTGATGAGTTTCCAGCCTTCTATTTAGGAATAGTGTGATTGTAAACCGTGACACAGGGTCGATTCGACAAAGGTTAGAAGTTGTACAATTGGAGTCGAAACACAGTTTTCACTCATACCAATTCACATGAATTTTAAAGACGGCGAATTTCACTTCCTGGGAATGACAGGATAGTAACGCATGAGCTTGCCTGGGCACTACATCTACCTCAGCGTTTCCTGGAATAAGGCAATGACAGTCCATATATTGGAAACGTACAAAATGCTTCGTCTTAGATGCATGGAGAAGTCATTAAGACTTCGTAAACCAAAATAGTCTTTTAGAGTACTGATCTGGTGCTTTCGACGATTTTAATGCTGCCTGTGAGTTGTTGTTCATTAGCCACGTGCACGGGCCTTCTACTGATACTATAAACTGTAGTGTAAAATAAATGGCGTAAAGCTCAGCAGTCATCGACGCTGCTGCGGGAACAAGTTCAAATGCTTGTGGTGGATTCAGTCGTAGAAGTACAAATAAACATGTTGAATAAATCTCAAGACTTGAGCCATTATAATTTACATGAATATCACCAGAATACCGTGTATATATTTGGTGCACGGCTAACTGGTGAGCAGGAGGTGCCATCATGTCCCGTTTTCTAATTACCCCTTCTACAGAAACTCGATCTTAGGGGTCAACGAGAGCCGTTTGGGATACACTAAATGGTTTTCAGTATTCTCGATATAGAAGATGGTGTCTGTGTACTGAAGGCACTTTATGAATTTCGCCTCCACCACGTTTCTGTAGCGTGGTAACTAGATTGCACTATTTTTTCTATGAGGGCATTGAACACTTAGTACAGAGATGACGTCGAACTGCCCCAAGTCGAACTAACAAGTCTGCGAAGCACATTTACTACTGTTCCAGATTTTTTATGTCTGCAGCCCAAGACAGTCAGTAGTCAAGCCCAGGAAACGGTGCTGCTTAAGAGTCATTAACGGTAGTCCTTCTAGACACGCGAAAATCGTTTCGCTGTTTTCGGGCGACAGAGCGTAGCCGGGCTCTAGACGACTCCTCGGGGAAGTGGTCTTAGACCGACCGCTGGGCCGTGAAAGTCGTTGCGGGACGCCGAGGAGGAGGGTTGTAGTATGACCGGACGCAAAAACGATATTGTGGAGTAACCGGCGGTGTATAGGCCCAGATCATCTCACCCAGAGCCCAGTTCTTGGTATGTGGCCCGCTGTCTTGAACACTCCTTCCTTTGCAGGTGCGCTGCAAGCTAGAGGAGTAAATGAGAAATGCTTGGTTGGTTGATTGGAAGCATGGGTGGGTCTCCTTTAGGCGTTAAGTCATGGTGCCGTGAGCCGGAGGGCCGATAGGCTGGCGATCTAAGCCTCTACTGGCTTGATAACAGCGAACATACTTCCGGTGTCTGAAAAACCGCGAAAAGCACTCGACGGCTAGTAGCTAGGAGGGTGGAAACGCCCCTTGAGTCGTGGAGGGGCCCCCCAGGTACCTGAACTTATGTTAGGTTCTCCTGCTTCCGGCGGTCGGAGTCCGTTGCGTTCGTGGGTGGTCGGGCATCCCGTGAGTGCAGGCCGCACCACTGGGCAATCTTGACGCCCTTCCTGTCCTGTCCAGGCAGGCCAGTAATGGAGTCAAGACAGATTGAAGGATCAGAGCAAATAACTTGCTGTCCCCATTCCCGTCCAAATTTTCATAACCCGTTTCCTGGGAACCTTACATCCCATCCTCTGAGCCCATCCTTACCGCTGCTACCGAAGGGAGATCAGGGGAGTCTCCCCGGGTCCGCACCCCCGGCTGTAGGTCGCTGCAGTAGCTCCCCCCTCCCTGTAATTTATTTAGCATTGTCCTAGTGCTTCCTGTTTTATCTTATAATTGGATTAAGCCTGTTGTACGTAAGTAGTGCAGGCAGGGGCTATTATTTTTCATTTTTTTTGGTTGCCCCAACCAACTGAATGCAAATGACGCCTGGATCATCTTGTTAGAATGTTTGGACAAAACTCACAGTTGGGCCAGAAGCAAAAATCAAGACATCACTAGCGTACAGAGATCGCGGCAAATTGGGTGGGAGCCTTACACGCAAATTCGCCATGACACAATTAAAATGAAAGGGTTCAGTACGCTACCCTGCGGAACCGCGTGCATGAGGCTATGTTCTGTAGTTTTTCCTTCACCTATCTCAATGAATAATTTCCTATCACTCAGAAAGTGAGAAATCTGTTGTGGTGGGCTTCCGCTCACACCGGTGTGTAGTAAACTGAGCAGTACCTGGACCTTACAGAGTGACATTCGTTACTCTCAGCCATATCCATGTACATGTATGTAAAATGCTGCAGTGGTGACACTACCATGGTTTCGCTCTTGCTCAGCGGATGTCACAATGTTCGCAATCGCATCAGTTGTACATCAACGCCCGTGAAAGCCAGTCTTCAACGCTGACAATACTCCAGACTCATCACACCACCAGTGAAGCCTAGCGGCAATCATCATCATAGATTTCTATCTCGTCATTTTCACGGGTGAAACGAGTGAAGTAGAGATGATTTAACAGGGACGACACGAGCAACCTTCCTTAGTCTTCTTGAACCATAGGTATTTAAATATCTGTTGGAGTACAGCTGTACCCTTGGGCCTAAGGGCTTGAAGCATGCTGTACGTAATGCCGTCAGAGCGAGCAGCAGTCTTTGGGCAACACGATGCAAGTGCACGTTTAAAGGAATATAGATACCTCCCTTTAGTTGCATGTTTTATTCTATACTGCGAAGCATTAGACATTATAACACAAGATTAATCACCCCTTAGCGAAAAAGAGGGTGTGCTAAAAATGCATTTCAAACGCATTGTATTAATTTCATATTTATTTCGCATTTTTTTGTCCCTATGCTTAAACTGCAATACGAATGCTTTCTAAGTATACTAGGAATAATATTTTAAACGTTCTTAAAAATACGTGAAAAGTACATTTTTGCCCGCTTAGCATATTTATAATGCATTAAAAATATAATAAAAATATACATTATAAATATACTAAAAATATACATTTAATACATTAAAAATGTGTTTACTCGGGCTTAAAAAAAGTCTACTGGGCGGCTCCATGGAATGACACGGGTTAATTCATCAACTGGAGAACAAATCGTACACGGGTATTTATCATTAATCAACAGGAGTCTGATATTATAAGGTCACGTGATTGAATGGGAACGGCAGATACCTACATACAGCATACCAAGACGACAGCGACACAGCAAACAACAAATCCTACGACAAGCGCTATACTTGGCTTGCCGTATATATACCAAGCGAAAGCGACGCACTATTTTGCACGGTGATGCCTTTTTTTGCGCAAATACTGTGGGCTTCCACATTATCGAAGAAGTACCCTACTGATCGCGTTCGAATCTGGGATTAATTGAGAACGGAATTGCTAGTTGAAACTTGCGTCAGGCACAGGTCAGGAGTCGAACTGTCAACCAACAGATACATGGGCATGTAAGGGAGCCGGTCTGCCCTGCCACACGGGGTCCTTTCCGCTGCCTTATTCCGACCCAGAAGTACCCAAGGCGCTTTTGCTGGTATAATGCTATCACGTTCTCACACGGAAATGTTCGAATGACATTGAGTGGAATGGCATTCGAGAATAGGAATGACATTCGGACTCGATGGACTGCCGCGGTGCTGCACGACACTTTCGAAACGCATTCGAAAGCCTCAGCTCGTTTTCAGTGTACAGCGACGACGACGACGGCGGTCACACTAGTCCGACAACGACAGTATATATCACGCTGAACAACAGCATGTAATTATAGTGAAATATCTAGTTTACTATAATATGATTCTAGAGGGACACATTTTTCAGGCCAACGACACCGACGAATCCGGTCGGCGGACGGTCAGCCTTGTCGGCGGCTGAGCGAGAGCACGGTGATGAGGCGGCGGTGTGTGTATGCTCGCGCTTCTAAATGAGCGAAACGAACGGCTATATTTAACGTGTGCATACCTGAACACTCACCAGCGATAAGCGCTTGCCAAATCAGTTTCAATCGACGACGGCTCTGTTCCCTTCCGCGACGACTAGGCCCAGCGAGTTCGCAGGGTTGGATCTGTGATTTCGGCGGTTGTGAAGAGCGAATCACAAGCTTTAGCGAATGCAAATGGTCACCAGGTGTAGTTTTGGCAACAGTGACCTGAAATCAACTATTGCTTACATCGCAGGGCACGCGTACGATGAACGGGAATCGCGGGTGTGACCCAGACTGCCGAGCCGTGCTTTACGGCCAGCAGCAGTCGTCGCCGTCGCTAGCTTGTGGATAACAAGTTAGGCCGTTTCAGTTAAAGCGAACAGTCGCCATACATACTTCTGGATAAAGTAGTTTAAAAAAAAGTACTGGTCACGTCGGAGAAAGCCGGGACAAGAAGCGAGAAGCGCCAGTCCTGCGCGATGCCAACAACCCGGCTTTCTCAGGCGTGCGATCGCATCATCGCTTCCCACACATTGTAGCACTGCGTAAACAATCACGAGTACAACCAGTAAAAAAGAAAACAGATTGTTTATTAGAACCAAAGCGCAGATTGCGTTCTATGTTATGTAAACAAGCGATGTACACAACAGTATGAGTGCAGTCGTCCTCATCGGCGCACTCCTGGGGAAATTTCATGCTGACCCGGTTAATATTCATTGGCGTAATATTATCTTCAAGCACTCCCTTAGACAGAACACGTGTAGCATCGTTAGATGACATTCGGCTGGAAGGCATTCGAAGCGCCCGTGTAGCAGGGGTATAAGTGGTGATCACCTTCCTGCTAGAAGTTACCATAAACGAAAGGATGACAAGAAAGGGAAAGTTTTCACTCTTCGCTGAAACGTCATTTCGAGCCCTAGATTGTTCCACGGTAGCTTGAAGTGTAATGCAAATATGTTTACGCGGACAACCCATTTGTTAGAATTTAAATATACTTCAGACGGATTAATTGCGTATTTACGAAAGTACACTTTAAATTGATGGCCAGCACCAAAATGCGATGTCCCGAAACTCGATTTTGAGCATTAGATTGTTCAACGACAGCTTGTAGTGCGCTGCCAATATGCTAATGCGGACTGCCAATTTGCTAGAATTTCAGTGTTCTTTGGACGAATTAATTACGTATTTACGGAAGTACACTTCAAATACATTGACGACACGCAAATGCCATTTCCCGAAACACGATTTCGAGCACTCGACTATTCATGGCAGCTAGAAGTGTGCAAAGACGTTTAAAAGGACTGCCCGTTTGTTAGGATTGAAATATATTTCGGATGAATTAATTTCATATTTACGAAAGTTCACTTTTAATACATTGACAAGATGCTAGAACTGCATACATATACGTTTACAAGGGCTGCCCGTTTTCTAGAATTGAAGTATACTTTCGATGAAGTAATTTCATATTTCCGAAAATACACTTTTAATACACTGACAAGATGCTAAAACTGCATGCATATTTTTTCATGTATTTGAAAAGTGCTCGAAGTATGCTTTAAGTGAGGTATTTTTGGCACATTTTAAAAATATATTTCGAATACCAAGCATGAAATTTCAGAAACGTATTTCCTACATATTTTTAGTGCATTCATGAATACAAAATATGTTTAAAATACATTTTAAATAGACCTCCGTATATTCCAAACGTATTAGTTTTTGCTAAGGGGTGGTATTCGCCTACAAATGCTAAAATTTGTTTTCGTTCACAGTCTGTTTTGGTTTCAGTTTCATCGGCTGAGCGGTGGCTTTGACATGTAAGAATTTGTTTAGGCGACGTTAGGCCTAAAAAAAAACTGCAATATAACCGCTGATCTGTCGTTTGTTGTCATTACAACTCTTGAAGCACGCTGGTTTAAGCGTTGTACTGAATTACAACTACGCATAAGTGATAAGTGAAAACTGCAGCCCCGAGCGGGATTCGAACCAGCAGATGTTCATACGGAGCGGCTGCATTTCCCGATGCTTGAGTTCACTCGTCCATCGCGCCTCTCTTTTTTTCTTCCTTAGCGGCCAGTCATCGTCGCCGAAGCCTATCGGGTTATGCGTCGAATATGGTCGTCTTCATCATTCCGCATCTGTTTGTTCTGCGCCCCCAGTGTTTGCGCGGAACCGTTCAAGCAGTAAAAGGGAGCTATACGAATGGAGGGAGAGACTTCGAACGCACTGCCTAGCACGCAAAGAGAAGCGACCGAACGCGACTCCACTTAAAACAAGCGCAGTGACCTGCGTGACCAGCGCCTTTGATGTGCCAGCAGGCGCTGCAAGTCGCGGTCAACTGCACGACCTCGACCTCATTTGTTGCATTTGCTTCAGCACGGAGATCAGAGGCCATGCAGAAGCTAAGAGTTCAGGTTTGGTTCGACAGAATGAAGAAATTTAAAATAATGAGATGCATGTACAGCAAGCAAACTTTAGCGCTGAGAAGTTGGTGCTGATGTCGTCAGGGAGGTATCCCTAGTCCAGTGCTTGGATAACATCAGGAAAAATAGTAATAATAAAAATCCGCCTCTTCCAGTGAGCCTCACTGTTTTTCATAATAGAGTCAAGAACACAATGATATTTCAGATCTGCGAAGTCTGCTTTTTTTTTTTTACTGTACTGAAATTTGTGCACGAGCTTTATGGGAAGATAACACCCGAATTTTTCCATAATAGCGACCATTTTTTATCTTTGAATATTTTGTTCTTACACGAAATTTATTGAACTGATTTACGCAATGCCTGGAAGTAGCGGCGAAAATTCCAGTTTTTGTTCAAAATGACCCACCAATTTCAAAAATGCCTTTTCACAATGACCTACTGGCACATCATTACTTCACATACAACTAGGCTTTTCTATCGATAACTGTTTGACGCGGCCGAGGCGTGCAGTCCAGAAAGATGTTGCACCACTGCGTCAGAAGGGGTATGAGGACTCCATGAATGTAAAGTAGACAATGATCTTCTGTACACACAAGGATTAATCCATTATATTATAGCGTCATACCCTTAAGGTGGAACTTAAGTGTCCCCCAAAACTTTTTTAATGCTTTTTCTATTTCCTACCAACGCCCGATCAATTGTGAGTGGTACCGTGAGCGCTGACGGAGGCGGTCGACAGAGTAACCCGTCGTATAGTACCAATACGCCTTTGATCTGCATTTCTTAGGATTTGAAACGGTCAAGAATGGAGGTGGAGTTAGTTGAAGCAATGCATTCATTCATATGTGGATGTAGCACTTGAGACTGACCTGGCCGTAACACTAAAAAAATGATACAACTGAGGGTATGTTACAGATACCACAGGTTTTAAAGAAGATGTTTTTAAATGCGGGCATTGCATGGTGAGACAGCCGAGACACTTTAAAAGTAAGATGGCCAACTATATACAATTTGTATGGTTCATTGCAATTAAGCATTTGCAAAAAGCAGCCGCTTCATGCCATGCCAGTTTTCAGGTTTGAAAAAATGTGACCATACTGCAAGCTACGCCGCCGGCGACTGTGGCTCCGTGCGCGCGTGGAACTTAATCTGCACAGGTGATGATTGCAAGTAGTCATGATGTCGTTGATGAGTTTATTAGGAAATTTCTGCTTCCTGAGTAATTAGCATCTTAAGCAAGTTTTTCTCACACCTGCGTCCAAGAAAAGCAAACCGATGAAGTGGCCCTTTTAATACTGAAAACACAATTTCAAAGCAATAGGCGATTCGGTGAAAAATGGTTTATGGTTTATGGGGGTTTAACGCGCCAAAGCAACTGAGGCTATGAGAGACGCCTTGCTGAAGGGCTCCGGAAATTTAGACCATCTGGGGTTCTTTAACGTGCGCTGACATCGCACAGTACACGGGCCCCTAGAATTTCGCCTCCATCGAAATTGGACCGCCGCGGCCGGGATCGAACCCACGTCCTTCGGGCCGTCAGCCGAGCCTCGTAACCACTCAGCCATCGCGGCGGTTATTTGGTGAAAAATAAGCATTAGGATATGAACGCAAGTTTTACGTTTGTCTTATAATTCTCACCAGTGCGCTTCCTTTACGTCTTATGTTTCGCCCTTCCGTGTGTACTGCTGAGGTGTGCACTATTATATGTGCTGGTAAAATTATCATAAATGCAAACTATAGATTTCAAGTTTTGCAAAGACATTGACGCATGAGCAGAAAAGAAACTTGATATGCAGAGGAGCACCCGCTTTCAATATTGGTTTGTTAATCAAGTCATTCCGACAACAAGAATTGAAAAGTGAGATTAAAGTGTTAAAAAAAACTTAATGAGCTCAAGTGTAAATCTTGAGCTTATTAACTTGTTTCAGTGTTCTCTAACGTACGCAGGTGTTTAAAAACAGGTATAGAACGCATTCGATAAGTACATACTTTATTGCTCCGAGAACTTTTCTGTGATTTTCATCCTCCGCTTTTAACCACATATGTTCGACATCAACGTTCCACTAAATGATATTACTCTAGCGGTGAAATGGAAACACGATGTTTCGCGCATCAAAGACTATGGACTTCACCGATGAAGAGGATGCGGTTGGTCGTCCTGTCTCTGATGTAGTATAGGAATGGACGATCCACCACGAACTCCACAGTGGAATGCGGGTCGATCACAGCTGAAAGAGGCACGATCGACAAACCTGTCACGGCAGTCGCGACAGTTCCTTCTTCGTTCACCTCCACAGCCGCCTTGTGAACAGCGTCTGAAATGCTCAGCAAGGCACTCTCACTGATGCCTGTGAAGTTCGCCCCAGCTCCGAAAACAACGTTCAATCCGAGGGCTCGCATGGCGGGGACAAGGCCATAGCGGAGGCTCATTTCGAACTTAGGCAGCGTGAGTGCGACCCGTCTGGAGGTCAACTTGCTGCTGACGTCTTCCAGAATGGCGAGAGACATATCATCCCTGAGAGCTGCCAACCCTGTCGGGGAATCGGGAAGCAGGATAACCATGCTGAACCGCCCTCCTGAGTACGGAATCTCCACTGCAGCCGCGTGGAGCGTGTCGAGGCGGGTGTACGGGAAGCGCTTAAAGAGCTGCATTGCCGGCTTGCTGACCTGTGTGGTGCCCATGTTGAGGAAGGGCTTGCTTTTGGTTTTAGCCGGGTCAAAAGCTGTCGCCCAGCTCCCCTTAAAATACACGGCGTTCAGAATGAAGAGAATGATATCCCGCGTCTGACCTTCCTCCAGGACGCCGTCGATCTTCCCCCTTGTCTTTTCGAGTACCCAAGCATTGACCTCTGCGGTCACATTGGGATACTCATTGGCGAAGTCCACAGACTTCAGCTCTGCGTCGAAGACGTCGTGCAGCTGCTGACTGTAGCTCTGGGATACTTGAAAGTTGTTCTGTGCCAGGACCAAGTTGGCCACTTCGAGCGTGACGTTCGGTGATGACTCAAGTTCGAGCAGGTTCTTGTACGCCGCGAGGACCCTAGACTTCTCCGTGAGGCCAACCTTGGTGTGTCCTAGCACCGATGCCAGCTCAGCTTCCGAGCTTCCTCTGGCGCCGGCATAAGCCATGCCGAAGGCAGCGGCGATGCTGGTTGGCGAGAATAATACATTGGACGAGGGATTCTCTGTCGCCAGGATCTTGAGGAGCTTCAAGGCGAAGTGGTTGTGAGCTCTGGCGAGTTGTGCATCGTCGGTCTGTGAGGAGACCAGGGCGATAACAGAGAAAAGAGCAAACTTGGCGAGCATCACAGGTGTTTTCTGAACGTCCTATGCCCCAAACTGCTCTTTTTAGACCTGCTCGTAGCGGTCTTTTTTTTTTTTTTCAGCGCGTGTTTTGAGGCTTTGCAGCCGCCGCCGGAGAAAGGCCTCGGCTCCGCTGACCATGCACAACGCTCCTCGCAGAGTGTTTACGACTATCCTTTGCCTGACTTTCATATTTGTGTTGAGTTGTGTGGGGTTGGGTTTTATGGCACCTAAGCAAGTGAGGCTATCGTGCACCAAACACGGGGCTAAAAAGTCTACTTGTTTATTTTAATATAATTTTGGTAATCTATATTTTGTTTAAGACTTTTCCTTCCTTTAAAATCTAAAAGTGGAGGCCAAATCAACAAGGCTATTTTCTCCGAAGAGCAATGTTGGTTGAAACGGTATGCGTTCAATGTAAAACATAGCAAAACGTTTCATCCTTAGCGTTTCCAGTTTGCGCGAAAATGAAACGGAATTTGCTGTTAGCTCGTCTTCTAATGGTTCACGGCATGGCTTGTCTTGTTTTGTCAGCATGAAGTTATGTATAAGGTGTGAGTGCCCTCTACGTAGACGGCAGAGAATCGCTTCCTTGATACGTTCGTGACCTGTTGAAAACTTCCATTTACTTACAACCGGATGTATGCCAACTGTAGCTTGTTATCCACTTCATTGTTCAAAGCGGACTGCCATTTATTTCATAATTTACGACGAAATAAGTTTAGGCAATCTTTTTACTGCATTCATTAGTTCACTGAAAATGCTTTATATTGTGAGTAATGCAGAAGACTCCTACTTAAAGATACAGTGAGTTTTAGACATCTTTAAATATAGGCTTTGCGTGGTGACACTGGTTAGTCCATTTAAAAGTATGATGGCTATCTAAATTGTGTTTATGTGATTCATTTCAAGTAGGCGTTCGCCGAAAACCACCGGTGCATGCCGTGTCAGTTTTGAGGTTCCGAAAAGTGTTACCATTCTGCAAGCTGCGGCACGGCAATTGTGACTGCGTGGAAGAATGGAACCTAATTTCCACAGGGGAAGATTGGAAGTAGCCACGGTGCCGTCCACAAGCTGATTAGGAAATTCCTACTTCCTGAATAATTAGCACATCTCACAAGCTTCTCCGACATCTGCAATCAATAAAAGCGCACCGAGGAAACCGCCTTTTAAATCCTGAAAACACAGTTTCAAAGCAATAGGTCTTTGGCTGAAACTTCAGCATTCTATTTTTCACTGGCGTTCTTTGCTAACTTCAAAGAATTAAAATATATAATATGAGTGCAAATTTTATGTTTGATAATTTTACTAGTGGCCTTTGTTTATGTGTTATGTTTCATCGTTCGCTGTGTAACTCTGGAGAGTGCACTAATTAATCGGCTAGTGAAATCCATGCGATTTCGACAACAAGAATTGGGAGGTTAAGGTGCAAAGTGTGAAACGAGTTCATTAAGTGGTTCTCGTATTTACTAATGAACACTAGCGGTTAAAAATATGGGCAGAAAGTATTCGATAAGTAGAAACTTCATTTCGCCGAGAACATTTTTGTGCTCATCTGCCGATTTTAATACAACATGTTGGGCGGCACCGGTACTCTAAGTAAAATTACTCCGGTGCTGGAAATGAAAGACAAGGTTTCGTGCATCAAAGACTGTGGACTTCACCGATGAAGAGGACGCGGTTCTTCGTCCTGTCTCTGATGTAGTAGAGGAACGGTCGATTAACCAAGTACTCGACAGGGGGCAGAAGGTCGATCTCAGGGGCTGAAGCAGGAACGATCGGCAAACCCATCACGGCGGTCGCCACAGTTCCTTCATTGTTCACCTCCACAGCAGCCTTGTGGACAGCGTCCGAAATGCTCAGCAAAGTACTCTCACTGATGCCTCTGAAGTTCGCCCCTCCACCGTAAACAGCGTTAAACCCGAGGGCTTGCATGGCCGGTACCAGGAAATAGCGGAGACTCATGTCGAACTTCAGCAGCCTGAGCACGACCTGTCTGGGGGTCAACTTGCTGCTGACGTCTTCCAGAATGGCGAGATAGAGACCA
Organism: Amblyomma mixtum; assembly: GCF_055824585.1. Taxonomy (NCBI): domain Eukaryota; kingdom Metazoa; phylum Arthropoda; class Arachnida; order Ixodida; family Ixodidae; genus Amblyomma; species Amblyomma mixtum. The sequence continues at coordinate 313,458,967 of NC_143012.1, read as the reverse complement.
TCTCTGAGAGCTGCCAGCCCCGTCGGGGTGTCCGGAAGCAGGACCACCATGCTGAACCTGTCTCCTGAGTACGGAATCTCCCTGCAGCCGCGTGGAGCGTGTGAAGACAGGTGTACGGGAAACTTTTAAGGAGTTGCATCGCCGGCTTGCTGACCTCTGTAGTGCCCAAATTGAGGAAGGGCTTGTTTTCGGTGTCCGCCGGGTCGAACTTGGTCTCCCAGCTTCCCTTGAAGTACACGGCATTCAGAATGATGAGAATGATATCCAGCGGCTGACGTTCAGGCAGGATGCCGTCGATCTTCCCTTGTCTTTTCGCGTACCCAAGCATTGACCACAGCGGCTACTCTGAGACCTTCGTTGGCGAAGTCTACGAACCTCAGCTCTGCGTCGAAGATATCGTGTAGCTGCTGCCTATAGACCTCCTGCTTGTGTGCAAACAAGTGCAGCCGCTAGCGGGCTCGCGGTATTCAAGAAGCCAGGAAGCGGGCATCACGGGGAGGTTGTGAGCGCAAGGCTTGTAGACGTCTTTTCCGTTTCTTTGGCTCGCAAGAGTGATTCATGCATTAAATTTAGTAATATAGCTCAAAGTACGCTGGCTCGCGTTGACCGTGTGCGTTGTGTTTACCGAAAGAGCTCTACACTGAGCATCGTCACTGCCATGCGTTCAAAAAAACCAAGACAAAATAACACTGCAACTCGGACAGTTCCCGCCCGCTGCTGTTTTTTTTTTTTTGCAAGCAGTATACCTGGCGATGACGCAAAACCTCATTAACCAGATTACCACAAATCATGCAATGAAAAGCGCTAAGCGAGCTTACGTGGCTTTTCGCGCACGTTAATGTGCCCTGTTCTAATCATACCAACGTGACCGTGCACGAGCGGTGCAAATTTAGCAGACCTCTCTGCAGGAATCAAATTGATTATGTCGTCCCTATTAAGAAATAATGCCACGTGCATATTCATTGCAATGAACGCTCCCTTATATGCTCGTATAACTTCCACACTCGTTAAAATAGGATGTGCTACGAACAAGAACGCAGTCCTTAGTCGCGAGTGGGCCGGCCTTCGGCCCGTGCACACCAAGACAATTCCGGGTGTTAATTATTCTCGCAGCTGAATCTGCGCTGGTTTTTTTCGTTACGCTGTTTTAAGCGTACTATGCTGATGTATAGGCGAGTGAGCGTAACACCGTCCTCGCTACGAACTCTTTGCCGCATACACTGACAGGCTGCAGCGTCAAGAGAGACCCACACTAAGCTTTATACCGCGGTCTATTGCGGTATTAATATGCGAGAAAACTACCAAGGCTAATTTAATTTTTCTTTTTATTCTTCTACGCGGATACCACAGCGACGCAGCTGGTCAATACTTGCTGCTTCTGCAGCGCGCACGTGACGCAGCCGTGACGTCCTGCCTGTAGCTGCGGCAGCTAAGGTAAGCACGGGTGGGCGGAACCTGTTTTGCCGACCATGCGAAAGTCTCTACTGACATCAGCGCCACCGCATCTTCGTGACGTTGCGGCGTGAAGGAGGTGTATAGCTCTGAGCGATTTGGAAGCTTCTCTGTGTTCTTGTTCGCCGCGAGGACCCTCGGCTTCTCCGTAAGGCCAATCTGAGTATGTCCGAGCACCGATGCCAGCTCTGCTTCCGACCTTCCTTTGACACTGGCATTGTTCATGGCAAAAGCAGCGGCGATGCTCGCGGGCGAGAAGAAGACATTGGATGAGGGATTCTGGCTCGCCAGCTGCTTGAGGAGTTTGACGGCGAAGCGCTTGTAGCTTTGGCGAGTTGTGGATCGTCGGTCTGTGAGGAGACCAGAGCGAGCGCAGCGAAAAGAACAAACTTGGCGAACATCGCAGATGTTTTCTGAACGGCCTTTCCCTTAGAGGGCTCTTTTTGAACTTGTTCGTAAGTGTGTTCTTTTTTCAGCGTGTATTTTTGCAGCTGCGCCGCTGACCATGCACAGCGTTGCTCGCAGAGTGTTGACGACTATCCTTTGCGTTTCATGTATATCTATGTCTGCTAGAGAACGTATTTGACTTCTTCTACTGGGGATAAAGAGCCGAAGAATAAGAAGAAAGAACGCGCACGTTTGCTTGCAATTTTTCGCGCGCTATGTGAACCTCAGAGTTATGCGGTAAAAGCAAATATGTAGGGCTTTGCACGAGCTAAAAGAGTGCATTTGAATTACGAAAAAGCTTTACCCCGCCTGTGCAATTCACCTGTGCCAGTTTTGAAAAGTTGACAAGGTGTCTGCAGCGCTTCGTTGCAAACCTGCGTCCATACGAGAAAGTGGAAATTAAACAAGAAATGCAGATGTTATGTAAGGATATGTTAGCCATTTTGGGAGGCGGCTCTTCAGCATCTCATGATGCGATGAATGCGCAGTGAAAAATGAATGTCGAAAATATTCGGTATTTTGCAGCTCTGGGCCTGTTATCAAATCATATGGTTGTATTTCCCGTTTGTGGTTTGTGCATGCGTGTCTTCTGCTTCGATATTATGCTTCGAGTACCTTCTTCGCAGCCCAGTCGAAGGAGCTTTCTGCCGTGACCAATTTTGCCGTGAGCCAGCGCTGGTTAGGTTTCGGCTTTTAAAACAGTAAACACAGAAATCTCCTTGAACCACATGGCAAAAGTGGTCTTTTTGCGCACCATTAGTTTTTCGGTTTCTGTCTCTTTTTCTTTGCCGTTCCTGCTCAGTCGTGAGCGATGCCGCATGCTGTAAATAAATGGCCTGACTATGTCGGAGGTGGTGTCGTCGGCAGTACAGTGCCAGTACTCCTCCGCTTCTCAGTGGTTCCACCACCAACTCTCTGTGGCCCAGAGTCGAGGTGTAATTAGCGGAAATAATTCAGCCTTACCTGTAGGTATGGGGACGCGGACACCGTCCTGGTGGTAACGAAAAACAAACTGCCGAAAAGGATGGCACAGACGGTGGCTGTTTTAGCCCGGACATTTTTTTTACGCGTGCCACACCATACTGATTTAGAATTCTGCATCTCCCGCACTACATGGTCCGCCCTATCATCTGTCGGGCTTATCATCAGTAGAGGGGACTGCTTTCTGCTACTAGATGGCAGCTCCAGTTGCCTCCAGCTGTGGTGGTTAGCGCACTTTCTTTCTCTGAATGTCAGCATAGCCGAGTGGACATCATGGAAAGTGATCGCAAGGGGAGCGCTGGATGACATGGTCTCTGTGGACTAAGGGTGTCAGCTTTTTGGGGATTCACGGGCAACTTGTGGCTCTGTGTCGCAATCCAATGAACCATCTTCTACTAGGGGGAAGGCGGGAACGCAGGCCGCACGTGAACAGCGAAGGGCACCAGCCGCAGACTGATAATTCCCCACAACATCGCGCGGGTGGAAGCCATGGAGAACAGGCGCATCACATTCTCAGACACAGAGGCGCCCATGCGACTTGCCCGTGTGACACGGCAGCATATTGTGCGTGCATCTTAAAATGGGATAAGTTCTTGCCAAAGAGGTCCCCGAAATGTTCTTTGCCGGTCACTATACATGCTGCCAGCTCGGCTACTGATTTGCACAACGACGAAAGTCCGCAAGCAAGCACTAAATGGATTTTTTTGGCAAAATAGCACGCGGGCAAACCGGACACAGGCAAGATGACACAGAGCTGTCTTCTTCTCTGTGTCCTGTTACCCTGCGCTGTTTTGCAAAGAATCATGAACCAACTGGCCCGGTTACTTTCCGTGAAAAAAATGGAGGGGACACTCAAGCTCCGCCTTGAGCGTATGGCGTGATAGCGTTCGTTGGGACATCGTTCCCGACAAACCCGATGCCACGAACGCCAGCATAGCTTCAGCACCGAACGAACGGGCAGCAAGCCGCAAGCTTCATGGTTAACGAGCCTTGGATGTGCGCTGCATCGTACGCAGCTCACCGCGTGATTCCTATGTCCCCGCACGGCCCCACTGCGCCAGAACGAGACGAGCGGGAGGCGCTGGCGCCGCGCGCTATCTGTTGGAGCAGTGGCGTACATTTCGAGGAAGAGGAGGAGAAAATGATTTTAGTGGGCGTCGCCTGATGGCGGTACGTGCGCGCCAAGCGAAGAAGATGGTTTGGTTTATTGGGGTTTAACGTCCCAAAGTGACTGAGGCTATGAGGGACGCCGTAGTGAAGGGCTCCGGGCATTTCGACCACCTGGGGTTCTTTAACGTGCACTGACATCGCACAGTACACGGGCCTCTAGAATTTCGCCTTGATCGAAATTCGGCTGCCGCGGCCGGGATCGAACCCGCGTCTTTCGGGTCAGCAGCCGAGCGCCGTAACCACTGAGCCACCGCGGCGGGGTCCAAGCGAAGAAGAAAAGTAGAGGAAACGTACTTTGCTACTCGCTTACCTGCGACTTCTGTAATTTCCATGCTCATAATTACTATTATACACCACAGTACATGTCTCTAGAGCACCCTTCTAAGACAACACCGTATTCACCAGACACGCCTTTGTTCATTCCAAACCATCGCGCTTTCGCGGCGGTCTCAAAAACAACTGGTCCTGAAGGAATTTCAGGCGAATTTTACAAGGCTTTTAAACCTATTCTCATTCCTGTCCTGCTGCGGATCTTCACGATGGGGTTCGATATAGGAGCCCTTCCTCAGCCTTTTACAAAAAGCCACACTGTGCTAATTCCGAAAACTACTGATGCAGGATAGGCCCATTACATTTGAAAACATGGATTACAAAATTTTTGCTAATGTCTTATCAAATCGACTGCAATTCGCAATGTCGATACTCATTGGATGCAGGTAACGGACATTTAGAAAGTACTGGACTTTTTACTGCATTGGTTTCTTCTCCTGATGCGCTGTATATCATTGCCGGCCTTTTAGTTCTGTTATGTTTTCTATCATGTTTCTGCCACGTAGGGCCTACCTGGGCGCTCTGTAAATAGCTTTTTTTATGTGTATCCACACACATATCTATGTAAATATATCCTTGCTGTACATAACCATGTAGAATAAATACCATAAAAAAAAGCTGGCGCGGCAGAGAGGTTAGTGTGCGCGTCTCAAACTCCGGAGGCCCTGGTTCGATTCCTCAACTCGACCAATTTCCTACTCGCTTTTATTTCTTAATGCTTCTGGGATTTTTCGCTCACGGCCAACGCCGCCAACGCCGACAACGACACCGGCTTTTCTGCGGCACGGGGTCCTGCACGCTATGGCGTTAAAACTAAATGGACACCTTCGGCTAATGCTGTGCTCTAGTGGCGGAACACAGTCCGCACTTCTAATGACAAGCGCAAGAAACGACATGGCCGACCATCCGGAACGGAAGATACAGAAGTGGAAATGAGTATTGTACGGTCCTTGTATTTAGAGGCTTTCAGAGGTCAAAAGATGCCTTTCTAGGTTTTTAAGCGTCCAATGCTTTTCGCGCCCCTTGTCGGCTCGCCGCGGGTGAATCCGGTGCCAGAACGGAGAACACAAATTCGAACCTAAAGGGCCATTGGCGAAACTTTCACTTCACCCGCCCCTGGTGCCTACGTTCTGCGCTGCCGCCGGAGCAGCGCATGCGTCAACAACAGAGTCTTCATAGTTTCATGCTGGTAAAAGCCAGCGCGCGCTGCGGAGAAGCCTAATAAGTTCTGCACTGCAGCCCGAGAGGCGCGCGCGCAGCCCTGGTGGCACTTGATGAGCGAGGAGACAGCGCCGCACGAGTTGCCTTCATTACGCTGCCGCCATGACGTCATTACGTGGCGCCATCCATCAGCACTGCCAGTAACCAGCTCTCGGCACGCAGGTCGCCATAAAGCGGCACAAAAGGCCGAGTGCGCCGTCGCTCACGAAGAAAAGCTTAGCAAAGAAATGCAGTTGATGAGAGACTCTCCACAAGACTCTAGTGCGGTTATCAGTATCTATGAGCCGACTGAGAAACAAGACTCAGAAATCTTCGTAAAGTAGACAGTTTATTTTGGCAAGAACTTTCTTGCGCTTTCCATTTAACATTCCGGTTTGAGAAATTTCTCTCATGCTGGAAATACAAGTGGAGGTTTCGGGCTTCAAAGACTGTGGACTTCCCCGATAAAAAGGATCCGGTTGTTACTTCTGTCTCTGATGTAGTACAGGAAAGGGCGATCCACGATAAACTGGATGGGTGGTGGTGGGGTGTGTAGAGCAGAGAGAGGCACTAGCGAGATACCTGTCGTGGCGCTAGCGACCGTCCCTTCCTCGTTCACTTCAACAGCCGCCTTGTGGACGGCGTCCGAGATGCGAATCAGTGTGCTCTCGCTGATACCAGAGAAGTTGGCACCGCCTCCGAAAACGAGGTCCAGTCCAAGGGCTCGCATAGCAGGCACCAGGTTGTAGCGAAGGGACATGTCGAACTTGGGAAACCTGAGCACGACATCTCTGAAGTTCAGCTTGCTGTCGACGTCTTCGAGAACAGCTAACGACAGACCGTCCCTGAGCGTGGCGAGTCCCGTTGGGGAGTCCGGAAGCAAGACGACCATGCTGAACCTGTCTCCAGAGTACGGTAACTCCACAGCACCTGCTTGGAGTGCTTCTACATGAGTGTACGGGAAGCGCCTCCTGAGGTGCATCGCTGGCTTGCTGACCTCTGTGGTGCCCAGATTGAGGAAGGGCTTGTCTTTGGTTTGCGCTGAGTCGAACTGGGTCAACCAGCTCCCCTTGAAATAGACGGCGTTGACGATAAATAGAATCATATCCAATGGCTGACCTTCGGGCAGGATACTGGCAATCTTTCCTTGCGTCTTTCTCCGCACCCAAGCGTTGACGTCAGCGGCGACTCTGGGACCTTCGTTGGCGAAGTCTACGGACCTCAGCTCTGCGTCGAAGATGTCGTGCAGCTGCTGCCTGTAGCTCTCGGAGATTTCGAAGGTATTCTGGGCCAGGACAAGGTTGGCCAACTCCAGCGTGACGTTCGGTGAGGATGTAAGCCCGAGCAGTTCCTTGTACGCAGCAAGCACCCTGGATCTTTCCGTGAGGCCGACCTCGTTGTGACCGAGCACCGATGCCAATTCAGCTTCCGAGCTTCCTCTGGCGCCGGCGTAAGCCATGCCGAAAGCGGTGGCGATGCTCGTCGGCGAGAAGAAGACATTGGACGAGGGATTCTGGCTGGCCAGCTGCTTGAGCAGTTTCACGGCGAAGTGGTTGTGAGCTTTGGCGAGCAATTCATCGTCGGTCTCTGAGGAGACCAGTGCAAGCAACGCAAGCAGGACAAACTTGGCAAGCATCGTAGATGTTTTGGACGGCTGGAGGCCGCAACGCCCTCTTTTAACCCCCAGCCATGTCAATCTTGTTTTTTCCTAGCGTGCTTTTTTTTTTTGTTCGTTGCTGGCTCCGACGGAGGTCTCTGATTGCACCACTCGCCAGACATAGCGATAGGCGCCTGGAGGGTACACGAGTAGGTCTATCTTTGCCTGGGCTTCATATTTCTCTGCGTCAACCAGAGACGGCCTTCGATTTGCGGTGCAGTGAAAAACGGGCAGTTCCAAGAACGCCGAGGATGATCACCATAATAATAACCATAAAAAATGCGAATATTTGCCTGCATTTTATCGCGCGCTTGTGTGAGCCTCTGTGTTTGGCAGTGAATGTAAGTATATAATTTCATTTTTTAATAACGTCAGAGCCATTTGGCATTAATGTAGCATGTGAGCTAATGTGTCACTTGGATTAGGAAAAAGGTCCTGCCTAAGTAATACACCTGCGTTGCTTTTCAAAAGTGGACAGGATGTCGTCAACGTTTAGTTGTAGTCCAGCATCCTTAAGGAGATGCACCAAAAATCATCTTTGGGAAGTCAACGAGTAAACCATTGACGAGTGGCATTTTGCTTTTAGTCAACCAATACACCATTTACGAGTGGTATTTTCCTTTTACTTTGTTTATTTTTCGTATTTGTCCGTAACTGCGCCAATAAGCTTCCTACAAATTCTGTGCAGCTCATCGATGCACTGTTGGTTTTAGAGTCGTTTACTCATATCGCAGCGCTCGTTACTGCTTTGCTTTTAAACCAACAAGTCTGGTAACATTGACATAGGACAAAGCCAACGCCGTCATAGTCGAAGCACTGGTTTAGTCATTTTTTCTTTTTCCTTTCCGTACTCGTTCGGTCGCATGTGAAGCCGTCTAGGCTTAAAAATTGGAGGGGACACTTCAGCTCCGTTAAGGATAGGACACGATAGAGTTAATGAGTTAATGCCCAATATGCGAAGCTCATCATTATCCGCTTTACATTTGGGAGTCTTCATACCCACGGCATCAAGCGGCCGTGTCATACCACTCCTTGAGAAATGGCGCAGCGGTTAATGAATGCTTCACTGCCCTCCGATGGCAGGTGCTGCCGCCAGTGTGTCACGTCACGTGAGACTCAAATTTCATCTTCCCGAGCGACCTCTCGCGATCAGTTATTCATTTTACTGCCACATGCCAGTGCGGTTAAGTTTCTTAAAATGCAGTCTGTAGCAAGATGGTGGTTTGAGCTAGTTGGTACATCTTCAAAATTTCACCAGCGCTGCGACTAGGAACAAGAAGCGCTTGTCCTTGTCTTCTTTCTCTGTTCTTGTTCCTAGTCGCAGCGCTGGTGAAATTTTGAAGCAGTCTGTAGGTTGCGTTCACCCCACAAGTTCGTGTGACCTAGATAGCCCACCTAGGTTCCTTATCGAGGAGTGGCTGCCTGCGCCACGCTATTCATCGCCCACAACGCCAACGCCACCGCCGGATCTTCTGCATAACGGGGTCTTTTACGCTATCGCGTTTCTACAAAGAAGCTTTCTGACGACATCGGCGGTGCTACCGGTACGCAGACGTCTGATGAGGTCCTTGGTATGGTCCACAGGGTGCTATCGGATTGAGGTTATGCGAACTAATGCAGTCCTTCCTAAGTGGATGCAAAAATCGAGTCTGTGCATGCAATAACGTAAAAACTAATGGAGGTTATATTGCAGACGCGGGACATATAAGTGATGACATGCTTTTTTAAGAATAGTTCTGGTTAACTAGCATTCGTCAGCAGTTCTGGCATCTACGGCGGCAGAAAAGGATACGAAGAACGCGATGTTTTTTAATCTGCGAAAAGGAGCCTCGCAGGGTGGTCTTTCATTAGGGTGGTCTTTGAAAAACTAGCTGTGTTTACGAACTGGGTGCAAACTTTATATCGGTCAATTACTTTGCTAAACATGCAATTTATTTCTGTTTATGTGTGTGCATTACATACTACGCGAGTAAAATTGGAAAGGCAGCAGGTTATTCTTTCTCAATAATTATATTTTAGAAATTGGAGGAGACAGTTAAGTTCCGCCTTAAGGTATGATGCAATAGCGTTAATTGGTTAAAGCCCAGATATGCCGAATCGGTCATTGTCGGCTTTACGTTCGTAGATCCCTGGGTGTCCTCAGACCACTCCTGGCGCAGTGGGGCACAGTTAAGCGAAGCGCATTGCTCTCCGATGACAGGTGCCGCTACCTGAGTTTGCTCACAATACGGTGGGCAGGTTGTGATGACGCCACAAGGTCACGTGACCTAGGTGGCCCACCTAGGTTGCTTCGCCGGAGACTTTTCGCTCGTAACGCCAACGACGACAACGACAACGCCGGATTTTCGGTAGAACGAGAGCCTTAACGCTTATACCCATAACCCTTATACACATAACAAGAAACCTTAAGCGAGTAATACACATAACAATTTATGCAGACAATATCTGCATCTGGAGCGCGTCACGTTCAATCTGCTATCCAGTAACGTCTTCAGAGAGCGTTATTGCACATCTCAATGCACCTAGCTCAACGAGGCCTTCGTCTCTCCCCCGAAAAAGAGTGTTGCCATGGCTTTCACAAGAAAAACGATGACTCGATATCGGCTCCTCCTAGCTGGACGGCCACTACCTTATGTACGAACTCAGCGATTCCTAGGTGTTGTGATAGACAGTAATCTCTCGGGGTCACCTCAGATAAAAAAAAAAAACTGCAGGAGAGGACTACTGCAGCATCGCAAGTCTTCAGGTTAATGGCGGGAACACGGTGGGGCAGCAACTGCCGATGAAAGGTTCTGCTTGAAAATCCCTACGTTGAAGAAACCTTGCGGTGCTGTCTACCAGTGCTTCAAATATTATCTCCAACATGCAAGAAGATCCTCGAGGTGGTGAGGAACAACGGCCTGCGGATATGCCTTGGCCTCCCAAAGGGTTCTTCTGCATCAGGAACAGTAGAGGAAGCAGGCTGTCTCCCGCTAGATGGGACTGCCGCCCAGGAAACTGTACGTATACATCTCCGCCCTGTTCTCCAATGGAAGAAGTACTTCCTACACAGCGTCCACCTCGCCAACTCTAACTCTAGCTTTGGCCAAGCTGTGCAGCTCCTGCCCTCCCTCTATTAATCAACCACACCTACTGCATCTGACCTTTCTCCCCTGGACACTCTCGCCTCTAAAGGTGAAGCAGTTTGTTCCAGGCGTGAATGCAAAGAGACGCATGCCAGAGGCAGCGCTTCTGCAAGCTACTCTCGCGTACTCAACCGAGGAATACATGTGGCATACACACATCTTCACCCATGGTTCAACTACATAAGCAACCTCTTGTGGCCTTTATGTGCCCTCAACAAGCCATGTTCCTTCTTACAGGCTGCAGCCGAAGACATCCTCTACGACAGCTGAGCTTCACGGCATTAAAGAAGCTGTTTCCTACATCCTGCAACAAGCTCCCAGCAGCTGGGTTATGTTACCGACTCCAAAGCATCTCTACATAGGATCTCTACATAGCGCCTGTCTTGTGTGCGTCTTTCTCTCTCTCTTGTCCCGTTTTGCGCTACCTCACATACCATGAATCACAGTACCGACTCGCCCAAGTTTCTACTCTTGCTTCTCTACTAATACTGTCTAACCTGCTGAAGAAAACCAACCATCAGCCTGTTTCCCTTGACATGGGTATCTGCATCATTTAACTATTGCCACAGGCCACTGCATAACATTTAAATGGATACCAGCCCACTGTGCCATTCTGGCCAACGAAAAAACAGATGAAGCGGCCCGTAATGTCCACCAACATCGTAGATACATTCGGACTTTCTTTGCGAGATGTGATGCACCTCAGATGGCTAAAAGATTTGCTTCCGAAGAAATGTGTCGGCTCTGGAGCTCTCCGACACATCACTACTAATTTCCTTAGTCCATCTACCCACATCTCGGATCAACACTTCCAGCCAAAATTCCTCGGCATCTGGAAACACTTTACCACCGACTTCGCCTGAACGCAACATTTACAAACGGCTTGCAATACCATTTCCGTCAGATGAACACTCCGCTCCGATACTGTGGAGCATATCCTGCCTGAGTGTCCTGCGTATGCTGACGAGCGTGCGCACTATGAACATTGCATAGAGGAGCTCTCCCCAGTGCCTCTAGCAATGAACAAGGTTTAGGTCCCATAGCATGCCTCAGGCAACAAAGACATGCAATGAACTTTTTGTTTTCATATCTAAATGGAATTGGGCATCTCGAAAAGCTCTAATTTCACCTGGAATGTTGCCCTCACTCATTCTCCACGCAGTGTACTTTGTTAGCCCATTTTACGGGCCATGAATTTCATCATTACATACGCACATCATAGTCACCGATGCACCATAATGCGCTTTTAATGGCCACATTTAATCTTCTCCTCCCCTTCATTTTTCTTTATTTAACCTTTTTCTGCACTGCTCTCCTTCCGTCTTTGTCTTCCGAATTCCCTTTCCCATGCAGAGTACCATGCCAGCGATTTTTAAACTCCGGCTAAGTTTTCTGCTTTTCATAAAAGGGTTTGTTCCTCTCTCTCTTAAGATGAACCAGGAACTCGGCATAACTTTTATAAGAAAAGAAAGACATTGTGAGACGTGCAGAAAGTGAACTGAAAAGAGTGAGCAGCCGCAGATTTTTAGCCTCCTTTGTTCAGCAGTGAAGCGGAGGATATAGGTTGGGAAACCTTTACCTATAAAAGGGTTCTCGTACTTGCTAGCAAACGAAAAGGACGTCGCCACTGTTCACATCAATACTTTGTTTCTGGCCGTTTTACCCTGAAAACTGCGCGAGGCAGGAGCGCGAAGTCAATTAGTTTTCTCTGTATTGTTGTGCAAATTGTGGTACTATGCAACCCTGAATATTTTAAGACGGTAATAAATTAGTCAAAAAATGTTCCATGACTTGTGTGATAGTGGGCGTTCTTAATATTTTTAGCGCTGAAGATGGGATGAGCCGTAAATACGACGCTTACAAGCTCAGTAATTCGAGCTGTTGTCACTCCTTATTATTAACCAAGTTTTGCTTTTATTGCCCACAAAACAAGCTGTTCACCCAATACTAGAGATACCTTTCAACCAAACAAAGGTAGCGTGATTGAAAACGACTTTGGTACAAGGCAAGTAACGCATATATAAAATATTCTGAAGTCATGTTAGCATGTTACACTGTACGGATAGTTTTTTTTTGAATTCAGAATTATTTGGCCGGGAGTAAAACCAAACTTGGAAATCCAGCAAGAGTATGCATACTTTATTACATGACATTTACGGTGCCTGTTTTTTCTGCAGCTCTTAGTCGAGTGTGAGATGTGGAAATGCTGCTTCAGTTGAAATTTCTCTTGTGCCGAGAGCGAAGGACGATGTCTGGCACCTCAAAGACTGTGGACTTCACCGATGAAGAGGATGCGGTTGTTGCTCCTGTCTCTAATGTAGTAGAGGAACGGCCGATCCACGGTGAACTCGATGGGCGGCGGCGGACGGTAGTGAGCCGATATAGGCACGAGAGAGAGACCCGTCACGGCGGTCGCGATCGTTCCTTCTTCGTTCACCTCCACGGCCGCCTTGTGGACGGCGTCCGATATTCTCAGCAACGTACTCTCACTGATGCCGGTGAAGTTGGCGCCGCTTCCGAAAACGACGTTCAGTCCGAGGGCACGCATGGCGGGCACCAGGTCGTATCGAAGATTCATTTCGAACTTGGGTATTCTGAGCACGACCTCATTAAAAACCAGCCTGCTGCCGACATCTTCCAGAACATCAAGCGACAGACCGTCCCGTAGCGTGGAGAGCCCCGTCGGGGAGTCCGGAAGCAGGACCACCATACTGAACCTTTCTCCAGAGTACGGGATCTCCACGGCGCCAGCGTGGAGCGCTTCGAGGCGGGCGTACGGGAAGCGCCTCGTGAGGTGCATCGCCGGCTTACTGACCTCCGTGGTGCCCAGGTTGAAGAAGGGCTTGTCTTTGGTTTGAGCTGGGTCGAACTTGGTCACCCAGGTCCCCTTGAAGTAGACGGCGTTCAGAATGAAGAGTATGATATCCAAAGGCTGACCTTCGGGTAGGATGCTGTTGATCTTTCCCCGTGTCTTTCCGCGTACCCAGGCGTTGACCTCAGCTGCGACTCTGGGACCTTCGTTGGCGAAGTCTACTGACCTCAGCTCCGCATCGAAGATGTCGTGCAGCTGCTGTATAAAGCTCTCGGCGATTTGGAAGTTGTTCTGTGCCAGGACCATGTTGGCAACTTCCAGGGTGACGTTCGGTGAGGACGCAAGTTCGAGCAGGTGCTTGTACGCCGCGAGCACTCTGAGTTTGTCCGTGAGGCCGACCTGGGTGTGTCCGAGCACCGATGCGAGCTCGGCTTCCGAGCTTCCTCTGGCGCCGGCATAAGCCATGCCGAATGCAGCGGCGATGCTCGTTGGCGAGAAGAAGACATTGGACGAGGGATTTTGCGTCGCTAGGTGCTTAAGGAGCTTCACGGCGAAATGGTTGTGCGCTTTGGCGAGCAGTGCATCGTCGGTCTCTGACGAGACCAACGCAAGCACCACCAGAAAGACAAACTTGGAGAGCAAGATAGATGTTTTCTTCAGTCTCTAGGTCGCAGACGCCTCCTTTTTAAACCTACTCGTGGCGGGCAGCTTTTTTCCGTGTCTTTTTATTTCAACTTTGGCACGCGGCAGCCAAGGAAGAAGCTCTCGGATTGCACCTCTGAGCAGACACAGCGCTGGGCGACTGAAGTGCACATGATTACTTCTATCTTTGTCTGCGCTTGAAGTTTATCTACGTCAGGCAGCGAAGGCATTTTATTTCGTCTGACGTGAAGACTCTTCCAAGCTCGTGTTTTGTTGCCGAAGGCGGGAGAAATACACGGGGGTGCCTTGAGGCGGCATTCACTCTCGGGTGACAGCCGCTATCGCCACTTCTGCGGCAGCATAACGTGGACATTTTGTATTCAGCCGCGCACTCAAGGACCGCGAGAACAACAGTAACAAAAAGAGATCCCGGGATCCGGTTCTGGAAAGCAAACATGGCTGACTGCTTCCATTTTTTATCTACGGCATTTTTTTTTTTTTTGCAGACACAGATTATGATCACTGTGCCTTAAACTTTGTTTTTCAATTTCGGCTCGGAAATGTTGTCTCAGAGACATGCTCACTTGCAAGAACCATAAAAAGGTGAAATAAAAAATCCTTGAATGACGTTACTCCGATCGGTGTTTTATGAGGAAATAGGTTGTATTGGTCTTTTGCAATTACGTCCCTTTCTCGCTTTTTTTTTTGTGCTAGCTGCAGTGAACGCTGGGTCGCTTCCAGAATGCTTGACGTTCACACATTGCATAGAAGTGACTCAGAGGTGCTGTTCGTCTGTGGGCAGTGCTGTGCTGCGGTAAGTGAGGGAATCCCGGTCTGCCGTGCTCAGTCGGCGTCAGAGCAGGTCCGTTGTGCTGGGTGTTTTTAGTGCAGACGCTTTCACCCCCAAACATATGATTCACGATCGATTTGAGCAAGAACTTCTCTTAGAAACAGATTTCAATGCAAACCCACGAACACGAGCGTACAGCTAGAACTGAAATACGCAGCATCGATGATGAAGCCTGGTAACGTTACGTAATATGCGATGAAGGTTTCTATCGTTTGCTTGAAGGGCATCGTCTCGCGATACTCTCGCAAATGCTAAGCAGTCTTACATCACGCGGATTGTTTTGCTCGCTCGCTGTGTTTTTTTTTTGTTCAAAAATTATTTCTCATTAAAAGCGGGTCGCAGGCATGCAGTCAATCTTCGATCCGCTTACGCATGAATACGGCACTCTAAAACTGAAACCTGAGCATTACTTCAGTAGTTATGAAGCAGCGCTTCGAAAAAGCTAAAAACGTCTCACTGTGAGCAAGATGGGTGCTACGCCTCGAGGGTTACTGATGCGGTCGGAGTTGTTGTTCTTCGCATTTTTAGTGGCATACATCTACAATAGGGGATTGCCTAAGGATCGGCAGACATAGGAAGGCCAGTGAGCACATCACTATTTTGATAGGAGAAAATAAATGGTAGAGGGTAGCAGACGTGGACAAGTACCAGCGGGTGTGCCGTATGGGTGCTTGGTATGTCCTTGGCAACCAATGCAATTTACTCTACTTTCACCTACACAGGCAAGGGACATCACATATCTGTTGCTTCTAGTAAAAACGGCACTGCCCTACTACTAGCCTGTTTGTTCTTTATTGTATTTGTAGTTCAATTATGTTTTCCTTATAAGTTAGCAGTAAGTAAATCGTTGTTCCCAAGATAAAAATAAAAAAGTGATTTTTGTAATTAACCGAAGCATATATCACCAAAAGGTGAATTAGAAGAGCATTTCTTGTGGGCGTTTTCTGATTGGCGATGTGTCACATACGAAATTAAAAATTATAGTGCCTGTAAGTCAATCCGAAATAGAAACTTAAAAGCTTTACTCACTTGAACATGTCGTCTCATCCTCCTTCATACCTTGAGTACTACAAACTTTTTATCAAAAAATAATGTTAAATATGAGCTTTAGTCTTCCGGCCGAAATAACAAATCATTGACAGCGACGTACACTTGAAACTTGCATCCACATATATAGAGTTTGTTCAAACTATTTAGAGCTCTGGTGTGCTTTTTGATCAACACATATTGTGGAAGGAGCAGGTAGAAGTTCTGCTCAGTGATCTTTCTAAAAGAGATCCAGTTCTGTGCAAGGTACGTTTATCTCTGCTTCAAAACAGCAAGCTATTACTTTAAAAAACTGCTTCTCTCACAGCTAAGTTATTGTCACCTGTTCTGCAGTACCAATACACAAACAAAAACAACTGGTATAAACTGCAAAAATGAGCGCTGCGTCTGGTTACCAATAAACCGTTAGAAACCCCCTCCGAATCCCTTTTCAAAGCATTAAATTTTGCGCCCATAATTGCTTTATATGACTCTATGCTAAAATAAAATTGCCAAGATTATTGCCAAGATGAATAAAATTGCATACATCATGAAATCTGTACACATACGTTTTAATTTTATCACTTATAATGTAATTTAACAAGAGGAACTTACACCAAGCGGTACATCGCATCAGCTTGGACTTCTAAGGGTTAATGCACATCTGTCAATCATAGCACCATTTTTTCATTATATTTAGGTCGTTTCGCAGAAGCACGGATTCAGTAATGGTGTTTACTGGGCGATATAGTATACTTCCATCCGCGAAAATGTTTATTGTCCACGTTATGCCAACGCGTATGTCATTTATGTAAATGAAGATTAATGTAGGTCCCAAAACGAAACTTTGAGGTACCGAGGGCTTCTCATGTTAGTATGAAAAGCGAACATTATCCAGCACAACACATAGATGTCCGTTGTGTAGGTGCTCATGAATAAAAACTGGTAATTTGTTTCTTTTTTTTCTATTTTTAAAGCCAAACGCTTATGTGCTAAGCGGTGAAATACATCTTAACAAAATTTATGAATACGGCACCAGCTTGTTGAAGTGGAGCGGTGTATATCAGTCATCAGCAGAGAAAGCTACGATGAACAAGATCGCCAACATTGAAACCGGGCTAGTAACTAAACAATATATAGAGACGTAATGCATAATTCATGATGAAACCATATGTTCGAGGATTTTTCAAGCAACACATGTCAGGGATATTGGTCTGTCAGTGGTCATTTCATTTTTGTTGTCAGCTTCCAAAATGCGCACATCAGAAAGCTTCCAACAGTCAGGAATTGCGTAATAATCTAGATATTGCTTGTTAGTAAGTTTGAGGATAAACGCCAGCTACTTTTTTGTGATTTTAATAACTGAGTGTTTATGCCGTGTGACCCCCGTGTGGCCCCAAAGAACCTCTCAGACTTCGTGTAGTTTCGATTGAACTTGGTCACCCAGACTCCCTTGAAGGAAGCTGCGTTGAGTAGAAGCAGCACAGAGTGGAGTGGTTGCTCTTCGGTAAGCAGATCTGTAATCTTGCCTCCAGTCTTCCCGCGGACCCAAGCGTTCACTTCGGAGACCATGGCTGGCCCAAAGTCCACCGACCTAAGCTTAGCGTCAAATAATTCTTGCAGCTTCTGCTTGTAGGTGTCCAGCACTTCGACGCCGTCCCGGGTTAAGACCAAGTTGGCGATGTCCAAGGTGACATTCGGAGAAGTGGTGAGTTCCAGGATATTCTTGCAAGCGGCGAGGACGGATGACCGGTCGGTGAGGCCCACTGCGCTGTGGCCCAGTACAGATGCGAGCTCCGCTTCAGAGCTGCCTCTGGCTCCGGCGTATGCCAAGGCGAAGGTGAAAGCGACACTTGTCGGTGAAAAGAAAATGTTTTTGGAGGATCCCCTTCAACAGCCAACTGCTTCAGCAGGTTAAGGCCGAATTGGTTGTGAGCCCTGGCAAGCAGGACATCGTCGCTTTCTTCAGCGCGTCATGCAGCCACAAGGAACAGCAATACAATCCTAGCGAACATTTCGGTTCCTATGAAAGCCGTAGGTTCAAATGCATTATGCTGTTAAGGCTTGCGTGAGTTGTTTGTGTTTTCTGAATTCCGGTTTACCACGTAAACTCTCCTCATAATGTATGCTCAGATGTATCTCATCTTTATGCAAGGGACCGGCTTCCATTTACGGCTGATTGTGGGGTTGTTCTTATTTAATTTTGCTGATAGCCGTCATAAAATATCAAATAGACTGGCCACCTAAGTCACTCCGAGATCAACAGAAACATACAAACTGGGCCAGTAGGAAGGCAGTTTCGAGGGTTCGTTGTAATCGTTCCACGAAGGTCAAACTCCCATGGGCTGATGGATTGCTGGACTTAAGATAGATATTTATGCCGGTCACATCATGAAACTGTCTCACAAATTTCGGGGAACCAGTTTGCTGCTTTTCTGCTTACTCATATGCGAGAGGAGACGTTCGCTTTTTAGGAGAAGCCACCAGGCCATTTTGTGTCCCACCTAAAAAACAAATAACCCTAAAGAAATGATTTTACAAGGAAGGCTGGAGGTAAGAGGCTTAAGAGATATGCGTTGAGAGACGGGAAGGGAACGTAGTGGGTTAATCGTAACAAACGCAAGTTAAGACTATCCTAGATGAAGTCAAGAAAAGGAAATGATCAGTGGCAAGACAGATTCAAGGGGAAGGCAAACATAGCAGGGGGCTACATAGAGTCGGGGTGAGGATTACGGGTTTAGGAACTTTGCGAGGATACGATGGCCACAGCTAGCACAGGACAGGGTCGACAGGAAGACCGACGTAAGGGGGCTGTATACTGCAGTGCAGTTATTTGGGCTGATGATCATGATGGTACCGGTAACGCAGGAGGCCGTAGCTTCCTGAAATTGCTGGCCGCCTCAAGTATTCTCCCTCAAAGTCAGTATGACGTGGCTTCCCCTACTGAGTATTAGATTTTGACTGCATCTGTGTACAGTGTTCTGCTTTACACTGCTCTTACGTTGTAATCGTCGAATGAATAACTTACTGCGGTGAAATAATTTAGTTATTACGCTTTACAGTGGCGCACTTGCAAAGCTATATGTCTGACGAAATCCTAGGTGACTTTTGTCCGCATGCTGCACAGTAGAACAGAGGTAACATTGCATGAGGGTCTTTGTTTTTTCCATCGCTTGAGGAAACCTGCACCCGCTCCTTGCGTCCAATGTTTCTTGAGCACAGTTGAGGCTGGTTAAATTAATATGGACGCTGAAGTACTTTATAGGTAATTGCGGAATGACTCCACAGCGTGGAGTTCCACGTACCTTACTCAAAAGCACAAGGGAAGGGGTTCATAGATTTTATTTTTTCCTTACAATTCGATTGCACTTCTATTGACAATTTATTATTTTTTTTACGTTCCTCCCCTCCTGAGCTCTATTTGCCAGAAAAAAAAGCAGCAAACGCAAATGTTTTTGATAAAGGGAAAGGCGCAGGAGTAGTCGGACTCTTGCGGAATATAAATTTCCTTCTGAAGCGAAAGCGGTATAGGTGGACCCAATAACCCCGTGTGGTGCAAAAAAATAACAAAAAGCCGAGCAGAGTGCTGTTCAAGACGGCGATTTGTACCGAGGCTCCGATTAATGCCATAAAGTTAGATAACGAGGGACTTTTACGACGGCGGATGCGTGAGTGAGCAGCGAACGCGAATTCTGTGTTTGGAGACGCCGATAGGCGCGATAGCCCTACAATCCCTTTCGGCAAGCCACCACATCCCACTAATGACCGTCAGGCATTCGTATTCGCTATACATGCCTTATCGCTTGAAGGGCGATCAAAAGAGAGGCTTCAACTCCGCAACCGGTTCCCTCTTGCAGTAGAAATCGAATGAAAAACGCTGGCGGCACTGTCTCTTGCATCGGCAGGCAGGTTAACAAGACGCTGCAGGAAAAGCACGCCTGTTTCGGCAGCAGACGGTACCCAATAGTCGACGCATTATAAGTATTGCAGCACAGCAGTTTGAAAAAATCATTTAGTAGCTAGATGTAATGCAGGCCACTTAGACCCCTTTTTTAGAACTCTTTGTCATGCCCCTGCTACTGTTTGCATCATATCACAGGAAAATGAGAACTGAGATGTCGAGCGTTTCTTAGTCCTATACGTGATACGTGAGAACGCTTCTATATGTTAGTGCCTCTCTGGGGACGATAAAAGTTTTGACGATACTGGACGACACTGGTTTTGTAAGGCAACACTACGCGCGTAAATGGTAAATTGGTTTCTGAGAAAAGGAAATGGCGCAGTATCTGTCTAACATATCTCGGCGGACACCTGAACCACGACACAAGGGAAGGGAGGAAGGTGGGAGTGAAAGAAGAGAGAGAGAGAGAAAGAGGTGCCGTAGTGGAGGTCTCCGGAATAATTTCGACCACCTGAGGATCTTTAACGTGCACCGACATCGCACAGCACACGGGCGCGTCGTGCGTTTCGCTTCCATCGAAACGCGGCCGCCGCGGCGACACCGAACCATTTCGCGGAGCTGACGAAAGGCCATACTGCGCATGCGCGAGTAGCAGTGACGTCACGGGGGCCGCCGCGTGCCGGGGCCGCCGCCGCTGCCGTGCGCTTTCCATCGCCTCTCTCCCTCTCCTAGTTGTTTTCGCAATCCTCCAGGTTTAACCAGAGCTAAACCACTGCCAATTTTTTTCTGAGTAAACGTACCTTTACACTAATGGAGCTGTTCTGTCGCATCTGTTGTTGATTTATTCAGCACGTACATGCACGGACAAAAGTAAATAAAGTATGCTCTTGCGTTATAATTATAATCACGCCTTTCCTATCGGAAATGAAGACATGTTACTTATCGATGACAAAGCGCACTACAGTCCACCACCTGCCTGCAAATACCACAGCTGCCTTTTTCAATTGGGCAACGCGTGAAATATTTTAGAAGGCAGTAGCATGCTCCGTTTAATTTTTTTTCCGCGCCTGTATCGGAAGAAAAATCTATTCTGACCATACAGTACAAGCCATAGAACAGAACAAAAAAAATGCAAAAGAAAGACACGAAGAAGACGCTGATTGAGACTGATTTTTAAAGTTCACAAAACAACGCCCTCAGCCGCATAATATAGCTCTTGTTTCGTTAGAAGTTTCTGCGGTAGTCCAGTATGTGACATAGCAAAGAGACCGCACGGTGTACGCACGGAAAACGTGCCTCTCACTGTGTCCCATCTCTCCCATGACTGTATGTCTTCGCTAGCCCAGTGTGTTTTGCACAAAGGGCACTACATTCTAGTAGAGAGAGTAGCAGTTCTCTGGGGGAGTCGACCCACCAACTAAGATAACCAGGACGAGTGCTAGGAGGAGCCACACGCCTTTATAATCGAGTAGGCCTTAACGAGGGGTTACTTTCTCCTTAGATTCTATGTCAGCGTGTTCTAAATTGGAAGATTCAGCACAGCGAAGTTCTGGGCTGGTTGGTTCGACATGTTCAACGGTAAAACGAACCGCGACAGGAAGAGGAGTTAGGAAGAAACTTACCACTCGCCATGTCCACTTCTCTTCCTACGTCCTGTTCCTGCCGTGGTTCTTTTATTTTTTATTAGTCGTCTCTATATTATACGCTAGGCTGCTAGTACAATATTTCTGCCGTTAAACTGAACGGCGCTAGCACAACCGCATGTAAAAAAAAAAACACGAAGACTTCATTGTCTCTTTTTTTGCAGGCTGTGTAGAATTGACCACCGTGAGTTAGGCAAGGTACAGTGGGATCTCACTCTAGTGTTAGCATGCTGAAAACGGCACCACCTGAGAAGTCCTAATTGAAACAGCCCTTTCCCAATTGACCTTCGAGTCATGTTCCGTGGGTGACTGGTGCACACACAGACGCAGATCGCTTTCTGCCGTCGACAGTGATGAGACATTAGAAATCATTAATCTCGCACCCTCTCCACCCTTCTTTTCATCGCCTACCGTCGCTGTGACAGCTGGCCCTAATTGACTCTTCACCTTTTGCACGCGGCCCAGCGTCCCGTTCGAGACAGCGCCCAATACGTGACGGGCATAGCGTGCTGGAAGTGTACAGGTGTGCCAGTTAGTTCACTTGGTTTTATGTTTCGGTTTGCGTTTTTTTTTTGTATGTGTAGTGAGACTACTGTTCGAGGGAATGCGGGGAAGACGCTTTGAGCGCAGCATATTTTTCCACCCCACAGTAGCGCGCTTGGTGACACCCAGCAGTTGCATGAATGGAAATATGCTACGGTCTTAACAAGAATAAGAAGCAACCTATAATTGGGGTCACCACAGTCACCACTAGTGCACGTGCATGCTGCAAATATAGGATGCCCGTGACCCGCTTTTCTCGCGACTGTCTACGACCTTTATCATTGTCTCTGCTCAGGGGAAAACAGCAGAGGAGTTAAAGTGAGCAGCAACTACACTCCTACGCACTGACCGACATCGACTGCTAGCTCGTCTGTGTTGCTTCATACTGTTGTTTAAGCGCGTAGCAGCCGCATCGTTCTGCTCTATACATTGTCATACTTGAATTGCGAGGACGTGGGCCGGAAGGCCAGGCGAATTGCCAGAAGAGTTTTGTTTTTGTTTGCGCCTTTGGCGTTCACAACGTCGCAACGACTAGTTCCTGTTTAGGTATATCTGCCGATAGCTTTGACCCTGGCAAACTCGCGTAACTGCAAACCTCGACAGCATTTGATACTTATAAACATTAAGCTTCACTATAAGTAAATACAGGGCACTTATGGTCTACGGATAAGTTACTATAAGCTTCTGTTCCATCCGTGTTGACTACCCCTCGGTGTGCTGGCGTGTGACCATCAGGCATGGCTCGATGAAAACAGTAGTTCTGACACCAAACAGATTATAGCACTAATGATAGAGAATGTCAGATGGTTACACCTGAGCAATTGTTAGGAGCGATTCTGCGATCAATTGTTACACCTGAGTAATCATTAAAGAATAAAATGTGATCAGAGAATTAAAAAAAGGCAAGCAATCAATTTCGATCTTAGCTTGGGCTACGTTAGTCTTCTGGGTACCTTTAGTGAATGCTGCCTTTTTTTTTTCCCTAAAGCCTTTCTTTATCACTAATAACGACGTTCCGTGAAACTTGTGCACTCTGAATGTTAGTACCATGTTGTTAGTTAATGTTTCTGAGAAAATGCGGTTGAATGATAACTTGCGTCCAATAGACGCTTTCACGGAAACATATGTAGTTCTCGCCGCGAGGCTACAGCACCGCTCCTACCTTTAATGTAGACGTCCTGTTTCGTAAGAAGTTCCGGGCCAGTCTTTGGTTTGCCTTGAGCGTTGCAGATTCCAGAAGTGTCCGAGCAATGGCGCGAACGACAGCAGCTTGATCGAAACGGGCACAAATTCATGTCAGGATTCTCCATCCCTGGTTGAAGGTTGAAGGTTTCAAAGTTCAGCGATTTCAAATTGCCTGGCGCTCAATGCTAACAACGAATGCCGAGTGGTAGCCTCTCACAGGAGGGTCGCTTTCTTTACCCAGATACCCGACTCGCTTGCGCATGCGCTGGCACCACGAAATTACATCGTTATCATTGTAGATAACGAGAGCTACCTTCTCCCACTTCTGGGATGTTATGTCTGGGTAGCGCGCTTTAGTGTCGGTCAGCCTTCGACAAGCGGTCCACTCATGTAGAGGCCGGAACTGTGGCCTTGCGCTTGTCATCGTTCGTTCCATGCGGGCCCGTTCTTGTCGCATTTTTAGCTGCCTGGTCGATAACGTTATATCAAGATCTCGCGTCCGACACCCCACTTTCTTCTCGCATGTGCATGCTTGAGCATAGGCCATATGCCACGTTTAACCCTTTAATGCCAAAATTATTAAGCAAAAATTTCGAGGACACTTTGGCAACTAAAGTGTTGAGAGGCGAAAGCCGAGGACACTATGCCGTAACGACTTCCGGTGGATGTGGCGTCCCATCGTACCCGTGGCTATATCGATACCCAAATTATACATCTTTCGGGATTTTAAGTGTTAATTACGCTTAATTACACATTTTTCCATCTAATTTGACACAAATTCGATGTTTTTCCGACCATTCTGCGACAATTTTCACTATGCCGTGACAACTTCCGGCGGATATGACGTCACATCGTTCCCGTGGCTATATCGATGTCCGCGCTATTTCAACGCAGTTTCGATATTTTTGCCTATAGTTAATTAACTCATTCATCTAGAGTCATCAAACTTGGCTTCCAGGTTAATTTTTCCTCCTCTATCTGAAGCAATCATTGGTTTTCTTCTATCTTTTTTAGCTCCCGAATTAAACGCGTGTGTTAACGGACGACAGTATGAGCCATTAAAGGCTTTCGTCTTAATAAAAGAAAAAATCTTTACCTCCATATTATGCTAGCTGATCTACACGCATTCTAAAGTCAATTTCAAAATTTTCTGACAGAAAGTGAAATTCGAGGAATGGGACGTGGCCAATTGGAATTTCGTTCATTCTCTGGAGTTGTTTCAAGTTGTGTGAAAGACTAAATCGAAATCCTCGAGCCAACTGCAATGCCTAGAGACAGTAAGCAATTTTTAAACTAACAAACGTCTCTCTATTTGCTCCGCAACTTTTCTCAGAATACGCGAGGCGAAGAATTCTAGGGAAATGGCTGGGAGACGCTCATTTGCGCCATCCTTTTCTGCACACAGTTAGCTCAAATTGGCATCAAATATTCTGTAAAAAAAGCGGTAATTACTGACAAGCTGACATCAAACCTAGCATGCAAGCTCCATCTATAGTACTGAGCACACGGCGTGAACACTGTATTGGTTACTGGCCCATTCCTGGTATTCCTTGTCCGCAGTTGTCGAATACAAAATTTCAACAAGTGCTCGCGATTTTAGCCAATACAACAAATTCAAGAAATGCGTCTAGGGTGTCGAAACTGGTAGCATCACAAACCTCAATCTCATCATTGCTTTAAGGCGTAATTCGTTAGTGTATAATTAAACGCAAATCACTTTGACAGACTAATGACGCAACAAGAGATGTTGTGGCCACATCTTGCATTCGGTACCGCACCCCAGCGAATCGATGGTGATTCACGGCTTTCTCAACCCGATGAGGCTTGTATTGACTACGACTGGGGAGTACTTGCTAAAATGCGCCACCAGTGCTTGATGAAGATGGTTTTTTTTGGGCCGGGAACGATATCTGCGCACATTAATTAAAGTTTGGATGAACATAACGTGTATCATGGTGTCACAAAAAAAAACACTAAGCTGGCTACAGATTGGATTAACACAAAACAGCGAACCTCAACGATGGTTAAACCAAGGCAAAGCCTTTCACTATATGGCCGCACATGAGACCTTTTGGGAACGCTTTTCTACTAGGGGCCTGCGGCAGAGAACAGTTCCTGAAAATATGGTGAGATGACTTTAAAATAGAGCTCCTGCTTTATCTTAAGTCCTTTAAGATAAAAGTAAAACTGGAAACGGTTTCTGCACGTATTCGGCCTCCGATATTCGCAATCATCAGCAAAAGTTAATGCTCCCCAGAATAGAATTCATCAGACGCACGATAATGACGATAAGTGCTACCTCGACAGCTGTAGTGCTGACGGCATAGATGCGGAGATGGCGACGCTCGTGCATCGTTGTGTACTACCCACGAGTACTTGATTTTATTCCCTCTCGTCTGCCCACTTATGGAGAGCTAATGCACAAGGTGTGTTTCGCCTAACACTTTACACAATTTTAAATATAGGCTTTTGGAGTTAGAAGAACGTTTTTTTCCGGCATAGCACTGTCAGCAGTGTATTAGATCAGAATATGGCTAAGATGTGCTAGTAGCCGACTGGATAACTATTACTAAATAGTTAACTTAGTTAACCATTACTGTTAGGCTCGTTAATTATTTAAAAGTGTGTAGCCTACCGTAAGTAACACCCATATCGGTTTTCAGAATTTAGAAAACGCGTTTACCACCGGCGCTGTGGTTGATTTGCCAGCAAGCTTCTCGAAAGCGCTCGCATTTTAGCGCGATGTAGGCAATATTTGTTGGGCCACAGCGCCGAGGGTAACCGCGTTTTCGAAATTCTAGAAACTGATATGGATATTACTTACGGTGGGCTACACGCCTTTCAGTAGTTAAGGAGCCCAACAGCAATCGTTAAAAAGTTAACTATTACGTATTACTTAAACAGCCTGCTAGTTATAACGCATTGGCTGCATTCTGATGTACTACACCGCTGTCAATGCTATGTGGAAAAAATGGGTCTTATAAATCAAAAAGCCTATTTTTAAAAATTGCAGAACATCTTAGATGAAACACCTAGCGCGTTGCATGCAGTAGTCGAGAAAGCAAGGCTTGTCGTTGTACACTCGTGGGTAAAAGTTTGCGTAATGCAGACTCGCGAAGAAACAAATTATTTTTACTTTGCCACGCTAGTCAGTCGGCTAAGAATGCCTAGAAAGAATGCATCACGCACGTTCCCTCGTGCTTAAATGTTCTTCATTCAGAAAGAAATGTTTTTGCTCGAATCTGCATCCCGCAAACTTTTCAGCATGACTGTACACTGAAGCTATACTTTGTCTTCCTTGACAGGGCTGGCGATATTGCTGCACGCGACCTTAGAGCGTTCGAGGCCCACGCTTCGTAGCATTTTGTCCGCGCCAAAGATATAATTCAAAACTCGCATCAGTTCACTGTGCTCAATACTGTCGACATGCTTTCCTACCGCTCATGCAGCTCCTGACAAATAACGAAGTTCTGTCACGGTGGCCCTTTCTAAACGTTATTTGTGACTCGTTGCTTTTTAAGTAAACGGAAAGTGGGCTCATGCATCGAAGAATAGATAGGGAAAGCTCTCAACTGAAATGTCTTGTTTTTTTATTTTTCTGCCAGCGTGTTTATGACCGTCTATTCACAGCTCTTCTGGGATGGGTGTAGAGGCCAGAGAGAAAGGACAGAATGAAGGGTGAAAAACACGAATCTGGGCACAATTTTTCAAGATTTTGTCTTCTCAACAAATGCATCAGCCGGTTCACTGTGTCCGTGAGCTCGCGACATGACCACATTTCAAAAAGCTTGCCTCTGGAGCGAAAATGTTGACTTTCTTTCGCTGAGGAGACCATGCTCCCTTGAGAAATAAACGATATTTATTTTTTTGTTTGCAGCATCGAATTCTTTGTATATATCTCGGACTATCAGAGAGCGGCGGCAGCTTGGCCGAACTGATGCACCTCTCCAGGGAGCGCTTGCGGTCTGTTGTGAAGGTAAGAATGTTAAATGCAATTTATGAAATGGTATCCAGCGAAAAAAAAAAGCGTTTTCTTAAGTTTTATGTACTCGGCATGTGAGGCGATAAAATGGACGAGCAATACAATAGGAGAAAAGACTCAAATTTTGTCTGGATTGAAATGGCAGCCGACATGATCAAGAACGTAGCGCGCAAATAACGCACTGTATATCGATTAAAATCACGTCCTTGAGCAGGACCTAATTTGCAGCAACCTTTGGCTTTATTTTTTATGGCCCACGTCGCAACAGACTAAGTACAGATCGGCGGCCTACAAAACACAATGAACTGCTAAGAGTATTTTCGTAAGAGCATCGCCTGAAATCACATCCTCGATTTATCATGTAAGTATGTGTTACTGAAAAATTAGCCAAGGAAACTATTCTCACCACAACACAGTTAAAAATATTTCCAGTAATAAAGGGCTCAAGAAAAGTTGTAATTTGGCTTCCTTCCCGGGCCCAAACTGCCGCGGCTTCCAGGTGGGAAATCAATGTTATTTTTTGTGCTTAGCTAGCACAGATTACTTTAAGGTTTCATGCCGATGGAACCCTTGGAATATAACATGTCATAGATAACGTCATAGGTCAATGTCCCCAATCTCATTACAAGTACCAACTGTGGTGCTACCACACTGAGAGCTTGTATCAATTCTTTCCTAAATGGTCTCTGAAAATGGCGTTGCAGGATAGAAATATCATTCGGCTAGCAAAGCTCACCCATTCTTGAGAGTAACTTCCTGAGAGAGGAACCAATACAAACCCTGTTAGAGTTGTTGAGTGCGAGCAGGTTAACCCTCAAGCTATCCCCTTCAAATCCTGTTAGACTGTACTATTATTATACACCCAGCAGAGAACATACGATCTATTATTCGCACTCTCCCGACACTATTGAACAAACTCCAAGGGAGCGGCAATAATGCAGGGAAAACTGTAACAAAAGAGCTCTCAAGCTCTTTTTAACGTGTTAGCGTTACCGGTCCCGTTCAGCAGAGAACCGGTGTCGGCGGGGCGAGAAACTTGGTACAGTTATGACCTTCACCACATAACCTCACGCGGGTGGTTCAAGCACCTCACAACAATCACACATTACCACAGTGACGTCACTACACAATTCCTCATTGCTCTACAGGGCCGTGACGTGATTCCATCATTATTGCGTAGTGCTTCTTAAGCAAGAAAGGTAGTGGCACTAAAACGGAAATTAATCTAGCCGGGAGTCGAAGTTCTGCCCCTTCGGTCGCGAGGCGGGCGCGCTCCCCCAAGACTACTCAGGAACATTCGTTCAGTGCGATAGTTTAGACCATCACCTCATATGCATGGTCATCAGCGCTATCGCATTACATTATTAAGGCTACGTAAGCGTCCCCACAGTTTCCCCTATGATTATATGAGCGTACATGTGTTCATGCTTGTATTCTTTGTTCCTAGAGTTATTTCTGATTTTTTTTTCGTGGCCAACACTATTCGTGCCATTGTTAATTTTTCAGTCTCTGTCTGCATATATTCTCTTATCCATGTATTTTGAGCTACCTATAAGTGCGATTGCTTTATCTCTACAAGTTACACCAATGTATTTTTGAAGTGCCAGTAAGAGAGATTTCATTTTTTTTTTTGTGTGTGTGCGTGAAGTTCTTCATATAAGGAATTCAATACCGCGAAAATTTCTGTTGAACAGACAAGGGCAGTCGCCCCGTTAAGCTCCTTTGACAGCAGCTGTTTGCGGCTGGCGTCTCCTTTGGAAAAAGGAAGTTAATGATTTGTTATCGCGCAACTTTCTTCCTAGCCATAAAAAAGTAATTGTATTTCTGCAATGAGTGGCGGCCATCACTTAACGCCGTTTAATTCCCCCTGATACCAACTCGTTTCAGGAACAAGCCACGATGAAAGCAGTACTGCTGTGCCTCGCCGCCCTCTCTACATGCTTAGAAGCACAGAAGGAGGGGCTACCCGCTGCCAGCAACTACTTGGGTCTTCGCCTCCTTCCCATACTCCCACGGGAGAGTGAGAAGAACGTGTTGTACTCTCCGCACAGCATTTCGGCGGCCATGGGAATGGTCTACGCTGGGTCGAAAGGCGCCACGCAGGAGGAACTCTACGCTGGCCTGGGCTACAGGCAGGCTCACATAACCAAGGACATGGTATACCGACAGCACCAGGAGTGCACCGAACGGTTGAGAGCGCCTTCAAACTCGACCGTAAACACTGCCAACGCAGCTGTCATTCAGCGAAGCTTCGATGTCCTGCCTGCCTACGCGGATGTCTTGGCGGAATCGTTCGGCGCTACACTAATGAAAGTAGATTTCGAGAAGAATGGACAAGAAGCCGTAAAGAAAATTAATGGATGGGTAAGCAATCACACCCATGGTCTGATCAAGAAATTGTTTGATCAACCACTTGCAACAACTACAAAATTGGTGCTCGTGAATGCTGTTTACTTCAAAGGCTTCTGGGCGGCACAGTTTAATAAGTCGGACACAAAAAAGCTGCCATTCTACACTAACGGCAACACACAAACAAATGTGGACATGATGTCTGGAAAAGTCTTTGCAGGTTACAGCTATTCCAAGAAATTGTCCGCGGACCTTCTGGATCTGCCGTACAAAGGTGGAGACTACGTTATGACAATCATCCTGCCTGAAGCTAAAGATGGGATCACGAAGCTGAGGAATCTTTCGATGGATTTTCTCACATATGACTGGCGAAAAATGAACCTCATAAGACTCTGGGTGTTCCTTCCAAGGTGAGCAGATCTCCTTCCTCAGTAAGATAAAAGGAACATAGGAGCCTACGTAGCAGAGCATGTGTTTGTTCATAGGTACCTTCACATGTGTTAGCACTTACAGACTGCCGACAGCCTCTAGTCTCGGTGAGGGCGAGGGTTCTGAGCAGGCTCATTGGTCGAACCATGTGTTAAGCAGCACCCTTCGAAAAGTCAAGTAGTTGCAGATAAAAACATTTGCACAAAGTGCAATCAGAAAGGAAGTAGTATCCTTCCCAAAACACGGCTTATGCGTCGACCATGACCTCTCCCATGTTTGTCAGCAGCGACAACTTGGCGGCAGAGGTGTGGAAAGGTGAGAACGGAACTCGCGACTTCACGTGGCCATCACTTTGTTCCTACTAGTCAGTGATTAGCATTCTATCCAGTCAGCGTGGTGAATTGTGATGGCGTCTTGCTCGACATAACTCCATTCTGGCCAACCAGTGTCGCGCGTTGTCATGACGTCACATGTTCAGCATCAGTAACGACGTCGCATGAAAGGTAAACGTGGCCTTAAAAGCTGTCGCTATTTCCGTCTTGGGTACGTAGTCCGTTTTGTACGCGATATATTGTATAACAAAGCAGGTAAAGGTATGGCAATATTGCAACCGATTAAAACTGATATGACTACTTACCTGGCCCAATCCGCTTTTTTGACACAACCGCTGTGCGCATGTACACCTGTCGTTCACGAGTTTCATTGAGCATTTTAGGCATTGGACGTTTGGGCATTTTCGATGCTTTGACGGCGTTTTGACAACCTCTTGTCGTACCCTTATTTTCTGAGCAATCTTACCGGCGCCTCCCTCCATTTGTCGAAACATTGCTCAGAAAACTTGGGCTGTCCCCTGTCTCTTGTTCCGGTTCGTGCTGTCAACAACTGATCCTTCCCTGAGGTCTAGCTGCAGTAGATTGTCGTGTCGCAAGCGTTATAAGGTTGGAACATGCTCCTTTTCTGGTCTTCCAGAAATGCTGTCTCGTTTTTTGTTGCACGCAGGTTCAAGTTCACAGCGCATTATTCGTTGAAGGAGCCGTTAGCCAAGCTGGGCTTGCGCAGCATCTTCGATCCTCAAGTCGCCGACCTGTCGGGCGTAACGGCCAGCAGAGAGCTATCCGTGACCCAGGTGGTGCACGAGGCAGTCATCGAAGTGGACGAGACCGGCAGCACGGCGGCCGCCGTCACTAGCACTCCAATGGGGTCGGCCAGCCCCGGTAGACGCCCGCCGAATACCATCCGCGTTGACCATCCGTTCTTATTTTTCATTCGAAGTACCAAGGACAATAGTATCTTGTTCGTGGGAGAAGTCAACAAGCCCTGAGCTGGTCATGCGTGGCAGTTAGAGCTTGCTTGTGTCCCTTTCGACAGTGTCTCGTGTGACACTGATCTAAGAGTCTGATTTCCTCCAAAACTAGCATAGCTTGCATAGCTGGCAGGGTTTTTAGGGTATTTCAGTGCAACGCAGCTAACCGACAAATTCGTGATGTATAAAGAAGAATTATTCAGCGGAGTGCGTCGTTCTAACCACCGCGATGAGTGTGTAATTGTTGAGTGCAAATAAAATATGGGAGCATTTCCTAATTCTTCACGGAAGAAGGGCTCTATTAACAGGGACTTATACAAGGGCTGCCCCTAAGTTGATTCAGAAAGAGATAATGAGCTAACATCTATACCAGCAATATCACGGGGTATGGTTAGCTTTTAAAATGCGGGAGAAAAAAACTGAATATCTTGGAGATAAATGTATGAGAAACAATGGAAGCGTGAGTTTTCAGGCAGAGCTGTTTCCAATGGTTAACAACTAAGTGGCCCGAAAGATTATTAGAAACCGCACTAACCTTTTGCTGCGTATTTACTTGCTTAGTAACTGGTCGTTTTCAGTTCGGCTAGTTGATACAGATGCTGCAACTGAGGAGTAAACAGTGCATTTATATAGGACACCATGCATGATTCTGTCCTGCTCTTTTTCCCATGTACCTTTGCGTGGTCAACGTGGTATTCAACTCTAGCGTGGCCGCAACTTGACTGTTCAAGTCTCATTGGTCCTTCGAGTTGTTCGCTGTGGTCAAGCATGCTTTCACACCCCCCAAAACGACAAGAGTGGTTTTAGTCTTTCCACGCCCGACCTCAGAAACGCTGGGTTGGTTGCCACAAATGAGACTCTGGAATTAAAGTTTGCCACAACCGTATCAGAGATTTCTCGCCTTGTAAGTTAATATATGATAAAATGTCTGAAACTGATAAGTTATCATGGTTTTTCCATAAAGTACGTGCCCTCGTGTGCGCTCCCAGTGAGCTCGATGATATTGTGGTGCCTTGGAAAGTTGGCGGTTGCCTCAACCGCCTTCCTTTAGCTACATACTGTCAATATTTCACCACCTGAATATCATACATCCCGGTAATACAACGCCCGACCACTGTATTATGCTCTTAGTCTACGCGCACCTTGTGGAATGCGAAAAGAAAACGTTCTGAAAAAAAAAAAAGTGCAGCAGTGAAGCTACCCTCTGAAACCCACGGGGCAAGATTTTGTGGCAGCCAGGCGATATACTGAGCTACTCGTACTACGCACGCAACACTACGGAAACGTCTCCCATAATACGGAAGCGCAGCCCTCGCCGTTCGTGAACGCTCATGTCACGCTTTTACGGTCTAAATGCAGGCATTTCTGTAGAGGCACGTTGAGCAAAATCTAATCTATCGGCGCACCAGTCGTCTGGAGTAAGGTAATGTCTACGACGATGCTAGTCGTTCTGTACATCGTGCGGTCAATGGCGCCTGCATGTGATATTTCGCAGGCGTTTGAAAAGGAACGTTTGCATCTAACCTGAGGCGTATGTGCTTTTATACCGAGACTTGATTTGTTTAATTTGGCCATGTGGGTAGTCACTTATACATCTGTGGCTCACTACTTGCTTCAAGAATTTATTTCAAGCTAACATAAGATGTTCGCAGCGTGTATGCAGGCTCCAATTCCCCAAACTCGGGATGATTTGAGAGCCAAAAATTAGAACCCTGCTTTCTGTCCTTCCCCTAGGGCATAATGTGACGATAGCTGCTCTTCCCTCCCCCCTCCCCCCGACTTTTTTTTTTACAATGCTTTTTCATTAAACGCTTGTCATACTGGCATGCCGCTGATGGCAGGCGCCGAGATGATAGGCGGAATTTAAGCTCACCTCGCGGCCCTACGCCTTGCGAGCGGCTGATGCAACCGTCGGTCAACCACAGAGGTTATAAACACGAGCCCGGAGGTCGTTGGGAAACGGAGAGAGAGAGAGGAGCAGCGACCTGGTCAGCCGGGTCTTCACCGTTCACCACCAAGCGAACGCCGTCTCGAGAAGCTACTATGCTGTCGGTTCCCGTGCCGAACCTTTGCTACGTTATGTTGTAAATACAGCATCTAAAGTCCTTTTCGTTTGTACTGCTGTCATCTTTTTTCGGCTGTCGTACCCTTGCTTGGAAGGCTCGCGAGTGGCAGAAATTTCGGTCGCGCTACCTTGACAACCTTTACAAGAAATAGTTGCTTTTTTTTTCTATTTTTACAAAGTCCAGGCGTGCACCCTGTCAGAAGTTCTGGGCCCATCAATGCTTCGACCCCGTACTTCCGTCCATGTACAAGCTGGGAGTCAAACATAAAACACAAATCTTGCAGAGGGTAGGCCCGCTTTCACATTTCACACCATTCGGTAGCGCTACACCAATAAAACACCTTTTCCTACGTTTTCGTGGAGCCCGAATGGCAGCCAGGTACGCAGCGGGTGTTCTGCACCTTTCACAGTACTCACACGCTACGATAATCGCAACACCGGCCGCATTCCCTGCTGTCTGTGCGATACGCTTGTACAACACCTAGCGCCGCAGCATGGTCCTCCCTAAGCATGGACAAGGCTCGCCCACAGCGTTGAGGCGAAGCATCATTTCCATTTAAATTTATTTCGGACATAAATACACGATGTGAAATATGTCCACGAGGTAAAGCAAAAGGAGACTCCTGTGTTTCCTGACGAGGCCTTCACCCATCATGACAAATACAACTAAAGAAACACTCTGATAGTAGGCAGTAGTGGCCGTAGTGGTAGCAATAGTAGCAGAAGTTAATGATATTGTCAGTAGTAGTAGTAGTAGTAGTAGTAGTAGTAGTAGTAGTAGTAGTAGTGGTGGTGGTGGTGGTGGTGGTGGTGGTGGTGGTGGTGGTGGTAGTAGTAGTAGTAGTAGTAGTAGTAGTAGTAGTAGTAGTAGTAGTAGTAGTAGAAGTAGTAGTAGTAGTAGTAGTGGTAGTGGTGGTGGTGGTGGTGGTGGTAGTAGTAGTAGTAGTAGTGGTAGTAGTAGTAGTAGTGGTGGTGGTGGTGGTGGTGGTGGTAGTAGTAGTAGTAGTAGTAGTAGTAGTAGTAGTAGTAGTAGTAGTAGTAGTAGTGGTGGTGGTGGTGGTGGTGGGGGTAGTAGTAGTAGTAGTAGTAGTAGTAGTAGTAGTAGTAGTAGTAGTAGTAGTAGTAGTAGCAGTAGTAGTAGTGGTGGTGGTGGTGGTGGTGGTGATGGTGGTGGTGATGGTGGTGGTGATGGTGGTGGTGGTGGTGGTGGTGGTAGCAGTAGTAGTAGTAGTAGAAGTAGTATTAGTAGTAGTGGTGGTGGTGGTGGTGGTGGTGGTGGTGGTGGTGGTGGTGGTGGTGGTGGTGGTAGTAGTAGTAGTAGTAGTAGTAGTAGTAGTAGTAGTGGTGGTGGTGGTGGTGGTGGTGGTGGTGGTGGTGGTGGTGGTAGTAGTAGTAGTAGTAGTAGTAGTAGTAGTAGTAGTATTAGTAGTAGTAGTAGTAGTAGTAGTCTGCCTAATCATGCAACATCCGCGATTAGGGAAGAACGACGAAGTGTCCATGCTAAGGTGGCTGCATATGCGCGGGCGCATGTTGCAGCAACGGAAATGTGCTCTCCTGAATTCAAAATTTTCGTTTCGAATCGAATCGCCTCCGTTATTTATATATATGCGAAATTTAAGTTGATGAGACCCTTTACCCACCATCAGTCGTCTGTGTTAGGAAATTTAAATGGACCTTGTTTGAGTTTCTGTGATCACTACTGCACTGAAACGTTAAAAAAAATTGCAGTCATCGCCTGGTCATGGTCAATCCCCCTTCCAAACCTCGCAACATAACCACCCTAGAATCTCACTCGATAATATATGCCATACAGGAAGCATCTCTACTCCCTAAACATCAAACCATAAACATCAATATTCTATACCTACTCCAGTAGAGCCGTTCGCAAAAAAATACGGAGGGCGCTTAAGGTTGCTTACGCGCTATGAAAGCGAAAGCATCTGTCATGAGCTAGCCTCCATTTTGACTAGTAGCTGTATGCTATGTGCAACAATAAATCGTTTCACCCCACCTGGAACGCTGTACGTCGTGCGGCTGCGTCTTAAATGTGAAACAAAAGTCGGGGAAAGGAATACTATATAAAGGTACATATGTCGTTGGTTGGAATACTGCCGTGAACTAGCCTGCAACTTGACTAAGAGACGTATGCTATGGGCAAGGAAACACCGTATGACACTACCTGAAACGCCGCATCATAAACAGTTGCGTCATAATTTTGATTCGAATGTCGGGGAAAGCATACAAGTGGAGGCACATCGTGAGTTTATATGTAGTCGGTTGGAATCCCTGTCGCAAGCTAGCCTCAATCTTGACTAGCGATGTACGCTTTGTGCATTGCGAACCACAGAGCAAGGACATGTCCTTCGGAAAGTTCAAGCTAACGCTCACCTCACTAATGCTCTGCAACTTCGAATGTCGTGACACAGCTCACTGTCCGAACTGTCCCGGGATCAGTGCAGACACAGAATACATTCTCTTCTCATATAACACTGTCGTTAAATCCCCTTATTCCCCTTAACCTCCCCCTCCTTCCTGAAGTGATTAGCTTCACTCGGGCTCGGCAGATGACCAACGGGCGTTAACGGAACAAGCACTCTTTTCACTGGACCTTAGTGCTGGCCTTAAATAAAGCTCTTTCCGCCTTCTTCCTACTGGGTCGGCGCCATTATGTCTAGAAGGCAACAAGAACAGTCACAACATCTTTTCATTGAAAAATCTCGCCATCCATATAAATACGTTCCCTAAATCAAGAGATTTGGATATATGTCATACGAGGAAGCTGTGGTCGCGCATGCGCCGTCAGGTCTTCTGGTGTCCAGCAAATGTCTCTCAGTCATGCCTGTAGTGCCTGCGGTGACGCGCTCACACCTTCGCCGGAGCAGCTCGCCACGACGGCATTAACTTCAGCAGAACTGACACTTTAGCCTGCGACCCAGCACTTCGTTCCCAAACCCGGTCCATCGGCTACAGCGCATACCCCGCATTCTCCAAATGCTCACCAGTCCGTGATTGATCTGCCTTCTGGGCGGAGCCCGTCAATGGCTAGCCAGCCTTCACTTATGGATGGGGCTTCAGTTGTACTGTACGGGAAGCCAAGCATTCAAATCAAACTGTCATCAGCACCACAGTCCGTGCCGCCGGGCCTCTGGAGTTCTCAAAATGCCTTCTTTGAGAGGCACTTTGCCGCATTCCTTTTCGACCATCAGCAGCTCACAAGGCAAGCGTTATTGTCTAACGATTGACCACCCAGCTTTATCTACACCGAATTCGTTGTCATAAAGCGACCACTAAAGGTCTGGCAACCGAACGCCTCACAGATATTCCGAACATGATTATTCAGTTGAACCTGGGCGTGTGTGTCAATCAAATTCTTCCACGACTTCACGGTTAAGAAGAAAACAGAGCAGACGGCTTAGCATGGCTAAGCGCGGAATATCGTGTGGTAGAACTAGTTAGAGTCAGCACAAAAGGTCTTTATGCGCTAAACGCAATTGATCTAAAGACCTTCGACCTGAAGGCCTTTACCGGAAGGCATTCACCATGAAGGCCTTCACCTTAAAGGCCTTTACCATAAGGTCGTTACACTAAAAGACTCCGGGTAAACACCTGTCCGAGTAAACACCCAGGTGAAGGGCTGCCAGGTGGCCTTCACCTAGCCTGTGGCCTGTTAGGTCATAGAAGGCATTTACCACGAAGGCCTTCGTGCTAAAGGCCTCTACCATAAGGCAATTACCCTAAAGGCCTTTGGGTGGGGTTGCCTGAAAAAGGTCTATTGGGTGAACTGAGATCAGATCTCCGAAAAACGCTACAATTTTAGGACGTTATTGTGCAGGGTAGGCAACCGGAAACCTTTCTGGTTAACATCCCTGTCTTTCCCCCCTCTCTGTAGCTATCTATCTAGGCCGTTATTAATTTAAGCACAATGGGGTTGAACTAGTTGGCTTCGTAGCCATTCCTAAAGCATGTAGTTTCAGTAACATAAACCAATCATTTCCCAACACTAGTGGCTCACTGTCTGACACCGGTTAATGAGTATGATTATCGGAACTGAAACAGACTATGCGCACTTTTTCAATGCAACCTATCACTCCTCGTATGTACGTCTCTGTAAAGCTCCCCCTTTAAATTAAATTTTGATCTGCGTTAACAAGTACACCTTACAGCAATGTGAATACAGGAAAATGTAGACACGAAATATAAAATATAATATTTAACTATAACATGAAATTAATAAAAAATAAATCAGCATGCGCCCAGCGACTGTGGCTTCCTCGACATGTCAAGACGGGAGCTTCCGATAATAAAGCAATATAGAACTGAATTTTATTTCACTTAAATAAGAAAGCAGCCACTGTCCACGGCATTTCATGGAGGCACCTCAACGACAGCATGCAGTGTACAGCAGACGGCGCGCGAAGAGTATGCCCTACCGGTATCAGCGATAGAAAGTTGCTGAACCTGCAAGTTGTTCCCACGGAAACTAAAAAAAATTCACTTCAAAAATATCTCTCTCGTCAAACGGACTCAAATTTTGAGAAACTTGTTTGACGTGTCGAAAATAAAATCCAATAAGCAATTTACATTCGATAATTGACTGCCATGGCCGCTACAAGACAAATCTAAAGAAGGGCGTGCTTTCTCTCTAATGAGTTTGCGGACACAGCGCCGATGAATACAGTGGCGACATCGTGGTGATCCAACGGGTGTCCAGATGATTGCAACCAGAGGAACATGTTAGGACTCCACAAAAAATATTTCACCCGATGCTTGTGACGTCACCTGTAGTGCTGACGTCACAGATGCGGAGGTGACAACGCTCGTGTATCGCTGCTGCTCAGCCCATTTCCTCTCGGTCATTGGTGGTCATCGCTACGACTATAGTGTGTAACCGTCCGTACCGCTCAAAGAGTGAATAAACAGTTTTATCCTATACGAGCAGTCCTACGGCGAATACGGTAAAGCGTTGTCGTTGCTACCGCTGTCAGGCTCGCCTAGCCACATTTGCCGAACGGTAGCAGTTACTGTATAGTCATCATATTTGCCGTACGGCGGTGCTCTAACTGCTTAATATCCCTGCTTACCCTAGAGGGTTAACTCCGCCTACTCAGCATGATAAGGTTTCATATCTACCTTGATTGTTAGGCCTTGCAGTGCTCAGACGCTGACGCTCAAAGGTACGCACTGCGACGTAACAAACGATTTATCTCCTTTTTCTTTCGTGTTTTTTTTTTCATGTTTCGTTTTTCTTTATGCTCGAAAATCCCCTGTTCTCGTAAACGCTGCTGTCTCTGAACCTGTGTGCATAGCGCTTTGTATTCAGTAGTCGAAACAGCAACGCTTGTACAGTGGTGGATAAAAGTTTGCTGTATGCAGACTCGTGGGGAAAAAAGTTATTTGTGCTCTTCCTAGTTAGTCAGACAGCTAATAATGCCTCGAGAGTATGGAGCACACACGTGTAGTCATGCTTCAATGCTTCTCAATGAACTTCTTTGCCCGACAACAGAGAAAGAATTTTTTTCGAATCCGAGTCCCACCAACTTCTGAACAAGACCGTACACTGAAGCTATACTCCGTCTTCCTGAACGGGGCCGGCGCAATTGCTGTCAATGTCCTTACAGCGTTTCAGGCTCCTATAACTCAAAGCTCGCAGCAGTTCGTTCAGCTGAATAATGTCCTCGCGCTTTCAAACCACCCATAGAGCTCCTAATAAATAACGCTGTGTCGTAGTGGCCCCTGCTGAACGTTATATGTGACACGTTGCTTTTTAAGTAAGGGGAAGTGGACTCATGGACTGATGCATGGAGGTACACAGTAGTGAAAGAAAGCTATGTATTGAAGGCTTTGTTTTTTGTTTTCCTATCCTCGTGTTTACGACCGTACACTAGCGTTGGAGGTGGGGGGGGAAGATGCAGAAAAAGGTAGTAAAAGGATGAGGCCACAAAGAAAGGAAAGAATAAAGGGTGAAAGACAAGAAACTCGGCATGATTTTCTAAGATTCGGTCTTCTCAAAAAATTTAAAAGCGGGCTCACTATGTCCATGAGCTCGCGACAGGGCTACACTTCAAAAGGCAAGCGTTTGGAGCCAAAATGTTGGCTTTGTTCTGCCGACAAGACCGTGCTCCTTTCAGAACTAAGCGCTGTTTTTTTGCTGCATAGATTTCTCTGTATATACCTCGGACTATTACACAGCGGAGGCAGCTTGTAGGAACTGATTCACTGTCCGGGGAGCGCATGCGATCTGCTTCAAAGGTGAGAATGTTATATATAATTGAGGAAAGGATGGAGTGAAGTTCGCAGTGCTGTACTTTGTTTTGCCGCATCCGGTTCGCGTTAGTGTAACTCCCATTACGTTCTTTCTCTTGGGCCGTCCGCACAACCGCAGAGAAGGGATGTGTCACACTCGTTACCCAGCGGGATAAGGGAGCACCGGATAGCGGAGGATTACGGGAAAGGTCAAACTCCCTTCAGGGACGGATTCATTAGGCCGCATCCTGTTGTGCATGTGCTTGCGGCGAGGCGGATCCGCATCACAGTGCGTGGCTTTTGTCCCATGTCTGCAGTGGCGTGCGTTGACAGCTTGAAGCGCGGTCAACAGGATATTGCCACCCTAGCTGCAGGCATGAGGAGTGACGATGCTGAACAGATGGGTTGAAGTGACTTTCCTTGAACTTGGGTCAACCGGGCGTTGAAGTAATCTGCATCATGAGAAGGTGAGAGTGTTCGCGGGGCTCGCAGCGGGAGAGCATAATTCTCCAAAGTCGTGATGGTAGAAAGTGTACATATGTGTACAGTGTTTGTCGCGATGAGTTACCTTCTTTCCCCAATCACTGATTGGTTCTGTTGTCCTTTCCGAATTGTTGATTGGTGATGTTTTCCTTTCCCCAATAATTTATTGGGTAGATTTCTGTGCAGTTACCTGATTGGTTATTCTCCCCACCGAGGGCGGTGACATAGGGTTTAAAACCAGCTGTTTCGGCAGGACCGAGGGCTGGTTTCGTCACGTAGAACTACGAGTCAGTCAAGTGTAAATATGTTTCTCCCTGCTTGTATCTTCCTGTGTGTTATTAATTGTTATTAAAAGTTAACCTCTCCAGAAGTGTCCTCTAGCAATGCGAGTGAGCAATTCGAATCTGCAAGACGTCAAGCATCCTTCACCAATCACCATTATCAACCCAATTTCTCTCTACAAGATCGAGAGGGGACTATCAACTGATGGTACCCAAGAAATTACGTATTTTTCAGACAGATATTCCATGTGCATAGTTACCGACGAAAAAATTTTGAGATTATGCTTCAATTGGCGAACAGCCTTTGACGTCGTTGCGCTTTCAGTGGATCAGCCAAACATAGTCCTTCGCTGCCTTTTCTGCAGTTTTAAATTCTTTTCATGTAAGATGGCAAGAATGACATGGAATTAAATACGCAAAAGAACACAATTTTCATCTTGATCGAAAAGTCAACCAATGTGATGAATTCGCGCAATACCAGACGCGTTAATAGAGCAACAAGGGTATACAAGCAAAGACTGACATGACCGTAGGGTCCATCCTATATTAAGGCTAGCCAAGTTAGAAATGTGCAAAAAAGCTCAGCCTTCGAAAATGGATAAAATTCTTGCTACAGGGCGCAATGCGGCAAGAACGCACTGCCCATTCATTAAAATAGCGTCCTCGAGAAAGACGTGTTTTGCATAAACTTTTCGTTTTATTGTTTACGGCATATCTCGCAAGAACCTAAGCCTTAGTTGGCCTCGAAAAAAACAATGAGCGACTGAAAGAGACTTGTAGTAAGAATACAGCCTGAAGCCACATCCTTGAATCTTCAAACTATGCGTGACTAAAAAATTAGCCGAAGAAGTTATTTTGAATAGTACACAGAAAAAAATAATTTCTGGTAATAAAGTGTGCGCGATCACAATTAGGTGTTTTGTTTCCTTCCCGCTTAAAGCTGTCGCGGAATCCAGATGGAAAGCGAATCTTATTTTCTGTGCTTCGTAACAGCCCACTTTCATATATACCTTGATGCCAATGGGACACTTGGCATGTAACATGTCATAGGGTAAGACCACCGGGTCCAATTAAGTCACCGCTCTCCTTAAAGTTACCAGCAGTAGCATTACCCCAGTTGTATCATCCTGAGACCCGACGTCCATTTCAGTTCACACAATGTTTGTAGGCTTTCAGAATAAGCTGGTAGGAATACGAAGGTGAAAAGTAAGAGATATTTTTTCAACACCGCTGATAGTTTCAGCTCAGCACGATGTCCAATATATGGAACACCAGGACTCAGTATTCTTTCACCCAGTGGGCATGCCATAAATTACTTGAGATATAGCTATGAAACTTGCGCGAAAAAGTACTGTAAATTTGGAGGCCACTATTGAGTTGGCCGTACTCAAATTAGGTTGGACACCAATTTTGGTGAGATTCGGACGAAGGGAAATTTTGAGCACTCGATGGCCCAAATTTCGAGGGCGGCCCACATAAATTTGGAGGTCACCATTGAGGGACCGTCGTCATCGCTGGTTTCGTCCGTGCCTTTGTCCTCAAGTGGTGCACTGAAGTTTGGATCGACAATTGTATCGTCGTCGCTATCCGATAGGTCAATGTCCGATGCGTTGTGCAATTCTTCGCAAAACTGCTTCGGCAATCTAATTAGAAACGCGAGGCCTGTCTCCTAGAAAACAAAAAATAGAAGACGTGATTTCGTCCCCAGCCATTAAATACCAGCAGTATTCGTTTACTGTTATTACCAAAGCCATCTCAAAAGCGCGGTCAAAATAACCAGGTTGAGTCCCAGCGGCAAACGTATTGGACACGCGAAATCGAATTAAAAGCAGAGAAAAGTGAAGCCATGTAGAGTTAAAATCCCGAAATCTGCGTGTTTCCTGGTCTATTTTTCTGCATATCAGACCAAATTTATGCGCTGAAAATAGTTAAAAATGGCAGAAACAATACTTCTCCAGCAGGTGGCGTCGAACGCCACGCCACTGAACGCTGCCATTGTCGGTGTGTTTTGGCGGGAAAGTGAACAATTTAGTTTCAAAAAAGATGCACAGATGGCACCACCAGTTGTCCAATGTATTGGACAACCGGGTTTTATGAAGATGAATGCTTTTGTGTAGGAGTACTGGCTTAATAGCAAATGTCCAATATATTGGACTGATTTCTACAGACGTGTCTACGGAAGATATAATAGAGTTAATTCTTCCATAAAAATACTGAAAAATCATACAGTGACGACCGGCATCAACCGCTACAAGCTTCCGTTGAGTCCCGCAAGGTTTAGTGAATTTCTGAGGTCAAACAGGCCTTGCACAGTTTTTCCCAGTAATGGTAAGGCAAAAGAAAGGATGCACCACGGCTCTATAGCAGGGAATACAACTTATAGACTTACTGACAGTGCTCGACTATTTCAAATGTCGGCTCATCTACGCCACAAGGAGCGCATGCTGTTCATGCCTAGTGCGGTCTGTGCAAAATGAATGAAAAAAAAAAAAACCGTCTCTCTAGCGGAAAAAGCTATGATAATTCGATTAGTAGGTGGTACTGTACGCTAATAATTGTCAATGGGTTTCTAGCAATTTATATCTCGCTCTTAACTTTAGCTGCTAGATAGGCTGCCAATTTCCCTGCTTTATAACTATTTTTTCACCATTCCCACATGATATCTCTTACTTTTCGTTCTCATGTGCCAGTGTTCTGCACAGTATCCACTGACCACAGGCTCCCCTCATCAGTTGCAAATAAAGCATTTTTTGTTGTTGTTGACAAGGATGAATGCTTGGGCACGTCGTGTTCTATGACTTGGGACTGAATCAGTCGCAATTAAGTGCGAGTGGTGAGTTTCTCTTCTCCGCGTCTTTTGTGATTAGCGCTATAAGTATATGATATTTCTGTGTTGGTAATATACCCCCCCCCCCCCCCCCCCCCCCAACAAGAGCGGGATTTAGCTGGGTATGTTAGCGGCCGCTTCCTAGTTCGCATCAACCAAAAATCACACGAACAGCTTCTGTTAAACTGTTTTCCGGGTTCTTTTTGCGCCTTTTGCTTAATTTGCAACATGGATTCAGAAAAAGACATTCAACGGAAATTGCATCACAAACGCACAAAGAAATCCTTCTTCAAAATTTTAGAGATCATTGCTTAACACTAGGGCTGTACATAGACTTACCAAAAGCCTTCAATTCATCATGTCGTAACACTTCGCCGAAATAATTTATTTAGTTTGCACTTTATGGCGTACATGCTGTCGCATATAATGATTTATGATGTATTATTCCTATTCTCCCGACGCTTTAATAAGAACAAATTCGAGGGGAGAGAGATAATTGCAAGGAAAACTGCCGTAAAAGAGCTCTCAAGCTCCTTTTCCTTAATGTATACATACTGTATATATGTGCGCGCGCGCCTGCGTGTGTGAGTGCGTGCGTGCATGTGTGTGTGCGCGCGTGTGTGTGCGCGTGTGCGTGCGTGTGTGCGCGTGCGTGTGTGTTTGTGTGCGCGTGAGTGTGCGTGCGTGCGTGCGTGTGTGCGTGTCAGTGTGCGTGTGCGAGTGCGTGTGTGTGTGCGTGTGCGCACGTGTGTGTGTGTGTGCGTGTGTGTGCGCGTGCGTGTGTGTGCGTGCGTATGCGTGTGTGTGTGCGTGTGTGCGTGCGTACTTGCGTGCGTGCATGTGTGTGCGCGTGTGCGTGCGTGTGTGTGTGCATGTCTGTGCGTGTGTGTGTGTGCGTGTTCGTGCGTGCGTGTGTGTGCGTGTTCGTGCGTGCGTGTGTGCACGTGAGTGTGTGCGTGTGCGCGTGTGCGCGTGCGTGTGCGTGTGTGTGTGCGTGTTCAAATCTAAATGTTTTATAACTGCCTATGAGAGCGATCTATTTTTTTCTATCACTAGTACGGGTGTAATTGGGAACTGTTTGTAAGAGGAATTTTTTATTTTTCTGTATAACGTGTGCTCGTTATATTTTCTATATAAGGAACTCATTGTCGCCAAAATTCCTGCTGACCAAATAAGGGCGGTCGCCCCGTCAACCTGCCATAACTGCAGTTTTTTGCGGCTGTTCCCTCTCTTTTACAAAATTGAGTCCACTTCAAGGTCATATCTGCGTCGTAACATCACCTTCAAGGGTTGTACGCGAGAAGTGGAGCGTTCGCTCCAAAAGGAAAAATAACTGATTTCACATCCCACAGATTTTTCCTTTGCCATGTGAACATACCCGTATATCTGCAATGGCTGGAGGCTGTGAACTAACCGCGATTAATTGCCCCGTTATGCCAACTCGTTTCAGGAACAAGCCACGATGAAAGCAGTACTGCTCTCCCTCGCCGCCCTCTCTACATGCTTAGAAGCACAGAAGGAGGGGCTACCCGCTGCCAGCAACTACTTGGGTCTTCGCCTCCTTCCCATATTCCCACGGGAGAGTGAGAAGAACGTGTTGTATTCTCCGCACAGCATTTCGGCGGCCATGGGAATGGTCTACGCTGGGTCGAAGGGCGCCACGCAGGAAGAACTCTACG
The DNA here is from genome assembly GCF_055824585.1 of Amblyomma mixtum. Lineage (NCBI taxonomy): Eukaryota > Metazoa > Arthropoda > Arachnida > Ixodida > Ixodidae > Amblyomma > Amblyomma mixtum. Next base: position 313,414,362 of record NC_143012.1, on the reverse strand, counting down.
TTGGCCTGGGCTACAGGCAGGCTCACATAACCAAGGACATGGTATACCGAGCATCTTGAATTTCGCCTCCAATGAAAGTCGACCGCCGCGGTCGACACGAAGACGCGCGTTCAAACTCGGCCGTTGCTGTCGAATTTCGATGGAGGCCTGTGTACTGTGCGATGTCAGTGCACGCTAAAGAACTCCAGGTGGTCGAAATTTCCGGCGCCCTTCAGACCTTAAATCCCCACAAAGCACAAACCAAACAATTCGACTCCAGTCGACTTTTTGAGGGAAAGAAGAAAAACGTCGAGGAAGCGAGTAGAGAACGAGTCACTCCTTTCCTTCTCAAAACGCTCTCTTTCCCTCGAAAAGTTGACTGTAGACGACTGCTTTCGCATTCATGTAACCGAGGCGCACACGTGCGCACAAGTAACAAGAAATAGACACCATGGTGTCGTGTTTTCTGTGTTCGCGTCTCACTTCTGACATATCCAAGCCACGCGCATTGGGCGAGCTGTCAGCGCCCACCTTTCAATTTGCACCTCCGCTTGCGCCTGCCAGAGTATGCTCATACGTCAAGCTCCCCCGTCGCGCGCACTGAATGGCACGCAAAAAGAAATAAGATAAGAATGACGCGTCCTATCCTCTCTCCCTGCTTGGAGGTCGCTGTGTGTCCGCCGCCGGCGGCACTCATCAGCGCAAACCTCGTTGTTATTCAAGGCGCCGCCGTCCGCACGTGTCTGCCCCGCCTCCGCTCGGGCTCGCCTTGGGAAGGAACACGGAAAGAAGGAAGAACGGCACCACGACGCAACGCAGCGCACCGCTCTCCCTTCCCCCTTCCTAAGCGAAACGTCCCCAAGAAAGAGAAACCGGTCCGTTTCAACGGGCGTCCGCAAGCACTCAGTGCAAGAGGCACGCGACGACGCTAGCTCGGCAGGCACTTGACTTCTGGGCGTCGGCCATAAAGCCACCGGAGCTTATTCCTCCGCACCAGCAACAGGTCTGAGGGCTCCGTATTCGACTTCGCAGGACGGACACCGAGACAAGGTAAAATTTCAAGTTTTTTTTTTGTCTCTTGCAGTGTTAGTGAAGCGGCGGAGAAACGTCTGAGAAAGGTTGCTTTGCGAGTTGTGACTGCTGGCGACGGGCGCTTAGTTTAACAAAACACATTACGTACTATCGCGATCTTAAGCTTGTGGGACGAGATTGTGCGGCAAAAAATTATTTTGGTGCAGTCACCTCAAATGTGTCAAGATATGAGAGTTCCCACGCAGCACAGTAATCGGACCAATATTTGAACTTTGTTGGTGAAACATGGTCGTAGAATGGACCAGTGTAAACTATCCATCTCCGATGTTGGGCAGATGGCCTGTGCTTCTTGGGGTCACGCGTGTTCTGTTCGCTGGCAACCATGCAACGCGACTGTCTCGTGAGTCAGAGCTACGGTAACTTCAACAACACGCGTCCCGGAAAATTTTCGCAATGGTGCACGTAGATGACATACTTATAAATGCAGGCGTCAACAGACAGATGTGTCCAGAAATGCCTATACTGTCTTGCATTCCGCCTGGGCTCAAAAAATTTTTCTATGTATGCTACTTCCCGATCGGTTTATTTTTTTGCCATACTACCGGCATGTCAACACAATCCAAAATGAACAAAGCTCGAAGGGTAGCCTCAGTCCATTAGGTTGCGTTTCGCCAAGAGGGCTTTTCTTTGCTTGAGCTAGCGGACCGAGGCTTCCTTCTACATTTGTTTGTTATGTTTTGTGTCGACAAGAATCACATCTTCCTGCCTGCTTCCGTACGGATACCTACTTGTCAGAGTATAGTGGAGTGACTACCGCCTTGTAATAAAAGCAATAAATGGCAGCCCCGCTAAGAAATTTTTCTAGTCGCTTGTATATTACTATGTACTAGTCATAAAGACTACTATCACAATGTACCGAAGAAACGAAGAAAAAATGCAAAATCAAATCGCGCTTTTTTTTAACTGATATGTGAAGCAGCTAGTCACAGGCAAGCAGCAAGTAGTGAAAACAGCACGCTGCATGCAGGCAGCCCAGTAGATACCTTTGTGCGGAAAGGTTTCCTATGGCGCTTTATTTTCTCCATACCGCTCTCTCCTTCATAACTCACTTAAAACGCATCTCTGAACGCTCATATGCAACTTTTTCTCTTGTGTGTGTGTGTGTGTGTGTGTGTGTGTGTGTGTGTGTGTGTGTGTGTGTGTGTGTGTGTGTGTGTGTGTGTGTGTGTGTGTGTGCGTGCGCGCGTGTGTGTGTGTGTGTGTGTGTGTGCGAGCGTGCGTGCGTGCGTGCGTGCGTGCGTGTGTGCGTGTGTCCGCAGCTATTGACTTCTCTGTGTTGTTAGCTAAGGTGTCCGCAACTGTTGGCTTCTCTGTGCAATGGTTAGCTACCTCGACACCTTTTATCCAAGTTCTCGATTGGCTAATGTGTACGTAAAATTGATTAAATCGTTAAAAATTGAAAAATTCTGCCGGAGAATTTCAAGCAAGAAGAGTTCAATTCTACTCCCAACTCGCTATTCGTCATTTCTCAGTACAACGCCGGTGGGAGAGGCTTATGCATAGCATAGCCCAACAGGTTTCTCCTCTGCCATTTCGCGCGCGTCTCTTCCTGGTGCGCTGCGACACTTCGGAGAAGGAGAGAGTGGGCACTTAAGACGTCAGCTCTGTCTTCAGGCGCGCGCGCTAGGTTGTCCGGTAATGTTCGTCCTTCGACTCTTTTCTAAGAACAAAAAAGAAGAATGTTTCGTATCCCGCTGAAACGATCCACCTGCTGCCGCTCTCGTCTAATATAAATTACCTGGATTACCATTTCAGAAAAAGCATTCCACTGAAGCTAAATATCTTTTGAACTGAAAGAGATATATTATCCATAAAAATAAAAAAGACACCTCTGAAAGCCGTTGAAGTTGGCCAGGGTTGGACGGATGTGCTTGAAATATTTCCGGCGTCTTTAATACATCGAAAATAAGAGTAATTGTTCCGCTCTGTGAAATACTCAAGTAGACGAATTATCAGAATTTCAACGACTCCGTTTGCCGCGAAAGTCGCGTTTTATAACAATTAAACTTCGAAGTCGCTTCCTGGCTCTCACCCGCCACGCTCGTCTCAGAGGGGCGACGGCCCGTTGAGTAGCTGCACTTTGGTGAGCTCCCCCCCCCCCCCCCCCCCCCCCCCCCCCCCCCCATCGCACTGCCATGCTCATGAGAAGGACCAGCGGCATTTTGGGACGTGTCTACTGGCACCCTGGAGGAAAGCCTCCGACCTCGGGAGGAACGATTTAACCTCATTTAATGCATCTGCCCCCATTACTTCTCCAAAACGCTCGATTGAAAAAGCTTTCAGACAATGCGCGACAGTCACATCCAGGTCCACGCCCTGGGGCGGAGCGTATCGGCCCCCTTCAGTATTCCCCTTCTCCCTTGGAGTGGGCCACCAATCAGTCTAAACCATGCACTCTTACGACGTTTCCCACGTTGTCGAAAAGTTGCTTTGTGTCGGCTAGCACGTGTATCGGCGAGCTGCGCGTGTCCCCGGGTTTCCAAGAATTCGGGGGTCGTTTCCACCGCCACTGGTCCGATGTGTTGACATCTACGTCAAGCATGCCGTACTGGCACACGTTGCTGGCTAGTTGAAAGCATGCCTGTCCGCAGGAAAACATTGTAGATCATCACCCGTCTAATCATGTAATGAGGAGTGGCACTCAGGGTCTAATGCCCCTGTATTGTCGGTGGCAGAAAACGTCATGGAGGGGTTTATCGCGGTCGTTCAGGAGCGAGCTGCAGACGTTGCGTTGACGACCGTGGCAATGAAATTAATGTTTATCTAAGAAAAGATCAGCAATCTCAGTCTTGACTTAAGAGTCTGGCTTTCTTAATTTTCACTCACTGGAATGTCTTATTTTCTTCTCAGTAGAAGAAACTCGTATGTACGTACAGTTAGTTTGTTAAGGACGTTGTGTCAATTTGCCACACTCTCAACGCCACTATGGCCACTGTGACCTCCGCTTCATTTAAGGAAACACCAAATTATCGGTTAAAGTGGTGCTCTATAAGGGAAAGAAAAGCACTACAATGCGTTTCTTTCTCCCCACAGATGGAGCCACATCCCACCATGAAGCTCACAGTCGTCTTCCTCTTGCTCAAAGCCTTCTTTGCTCCCGCCTCGGCGCAAGACAACATTAGGGTGACAGCCGCCAGCAATGACTTCGCATTCCGGCTCCTTCCACACCTGCAGAGTTCCCCGCAGAAAAATGTGTTTTATTCGCCGTACAGCATAGCCACCGCTCTCGCCATGACCTACGCTGGCGCGAGGAATGCGTCGTTACGAGAACTCCACGACGCCCTGGGCTACACTGCGGTAGGCCTGGACAACGCCAACGTCCTAGGAGCGCATTCGCAGCACAACCGTCAGTTGCTTGCCCCGTCCAACTCGACATTGAAGATCGCCAACGCAGCGGCTGTTGATGGCAAGCTCAATATCCTCCCGGCCTACGTACAGGCACTGGAGAACGGCTTCGGAGCTGAGCTTCTCAAGGTCGATTTCGCTGGGGCCGGGCAGGAGGCCGTGAACACCATCAACTCATGGGTGAACCAGAAGACTCAGCAGAAGATTAGTACTTTGTTCAAGGAGAAGCTGTCGTCCGACACCAGACTTGTGCTGCTCGACGCCATCTACTTCAAGGGAACCTGGCACACCAAGTTCGACGCGTCGAAGACGACGAAGGCTCCCTTCTACACGGACGCAACCCACTCGATTAACGTGGACACCATGCAGGGAACCGTGAAGGCGGGATACGCCTACTCGAGGGATCTAGGCGCCAGTCTGTTGGACATGCCGTACAGCGGCTTCGACTACAGCATGAGCATCTTGCTGCCAAATGATAGGGCCGGAGTCGAGTCCGTTAAGGGAAAACTCACCCTCGAGGAATTCAGGAAGCTGTTGTCCAATCTTCGCGCAGTTACGGTTCAAGTTCACCTTCCAAGGTAAGCGAACGTCGTAGAAAAAAAGGGGGGGGGGGGGGGGGGGTTGAGGTACTTCGAATTAGGATATGAAAAGAAATGAAGAGTGCTACTTAGTTCTTTTTTTTTTAATTTTTAAGAGTGCGCGTTCGTGTTTGTGGTGTCTTCCTCATGTGCTCGTCCTTTTTTTGCGCTACCTTTTTATTCAAGTACTTTTTCAAGAAGTGCGTTCATGACGACTGTTAAGGTAGTGCGCTTTGTTAGCCGTAGAGTTATTGGTTATCTAAGTTGATTGCTGACATAATGAACGTGTTTGTCCATAATCTTTGCCGAAATGTTATCACGACGTGATGTTGATGATATGGTGCCTTGTACAACAGAAACACACGTTTCAGCGTGCCTAGCATGCGACTCGATAGTATTTAGACCACGATTAGAAGCGTTACTGAGCGTTTCATTAGGTGAACGTAATATGGGGTTAACAACGAATTCAGCGGGCGCTAAAACCGACCAGCCATAAAGCGACTGGCTAGCGCCACGCCGTATCTTTTAGAAAGCGCGCATGTTTCTGCCGTGTTCGCAACACTCCGCACTCTGACATGCCTTTACCGACGGCGTTTCCAGGAAGAACTCGATGAACGAGGAGTGATGAGCAGCGAGCAGGAAACGAGACAGCTAGCACGCGATGTTCTGTGGAAACGAAGTTATTGCAAAAGTATCTGCTTTTCGCCACATTCAACACAAGATATGACACCTGACAGAGTGTCAGAGCTTACTCATAAATCAAACTTCCACTCGATCTACCTGATTTGTCAGCGATTGCATGAAGTGTATGGATGGAGTTAGCAACATTTTCCACATGTCCACATGGAAGAACCTTCTGTAACTGTTTTGCAAAGATGAGGTAGCCAAGGTTTCCTACTGAAATCACGACACGTAGCTTACGCACGAGCAGCCTTGCACATGCGAGCCACGCTTAGTTCACGCTTTGATTACTCTGCGGGTGTTCAGTGAGCGTGACGCTGCAAGTAAGCATCAAAGATAGCATTATAGAGAAGACAGCGGGTTATGCTCAATGATATCCCTGTGTTTAGGCAGTCTTACTGGGTCCCATGCTATAGTAGAACCGAGCACTGAGGCCATTAAATCGCTAGCTGCAAAGTGTGCGTACCAGGACACCAACACAGATTCGCTGCCCTGCGCGTTCCTGTGCTGCCATATCGTACACTAGCCCATGAATCAACTATCCAGCGGGTCAGTGCTGTGAGACTTTATGGGCAGAATGTCACAACGGGATCATGCTTGGGCTTACATTATTGTTCAAGCTTCATTGCTGTGTGTTAACAGCAGCACTTTTTTGCCTTGGGAAGCATCTTCGGAATAAAATATATAAATGACGTGGACATATATCCAACGTGAAAGCATAAAGTCAGCTGCAAATTCTTTCTTCTTTGAATGCGTTGCAGTTTCATTAATTTCTTCTTAGGTGTAAACGCTGATTAATACTCTTGATGAAAATAACAGTAAATTCATTTTAGCATTTTTTCTTCACATCACATGAAAGTAAAAACAGTTTGATTTCGACTCATTGAGCATTAACTTAGACTACGAGTCCTCCAGGTGTCTTGCCGAGGGGGTGGGGGGGGGGGGGGGATGCTTAGTGGTAGATAGAGGCTTTACTACACGTCAAAGGGTGGAATATACATGCAAGCTTGGATTATCACTTTTCCCTATCTCTGTTGTCAGAGCGACACGAAGTCACCAAAGCATAACTGTCCATCTTCGACTGGCGCAGGTTCAAGCTGGAGGAGGAGTACAAGATGAAGAAGATTCTGCCCAAAGTGGGCATCCAAAAGGTGTTCGACAAATCTCAGGCAGACCTGTCGGGCATCAACGGCGGCCGAGACCTGTTCGTTGACGAAGTGGTCCACAAGGCGGTGGTCGAGGTCAACGAAGAGGGCAGTGAGGCGGCCGCGGTGACCGGCGTCGTGATCAACACGCGCACCACTGGGGGTCCGCTGCAGTTCCGCGTCGACCACCCGTTCCTGTTCTTCATACGAAACACGCGTACGGGAGACCTCCTCTTCATGGGACAAGTGAACTACGTGTAGGAAGAACCGTGATGCGACGAGCTCCTCTCGTCATGAAGACAATTCCACCCTCACGAACTGACGCGTTTGTAGTAGGCACCGTTCATACTCCAAGTGGTTGTTCATTTTTTGACAGTACAGATTAAGTGGGCGATGTGAACAGTTAGGGTATTCAATGCCCCTGATATGCGTGTACACCGTATGTGAGGCAGGCAATGCTTTTTGAGGCCCAGGCAGGGTGGCAATGGAGACCAAGCTTTTAAGAATGGTTGAAGGGCAAAGCAGGGCGTCCCGTGTCCATTTTACTTGATTATTGAAACAGCAAGCTATCTCCATGGTGTTCGTTGCGTTCTAGATGCACTCTGTGCTCTCAGTGTTCAAAGAAAGCAGCAATGCCCGAGAACATATTCTCTTTAGAGGTTATCAGCTACTGTGTAGGTCTCTTTGCAAGTTACCCAACCTCCTGTTCCGGCGCACTTCCATCCCCTGTCTTAGCCTTCGCTACTGCAGAGAGGATAGCCTGCCATTTTCCTGCAGGAAACCAGACTGTTCATTTTTTTTTTCTCGCGAAAGATTATCGTTCATTCAGGAAGCAGTGCGGATACTTGTGCCATTTATTTTTTTCGTTAGTTTCTTTCGTGCTCCTATCTGCGCCGACCAGAAAGCGGAAACCTGCGCTCGAAGTTCCTATGACCGGCTATGCCCTCACGAGGGCGCCGGCCTTCGATAGAGTCTATGTTTAAACATGAGAAATGAGCACAAGTAATATATTTTTCGAGTTATGTTTTAGCATGCGTGCACTCGAATATCACGAAGTCTTCAGAAAGTGTGAACAAGCTTGTTGCAAAGTATTGCAGGACAAAAAATAACGAAAGATATCCTGCTACGAGTGAAAGCGAACTCAGCTTAAAAAGCGTCGAAGAATACCACATTGTCATTTCACAATGTTTTTTGCGTTCCTTCTCTAGAATGCGGAAAGTACTTAATATCTGTGCAGTTGCAATATGTATATAAGTTTATTAGACGATTTTTATGCTACATGGAGCTTTGTATACGACTACTAACGGACGCTAGTCATCATTACGGCGTTTTCTTTTGTTGTTTTATCTCATGTTAAAAGCAGTGTTTTGGGTAAATCCCAAGATACTAAAGCTATCATCGAAAGGTTTGTTCTTTATGGAAAATATCTACAGGCGAAAGCTAATTTTCTTTTCCAGTGAGTTTCATTTCTATATGCCTACCAGCCGAGGCGCGCGTTCGAAACGATGTTAAACAACGTCAACAAAGGCGGTATCGAGTTGATTAGGGCATTAAAAAAAAAATGTAGAGTTGTGGTGAATAAACAGTTTGAAGCATATGACTTGAACACTGTTTCTGTTTTCTCAGAGCTATCGACAAATCGGCTTAGAGAGATAAGAACTGACACTTGTTCTGCAACAGAGGACAGACACTACATTTGAATTAACACTGAGTGCTAATAATGGCGCTTATAACAACACGGCAGCACATTACACTGAACGAAAGGCAGCCATTGCTAATTGGAAATAACAAAGCTCCAGAGGCAGTATCACTCCTTCTGTAATTGTAATTGAAATAGCTATATAAGCTGCTTATCTCGTCGCGATTGGATGCAGTAGCGGATGAAACAGGCATCGAGCGACGGTAAGCTTGGAATTTATTGCTGAACATGTACGATTCATATTTTTGGATATACGGTGTCATCACGTCAGAAGGTTCGAGTTGAGAAGATTAAAAGTAATGCAACTCTTTTTTTATTATTTTGTTCATTTCTGTTCTGTTACCTGCAATAGACTAGCAGCGGTGTACCGCAAGTGCACAAGGAATGTCTTCCAGGCCTCTCCTCAGACGTGCACGAGGTTCGCTCAGCGTGGAACGATGATTAAACTGAGTAGCAGTGACATGCCATCCCTTTTGTGTGAATGAAGAGGACAGAGCATAAGATGTCGAGAGGAGCTGGTGATTCCGCGCACCATGCTGCTCGGGCGGGCAGGTTGAAACCAGTGGCGGCAGCAGTGCTTCGAGGTAAGAAAAATTGAGGGGCTTTTTTTTATCAACAGCAGTAAGAAAAGCGGGAGTGGGAGCACAGCGTTGTTGACATATTGGCCGGTCCTAAAAATTTAATCGACCGGAAAAGAGAAAATGTCGAGAGAAGAGATGGGTAGGAGGGTGTGACGAATGCTTTAAACTAGAACGACCAGCTCCAATAGTGATTCAGGCTTTAAAAGCTGCGCCGCATCTAAAAAAGACACTGCAACGTGTCCAGGTTACACCCATTTCCTTCGATTCTGCATACTGACGCACAGTTGTAGATGAATCATTTAGGTGCGAAAAGTCGCCCGGCGCGGTCAAAGCACTTCCCATTCCCTCCACGAAAGGTGCGCATGCGACTGCCGATGACGCGCGGTGGGCGATTAGTCAACAGTTAATCGCGCTACACCCGGACGTGAACGCTGCTTTGCTGCGGCGTGCGCAGCCTTCGCCATCGTCAGCCGCTTGCTCGGTCGTGCAGAAAGAGCTGCAACGTACGACACTCGAGCGTCGAACCCGTCTTTGCTGCTCAGCTCGGACAGCGGTGACATCCAGCTGTTTCCTACGGGAACTGCCATCGACTGGAGTAGATGCACTCGAGTCGCTTCTTGGAGGCGACAGGCCTCTGCTCGGGGGTGGATTTATTGGCCGGTCTTAGAGGTGTCGGTCGCATGGGAAGTGATCCCCATTGTCCATTGAACTATGCATTTGTTGAAATTTTGTGCTTCAAAACTAGCCTTGAGCATGGTTTTATTAAGTAAAATTTCTTCCTTCGGGCATAAGGAGAGGGGAGGGCGGTACCATTTCGCAAATCCTGCAGTGATACTACGCTGTTGTGCCGCCTGTGGCTGGGAGTGGCGTTCACAAACGCCTATTCCCATCTCATCTCAATGGCTGACTCTCCTGCGTGTGGCCAGTGTGGTTGTGACGAGACGATCAGCCACCTCCTCTGTGACTGCCCTCGTTTCGAGCGAGAGCGCGGTGTCCTAAGTGTTTCTCTGCTCCGCTTGGACTCGCGTCCTTTAACAGAGTCTAACGTTCTGGGGCCTTGGACTGAACCTTCCAGACAACGGAAAGCGGTGAAAGCGCTCCTGACTTTCTTAAAAGACTCAGGGTTGCATTCCCGCCTATAATCTTTAAGTTTTCAGTGCGCGCCCTCTGTCCCTGTGACATGGTGGTCGCTGGACACTTAGAAATCTCATTTCCTTGCCGCTCTTTTTCCTTTTTTCCCCTTTGTTCCCCTCCCCAAGTGTAGGGTAGCCAACTGGGCATCGCCTGGTTAACCTCCCTGCCTTTCCGTCCTTTTCTCTCTCTCTCTCTCTCTTCTGCCTACTCCAACACCTCTAATTTTATGAGCGCAATGATCCAAACTCTCGTAACCTCGCCGAAACAAATGCGCGCACCTTCCTTTCGCCTCCCCTCACCGACCCCAGCTGCTTGGAGGAGGTGGGATTCGCGTCGCTCCGCTATGTCCGTGCAAGTGTTATGTGCTTTTACCTCTGAAGCAGCGAGGCAACAACAGCAACGATGGTCACAGCACAGCAGGCGTGCACAATCTGTGTGCCTCTGAGCGAGCGATAATGTGCCGCCGATACCCTGAAGGACGGGGGGGGGGGGGGGGGGGGGGGAGTTAATGAATTACTGGAAATTTTGAATACCTTGAAATTATGATTGTTTCAGTATCTCATAAATTCAAATGAAGCACGTATTCCTCCATCTGTTTGCTGCGAAGCCAAATTTTCCAAAAAAATGCAAGTGATATCTACAAAAACTAACCTTGTTTACGAAGATTTCCGTGACGTACCCAAAGATCTAGCAGTACGAGCCACATAAAATATTCTCTGTTTTCAAAAACGGGGTCTCAGAAACCTGAACACTGTTACGAGCGAGCAATTTGGGACAAGATTGGAGCCTCCAATTAATAAACACAACATGCTTCCTGTCGTAATTTGAGAACGTGAAAGGTATGAAGAGAAACTAAAAAAATCAAACATGTCGACGGAATTGTCTGTCTGGTTGATAAGAAAACCGGTCGCAAACTAAAGCTGCACGTTCGACGCAAAACAGAGAGAGAAAGCGAGGAAAAAAAGAGGCTTTTCTCTCTTCAAGAACTATTAGATGCCCCACACAATTCTCCGTGAAGCTTGGCATCCAGCTTGCATACAGCGCCAAAATTGACAAAATAGATGAATAAGAATGCTTGTGAGCGGAGTGACATGACAAGTCCCTTCTTGGAACTTGAACACTACCGCGCATGTGCCATCACCAAAACGTCAAAAGAAAGCCATGATGTCGAGTAACAAATAAAAATGTAGGACCACCGAAGATTAAAGAAAAAAAAGTGTGATAAAAATATGATCAGCGCTGAGAGACAACGCGAGGCTCTTACTCGCATCCGCTTTTGGCGTCAGCGGTGCTTGGAGATAGAAGGTGTCGAAGGGCGACTAATCTTTTCCACTGGACCTCCATTATCGGTGGCCCTGTTCTGTTCTTTCTGATAAATGTAAAGCTCATTTCGCGTGAAGTTATGCAGTCCTCGACGGAAAGACGAATGGCCGGGATTGCTGGGCATGCTTTTATCTGAATGCTTCTCGAGAGAGTGTGGCGTCTCCAGGTGCGCAGGCCTCGAAGCATGAAAAGTAGGAATTACTCGTGATGAATCAAACACAATAAAAAAAAATCAACACCTTGATACAACCAAACCTATTAGGCTAACAGATACCAAAGGTGACATTGTGCAGAATACTCGGATCTAAATCAATATAACGAGTATGTCTTTCCATAAACATAGTTGCAGTCAGCGCCCGTCCTGTCATGCCTGTCACTGTGCTCGTTTCAAGGAAGTAACCCTGAATCACTATTCTAGAAAACTGTAACTGTTTGTTCGCATGTGAATAACACTAGCTGCTAAAGCAATAATTTGCTGCCTGCTAGTGTGAAAGATGTATTTCGTCATGCGTTTTGTCGCATGCTGGTAAGAAACATGAAACATGTAGATACAGCATTCCAGTTAACTATAGCGGGTTCGATCCCGGCCGCGGCGGCTGGAATTTCTTTGGAGGAGAAATTCTAGAGGCCCGTGTACTGTACGATGTCAGTGCACGTTAAAGAAGCCCATGTGGTTGAAATTTCCGGAGCCCTTCACTACGGCGTCTCTCATAGCCTTAGTCGCTTTGGGACGTTAAACCCCATAAACCAAACCAAACCAAACCAGTTAACTATATTGTCGTGCTAAAGTTTTCAACAGTGTGATGAAGGAGTGATGGCCATGATTGCTTTTTTTCTTGAAAGCGGCTTGCTGTCATTCTAGGAGCAGTTTTGCCATACTGTTCCAACCAACTTTGCTATCAGTGTCTGCGATGCAGGCAGAAAGCATGCTTGAGCTTCAACAACTAGCCTGCTGTGCAATAAGTAGCAGATTGTTCTTGCGCCTTAGTTGGCTCATTTCAATAAAAATAGAACTGCGTGAGTAAAACAGAATAGGATACATAGAAAATGCACCCGTGGTGTCGTTTTCGTTTATGTCTCCTGTCCTATTTTATTCGCGCAGTCCTGCCTTGTATTGCGAATAAGCATGTTTCTTGAACAGTCCTTTACTGTGCAAATCAAAGATGCAGCATAATGTAAATGTCGGAGGGTTGCACAGCTTTCATTTGGGACAAACCACAGGAGACATTGGCTAAAGAATCAAAAGGACAAGCTAAAAACAGCGTTGTGTTTTGTCGGCCGTATAAATTTTTGTGTCGTGGGATTTGCACACTTGCTTCAAAATAAGGAGGCAGCACAAGTCATCACTGTGTTTCTTGAGCATTCATAACGTCCATTTTTTAAGATAAATAATTCATTGTAGGTACACTGAGGGCTTCTTGAAACGAGTGCATGATACAACATATTCAACACACAGCAACCTCAGCTCCCTCAGAGCACTTGCTAACCGCTTTCAGGAAAAATGATTTTAAAAACAATTGAAGAAATACAGGGCTCTAAAACATGGGAATGCTACAAGTGAGCTCTGAAAATAAATATCTTTCCTTTAAACTTACTTGAGGGAAAACAACAGGCTTTTCTTCCACTAATCGTCCCTTGTGTGCTTGTTCAAAGACACGATGCCCAACAGAATCGATTTCTATAATGAGTGGCATGCAGCTTAAACAGCGCCCAATTACACAGAATACCTGGCTCAGTGTTTCTGGGTGTAGATGACTTGAAAGGCTGATCAGAAAGCTTTCTAGTTTCTTCTGGCCCGAACAATGGGCAACGACGTCCTGTTGGACTCAATAATACAATGTTTTAGCATAGAAGGAACATGCGTAGGAGGTGCTTGCCCCACAGGGGAGTTCAGCTGCCTTCGCACATCCGCAGCACAGATCCAATATTTAATTGCGCATCTATGCTGTTACATAGAGCATATTACATCAAGCAGAGGGGCCCTATCTGCATAAGCAAGCCATCTGTGTCGCTGTCAGAGGAAGAGATTAGTTTTCTTAGTGGGCCTTTGTCAGCTTTATAATCATTTCTTGGGTCCTTTTCGCACGTGTGTCTTTGTTAAATCACCCCTTGTATCTGGTTCGCCTTTATCTTTTCGCATGCCGTGTGGTTATTAAGTGGGTTTTTTCGTGAATAAACTCAGTTGGAAGTTGGCGCCAGTCCTGTGTGTTGTGTGTTTTGTCTTCGTCTTTTAGCTCCAGTACGCTTTTTGCGTAAACATGTCATGCTACAACCAACTAGCTCAAATCAAAGTATTGCTATGCTAAAACGTCTCCCCTATGCAGAAACTTTATAATGTTGCCATTTGTTCTGCTTGCCAACAGCACGCGTATAAAATAAGGCAGATAGCCGGCGAAGGGGTCCGCAGTGTGCAGCAGTAGTTGAGTTGAGACGCTCAGCTTGGACCCACACATGGACGGCCTATACCGTGTGAGGTCTCTGCAGGCGTTTCCTTATTTCACTTTTCAACCCGTCGAACTCCCTCCTCAAGACGCGCATGACATATCCAGCCATAATGATGCAATCGCCGTGCCTTCCCTTTCCTTATAACCTAACCTAACCAAGCCTAACCTAAGCACCACAGCGTGTAAATCAGAGCCTGTGTGAATAGAGATGCCGTTTTTCGTCGCAAGATGGCAAAAGGAGGCTACGCTGAATAAAAAGGGTGAGTTAAAGAAAGCGCGGTGTGATAATGCGGGTCTCTTCTTGGTAGCCGCCTTCTTTGGTTTCAGCGGGACGCAGAGATAGAACCGTCTGTGGCTGCCAAATCCTTTCCACGCGCCTTCCGTCCTCTGCGGCATTACTGGCCTCTTCCGAGCAGTATAGCACTCATCTCGCGCTCTCTTTTCCACGACTAATCTGCTGGTTCAGCAAGGCCTACGCTGCTCGACGGAAAGATCAGCCCCAAGGCCCCTCTGCAAGCTTCCAGGTACGTACACAAAGGCAAAATACTTCCGTCAACCGCTTCAAATGGACAAAAAAAAATTCCACATAATTGCTTGAGTTATATCTCGTTCACACTCTCGTTATTTCTCGCAAGAAACAAATTAAATTAACAAAAAAAATTGGGCAATTTTGCCGAGTATGCGGCATGCGCATTGTGCGGTTCTTCCTCGTCTGTCCTTATTCGCCCGCAGTGGCAAACAATGAAGAAGAGATCAGGCTACAAGGCCAGCGCTTTTATACTCCATATACGGTGTAACCTAAATGATCGCTACGCTCTAACGCGACATAATCGCTCAACTTTTTGTGCTCCCATTGCTTCGCATCATTGCAGTGGTCAACTATGAAGTCTGGCATACTGATGGCGTGGCTCTTGGCCCTCTGCGTCGCTCAAGATGAACACAAGGTGACTGATGCAAACAACCAGTTCGGCTTCCGGCTCCTTCGCAAGATGCCAACCTCGTCGGAAGTAAACCTCTTCTTCTCGCCCTACAGTGTGTCGACGGCTATGGCCATGGCCTACGTTGGCTCCAGAGGCGAGACGCAGCACGATCTGCATCAGACTCTCGCCTACTCGTCCGCGGGCTTGACGCCTGACCACGTGCCCACTGCTCACGCACAGCACACATTTCTTCTACGGGTACCATCAAACTCTACTATCCGGTACGCCAACGCTGCGGTCGTTGAAAGTGACTACCTTGTGTTAAGAGAGTATCTAGACTTATTGAGTCAGTCCTTCGGGGCGGAAGTCAACAGGGCTGACTTTAATGATGAACGCTCTGTGAACAGTATCAACGAATGGGTGAAGAACAAGACAGAGGGAAAAATTGAGAAGTTGCTCAGTGAACCGCTTCCACTAAGGACGAGGCTGGTCCTTCTGAATGCTGTCTACTTCAAAGGAATATGGAAAACACCCTTCGAAGTGACACGGACATCGAAGGCACCGTTCTTTAATGCGGGAGCACACAGTGTGGATGTGGACATGATGCATGCACAGGTCAAGGCAGGTTACGCTCAAGACGACGAGATGAACACGGATATCATCGACCTGCCCTATGCTGGGCTGGATTATAGCATGACCATTTTGCTTCCCCGGGAGAGAACCGCCGCGGACAGCTTCAGGCAGAATCTTACATGGTCAAGCTTCCAGCGGCTGCGGTCCAAGCTGAGTGATATGGACATTGACTTGGCGCTGCCTAAGTGAGTAGTCTTCTGTTCCAGTACTTCGTGTTTTATGAGGCATCTATATCTTTATTGGCTGCATCAATATATTGTTTTTCCGCGGAATTCTGCGCTCACTTTTTCGTGCTAGGTGGGATATCTTTTCACTGTGTTCTTCAGCACGCGACGCATACGATTATACATTTGTAGTGTCAGTCGAAATAACGAGCTCTGAGGAGTGGCTCGGTTAAAGTGAATAATCTATGTGATAAGATATGGAGATATAGTGCGATATATAAATGATCGCTTGGCACTATCAGCCGCGATGACAGGCAAACGATCGCCAGAATTCATCTTGCTGTGTGCTCTATCAGCGCGCCACCCAACAGTTAGCAATGTACAGCTGTGGAGGCGACGTCGCCGCAAGAAAGGCAGGATATCATTCCCGAAGTAGGTTAGTGCTACGTCGTACACGCGCCGGTGCAGTTTGTACAGCGTACGTCGTAAACCACGGTGCGACCGCGCAACGCAAAAGCGAATAGTGCTGGTTGTAGCGCTGTACGACATCAACGCAGCAAAGATGCGGAACTGCTTGCGAACTGTTAAAGGCACAGAAGAGAGAGTGTTTAATGCGTATTCCGAAGGTGGTGGTCCCTCGCATCAGGAGTTCTCCCGTATAGCCACATGGAACGCATGAAACAGCAAAGCCTGTGATTGGATGACGAATACAGCTTATGCAAATACTTGCCGTAGCTCCGTTCAACTCATAAAAGGCATTCATGTGACGTCATTGACAAAATTGTGTCGTACAGAGCCTAACTTCAGTGGTACAGGCCTAAGAAGGTGGCAGTAAGTAGGTTAGACGTGCGTTTGACCTTTCACCGCGCTCCATGTACAACAAATGACGGCCACTGTGAGGTCGGTGAATTCCTCCTGTATAGGGAACAATATAGTGCGAAATTTATTCTTTTTTCCACATATATCTTTTATAGTCAGCGATTTGAGAAGTTCGGTTTTTTGTGCTGACTTGACAATCTCTTACATCTGATCACTCCGTGGGAAAGTTTTCAGAAATAATTGAACCACCGGTATTTTGAGGTGCCGTGCAATGGCTTGCAGGAGTTGTTAAGAGTATACATATACTTCCGAACACGCGTCACTCATGGGAAGACCAATCAAAGGGACGTTTGCCACCAGTGGCCAAATATATTTGGTTATAAATTTGTCCTTCTTTTTCATCGCAGGTTCAAGCTCGAAGGCGTTTATAAGCTGAAGGGGCCACTGTCGGAGCTCGGAGCGTCGAAGGCCTTCGACGAACGACACGCCGACTTTTCGGGAATCACTGGTTCCCGCGGTCTGGTCATCCACGACGTCATACACAAGGCCGTGGTTGAGGTGAACGAGGAAGGCAGCGAGGCAGCTGCCGCCACAGCTGTCTTAATCGAAAGCAGGAGCGAGGGCCCTGACGCGTCAATCGTGGTCGACCACCCGTTCCTGTTCTTCATCCGTAACCGCCACACGGGAGACGTGCTCTTCGCGGGACAAGTGAACCACCTTTAGAGCGATGGGACACGGGACGCTTGTTTTTGTGCTCTTTCACACTGTGTAGACGTGAACCATACACACACGTCCACTCCTCATATGGTATCGACAAAAAACAAATCGCCAGAGCCAGAAAGAAGAGCATATTTTCTTAAGGTTTGTTTCGTATAGTTCTGCGCAACATTTCCGAAGTAATTTTGGCTTAATCCTCGGAACAGTGACTAAAAGGTTCAAATAGACTACATATACGCATGATTTCTTTTCATAATTGAGCTTAAAATTGTTGCACTACTAAAAAGCCTGCGGCATATTGTAGACCAAGGTCTGATTCCGCTGAGACAATCCCGAAAACAGTTTCTCGAAAAATACACTATTCGGCGAGCTGTTTGCGTTCGCTATTCTAAAGCACACTTTCAAGCATAAATTACTTTTATGACCCTCATTTCTTACACACTCTCCTCCACTTTTGTATCGAAATTTATCAAAAACAAAGGTAAGGAAACAATGTAAGAGCTCACCTTGAAATATTTAATCTCGAATAGAGAAGATACACCAGTATCGCAGAGATAAATTCGACGTCGATGATCTACTGCAGCAACAGACTGGATTCTAGTCAAAGTGAAGCGGATTGTTTCTGGAGAAGTAATTGAGTGCTACTTATTTCTACGAGGAAAAAGAGACTATGACAGGACGGGTGCTTTTTCAAAAAAAAAAACACACTTCCATGTGTATTTAGAAGGAAGGCAGTGAACGCATGCACATTTATCACCATAAAAAAAATTGTAGTTGTAAGAGGCTAGAGAGCATTTCATCACCTGTTATTTCACTAACCTGCAGGGAGGCTCAATTAGGGCCATCGCATGTGTCACCTCTGAATTTGATAGAAAGTTAACATACTAATCTCTCCTTACTTATCGTTATAACTTTGATTTCCAAAACTCGTGGCTCACCATTTTCATTGTTGTCATCCTTAAAAGAGCGGCAGTGGGCGGGTAGCTTCTGGAACGAGTCCGATGCATTTGCTATCTATCTACCGTATTGCCTATAACATGTTCGCTGACACAACGGCCAGTTTTTCTAATATATACTTTACCACATCAAAGGTGGATCT
This sequence comes from Amblyomma mixtum, assembly GCF_055824585.1. Taxonomy (NCBI): domain Eukaryota; kingdom Metazoa; phylum Arthropoda; class Arachnida; order Ixodida; family Ixodidae; genus Amblyomma; species Amblyomma mixtum. The sequence continues at coordinate 313,396,009 of NC_143012.1, read as the reverse complement.
CGTAGATCCACGCCCGTGGCGCACCGAACATAAGGCTTTGCGTGCTTCGTTCCACGGCCTGAAGTCGCAGAGTCACCACTGCTGACCTTCGGGCATACCTTGGCCAATTTTCAGAAAAACCACAGGAGCTCCGTCTTGTTGCTGATCATTTTGAGACTGTGGGACACCCTGTGAATGTACGGGGTCACCAGTGTTTTGTCCCTGCCAAGTCCTTCTTGCCTCCTTGTTTTCTCTAGCATTCCCTTGATTTGCTTCAAGAGTGCCTCATCGCTCACGGCTGTCAACACGTGGTCAGAGAACCCTGCTTTGTGCAGTCTAGTTACCTCACCCTGGGAGCACTCCTGCATCATGTGACAAGATGACTTGAGGAGTGCGGACTCCGGCGAGAGTGAGAGTTTTGACTGCGCCCATCCCATCGTGCCTTTCTGAGTGTTCGTCTGAAAAAAGTAGCGCTCATTTACTCTTCTAGAAACGATGCGACACCAACTAGCCCTTCAACGTGTTTTATGCAGGGAATTGGAGCCAGGGGCGGCAGTGAGTTGCGTGGGGAAATCGCGTTTGGAAATCTCTTGTGCTAGTGTGGTCGCGGCCGGTACAATTAGAGATGGTAAGGGAGGCCGTGGGTCCGCAGCGAACGTATCCTCCCTGGGGATCAATTTCAATACCGAGACGGTGCATGCATTGCAGGACGTGCACTTGGTGCGTTACGTTCATATTAAACGAGTCACTGTAACTTTAACAGAAGCCTTACGTAATTTACGAGTTGACATATCCACTGACTGGACCCCTAGCGCCAGAGCGGCGGCTGCACGTTTTGTTTGTAAAAGTCAAGTCAGTGTGAGACATACGTTGATGAGGTTTACAGTCTCAGAAGCAGGAGATCGGCTGCTTTCAGGGTGCTGGCTTGATCCGCACGACACCGAGGAACATTATCTCGAGGGAAAGACGACGCGCGACGCAGCCGCACGGCGTCTTTCCCTCGAGATAATGTTCCTCGGCCACCAATCGCTGCAGAGAACGTTAGAGTGCGACCATTTTACTGCCCGGGGAGAGAATCGGCGCGGACAGCCTCAGACAAAGCCCTAAGTGGTCAATTTCGCAGCGCCCTCTGTCTAAGCTGAATGATGTGTGCATTCATGTGCCGCGGCCATTAAGAGTGGACTTTTTTTTTGTCCATATTTTGTACTATTTCATGAGGAATATATACTTTACTGGGTGCACCAGCCTATTATCTCTCCGACCAATCTATTATCTCTAGTAATTATCTCTCCGCAGAATTCTGTGCACCCTTTTTTGTGCCTGGAGATCTGTTGGCAGTTTTCTTCACTACACGACACATCCGATTATATGCATGTGTAGTGTCGTTTTCTTTCATTGCCTTAAAGGCCCCTTTCGGGGAATTACATCGAGGGCGGGATTACATATAATAGGTGATGACCACAATTTTTGAACGTCACAAGCCTCGGTCATGGCAAACGTCGATGGGCAGGTGATGGCAAAAATGACGTGAGGAAGGCCTTTCCATTCATTTGGTGTTAGGGGAAAAAATTACCGAGCAAAAATAAGATTTAAAGTAAGCACAAGCCTCGGTCGTGACAATCGTCGATGGGCAGGTGATGGCAAAAATGACGTGAGGAGGGCCTTTCCAGTCATTTGGTGTTCGGGGAAAAAATTACCCAGCAAACATAACATTTAAAGTAAGCGGTAGAGCAGTGTTCAGTGGATGTGCATTGCGATGGGATAACCGGGAAGGTGGAGTTACGTATGTGGGATGATTCAGCGAACTGTGAAATACATTACGAAACCAGAAAAACAAAGGCTAGCGATGCGACGATGAGCGCTAAGATTAAAAAGCTCGGACTGAAGTTTTAATGCTCTTACACTGTATCTGTTTATGTATCTTACAAAGCGATTCTGCACGGCTTCAAGGGCGTTAGCTAGATAAGTTTCATGCTGATGCCAGATTGGAGATGCATATTCTAGTCTAGACCTGATGAGCGATCCATAGGCTAGTAATTTAATTTGCTGTGGTGCATGTTGCATGTGCAGTGCAAAGTGCGAGCTAGGTGGAAGGTTTAGCGTAAATGGATTATGGATGTGATATGGTATACAGATATTGTGTGATTTATAAATGATAGATTAGTATCATCACTCGCGGTGACAGCTCGACAGCTCGCACGCGTGTCGATATCTGTGTATTTCAACGTCGTGCCAATTAACAGGTCGCCATGTGCTACAGCTGTGGTGGTGGTTTCGACGCCGCAATAGCGGGGTTCTAGAAATGGTCTAGTGCTGCGTCCTTAATTGTAGTGCTTACGACGTCAAACGCAGCCAAGTAACGGAACGGCTTGAGAAAGATGAAATGCGCGGAAGCGTGTATTACGAAGATGCTGCCACCTTGTATTAAAATTGGTCCCTTAAGGTGGTAAGGAACTATGAAGACAGTGATTTGGTGACGAGTCCTGCGCATGGCATACTTATAGGCATGGGAACGGAAATAGAAGGTCACCGACACCCTTTTCTCCTCAAATCCTTGGGCATGCCTTGCGCAGTTTCCTTTAGTGTATAAAGTCAATAATACTACGAAATTTATTTTCTTTTGGACACTACAGTTTTGCCAATGCGTGACCTGTCAAGTCTGCTCAGTTTGGCTGACTTATAACTTTTGTACTCTTGCGGGAAAATCCCCACAAAAAACTTGACCGCCTGAGTTTTTCGATGCAGTGTAATGACTTGGCGTTTGCAGGAGCTGATATGAGTATACTTCCAAACGGTTGTCGCTCATGTAAAGATAAATTCAAGGGGTATATCCGCCCGGTACTCATCTACCCAGCCAGCCAAGAAGTTCGTTTTCCTCCCAGGTTAGGCTCGAAGGCGTTTGTAAGGTTAAGGAACTACTATCGGGGCACGGAGCCTCAAAGGCGTTAGACGAGCGTAACGGCGACTTTTTGAGACATCCCGATCCCCACGAGCTGGTAATCCACAACGTCGTGTACCATGCCGCGGTCGAGGAGGTGAATGGGAAAGGCACCAAAAGCAACTGCCGCCACCGCAGATATCATCTAAACTGGGAGTGATGTCCCGGCATGTCGTTCTAGGCCGACCACTCGTGGTTTTTCTACGTCGCTAACACGCAGACGGAAGACGTTCTGCGGAAGGGTGGCGCAAGTGAGGCACCCTTAGCGCGAAAGGGCACCTAACACTCTCCTTTTTAAGGCGAAAGCCTTTAATGCCTTATACTGTCTTTAGCAGACGCGTCGGCAGCCGTGACGACAGACGCGTCGGCAGAAGTGGAGTGTCGACAGACGCGTCGGCAGGAGTGTCGACAGACGCGTCGGCAGATTCGTCCGCCTTTCGGCGTCATTGCTTAAAAGGCTCAAGGTTCCAGCATGAATAAAGGCGCATCTAGTGAATGCATGGGCTTCATAAATAAAATAAAAGGAGTAAAGTCAAGAAAAGGAAAATGAAAATAAAAATAAGAAACTAAACAAAAATAAAAATATGATGTGAAAATAAAAATAAAACAATAAAATTAAGAAAAGGGGCAAAAAATAAAAACAAAATATGAAAAATAAAAAGTAAATAAAAACAAACAGTGGCCAGGAAACGCTTTCGCCTTGCAGCATTTTAGAGAGCCAAAGTGCCCCCTGAATTTTTGTTCTTCCACTCTGCGCGCACGTAGGCCGCAGAGACACCTTGCTCGCAATGATGGTATGAACAGAGAGAAATGCTGGTTGCAGAAAGAGGACGAGTTACTCTCATCTCTTGCTTGGAGCAATTTGCACACAACGAGTGCGAGTTATTCTGAGCTTAATCCTCGGGACAAGGACCGAAGAACTCAGAAAGCATTTAGTGACGCTTGTAATTTTTGGCTTTTGGCTAAAAGAGCTTTATTTATCTATTTAACAATACTGTCAACCCTCGTGCGAGGGTCCTTACAGAGCGGGTATAAAAATTTCATAGAAAAACAGCAGTATTCACAAGCATTGAATACACCAGCATGAAACGGTACATCATTCAGTCAAGCACCAAATGCCACTTTCAAGCAGGTGGTGATCCAGAGATCGTTCGAATTGATGCACATCACTCTGTTCCACAACACTCATTGGCAAATCATTCCACTTTCAACGGCATGAGGGAAGAATGAATCTTTGAAAGTTTCACTACGGGCGTTGTACGGCTGAATTATCCGACTATGATTTGTTCTAGAACTGCGTTTGCCTGGCGCTTAAAACCACTGTGCGATAATGAAAAGTACCAAGCAATTTGTGACCAGAAATCTGGTTCAGCTGAGACAGTCGCGAAGAGATTTTCTTGAAAAAGATGCCGTTTGGCGGGCTGCGTGAGTTTGCTAGTTCCGAATCGATCTCGCTTTTTCTAGGGCCATAGGAAAGCAATACAGGTTGTTGGAAGACTCAGCAAACCGCTTTTGTGAACTTCCTGATTTCTTGTATACTCTTCTATATAACTAGATAGAAATTTATGAAAAAGAAGCTAAGGAAGGAACACAAGAACTCACTTGGCGATACTTATTCTCAAATGCGAAGAGTACAGTAGAAGCTTAGGGATTAGATGTACTACGTTGATGGCCTGTTGGGGTGTCAGTGTGCATGCAGCGGAAGGGAAGCGGCGCCAGGGCAAGAGGGAGTCATGTGGCGAAATGAGGTTTTTTAAATTTGTTTTGCTAGGCTGGTCGTAGTCGGCACCACAGTTACGAGATGGGTAAGAGATGTTTTCGTCTCCAGTCAATGTATCCAGCCTGGTTAAGAATTTCAACACCGAGACAGTGCATGCAGTGCACAGATCCTGTACTTGGTGAGCATATAATATTCGCATTAAACGAGTCACGGTAAGGTTAACAGACACGTCAAATAATTTAAAAGCAAGGTTAAAATAATCCTACTCGGTTACCCTTACCGCAGCAGCCGTGGCCACACATTTTGTTGGTAAACGTCAAGATAATGACACATTCATCCGTTACATCTACAGCGTGAAAAGGTGGAAACGTACTTTCAGAGCACTGCCTAGGTCCATGTGACGCTGGCATGACACGCCGTTTGCTCTTGAAAATGTACTACGGATTCCCATCGCGCTGTAGATCACACCCCTAAAGAGAAAGAATAGAGAATAAAAATTTGTTCTCAGCACTAAAGTTATACTTTTCGTCTTCTCCCAAGCAGCAGAAGGTCTTTAATTTTTAGTTGCATTGCGGTGGTAGTCAAGAATGTGACACCTATCACGAACGAGTAATGCTTACAAGAGCTTCCACATTTCCATCTCAACAAGGGGCCATCTGCACATATCAATACCGCTGGAGTCCAAACAGAACTGACGTAGTGTGTTGTCTTACGTTGATTTGTGACACCATAAGGCCCACAAATTTGGCTCCTGGACCACACTCGCTTTGTAAATGCAGTTCCTTCTCCCTCGTCCTTTTAACTGCCTTATACCTTAATTTTACGACGTGGTTCAAGCGTTCACCTAACATTGAGAGTCACTGCGCCATTCTTTACACCCTAACCTAACCACGACGAATTCTAATTGGCAGTCCGGAGCATATTTTCTTGTTCCCCGAACTAAAACTCGTATCTCGGTGCGCGGTTTCAGTTCATATCCAGGGTTCAAATCGTGTCTAAGAAGCAACTCGCTCCGAGGTGGGCGTAGCCAAGTGCAGCGCTCTTCGTGCGTCTCATTCGTCGATTTCCGTTTTCAACACCACGGTCGACATTTTGCTCCCTCGAAGAATCTGGGCGACACTCCCGATCGCCGGTCGCAATTCACCAATATCTAACGTAATCTAATCTAGGCAGGCGTCGCTGCCGATATCGTTCCTCCTTGCTTAGGATGGTGAAATAGGGTTGCACTGAACTGCAAGAGGAAGTTCAAACCGGCGCGTAGAGATAATGCGGAGCTCTTCTTCCCAGCCAGCTTCTTTGGTTTCAGCGGGCTGCGGAGATAGAACGCGGTGGAGGTTGCTAAATGCTTTCCATGGGCTTCCAGTCTACTGCAACCCACAGGAGACCTCTTCTGAGGAGTATAAAGCCCGTCTCGAGCGTGTTCTGTGAGGACTAAACTGGTGTTTCGGCGCCACGTCACCTCCTCGACTGAACGAAAAGCCTCGAAGTCCTCTGAGCGCAGTTTCACCTCCCTCTGCTTCGTTCGTGGGCAAGTGAAAGACTTTAGGTGCGTATGCCCTTACCTTCCCGTACTTTAGTTCTCTTATACCTCTATACTCTCTCACAATTTTTTTCGCACTGAGGTGAAAGCTACATCTTACAGCAGTGAATAAGGCAGAAACTATATTGCAAAGCACGCGGCACGGAATGACGGCGCTTGACTGTCTCAAGACAACCTCCTTGACAATTGTGATATCCCGTAGAATTAAATTAGATGTGGCACAGCATCAAGCAAAGTCGTAGCACACAATGTGCCTCTGATTTGCTGGCGCCCGCTTTATCGTCTACACAGTGCCGAGAAATCGCGACACCGTGTGCATTCTACGCAGGCATTGAAGCCGATATCGCATTTTGGTATACCCATTGCGGTACCACTGGCTGAGAAAGAATTTCTGTTAGGGGCTGACATTTAAAAAACAGGGGCTGCAGAAAAAAAAAAGAAACTTGGAAAGCAGCAGTGCACTAAAACCACCGGGGGAACAATACCAGCCTGCTTAGAAGTGTGCATAAAGTGGTGAGCTGAAGGTTTAGTTGCGTGCACGAACACTGGAATTCATCACGCATTAGCGTATCGGTGATATGCACAATCTTGATATCTGCTATACTGACCTCTTCCTATGCAAAACCGCCCGTCTCAGTGGAACGCCTCAAATGCGGCTAATAAGCGATATACATGCAGCAAGTAACACCTGTTTCAGGCAGCCTTGCACTTAGAAACTTCATCATTTAGAGTGCTGGTACTCTATGCCCATGTGGCGTGTGGTGGCCAGCTGCGCTGTGCTCAAATGCATGACTTATTAGCGACTATCATCAAAACAAAGAGATGTGTATTAAAAAACCTCGAACGCTTTCGGTGACCTCTGCAGAGCAAAAACAATAAACGCAAATCATACTGCCAATTATGCATAGACAATGCTCTCGTTCAATTTCTCGAGTTGCGAATCTAGTTATACTGAGAGTGCGCTCAGTTGGTAAATGCTCGCTGTTTACTAGAGCCAGGGAACAATAAATAACATTGAATAGAGAATACCTTGCGTTTAGTGTTCTGCCTTCTTCGCCTGTCCCTGTTCGCAGGCGCTGGCAAGCATTGCAGATGACTGTGCAATCTTAGAGGGAAAAACAAGCTACTAGAATCGTAAATACCTGCAGCAGATCCGATGTCCAATTTAAAATAACACACGTGCTAGACCTCGATGCAAAAGCACTTACTTTTCTGCGTTCACGGTGCTTTCCTGCAGGGGGTCAACCATGAAGTCTCTCGTCTTCCTCACATGCCTCTTAGTCCTCAGCGTCGCCCAAGAGGAGCACAATGTGACCGACGCCAACAACCAGTTCGGCTTTCGGCTCCTCCAAAAGATCCCAACCTCGTCCGAGGAGAACCTCTTCTTCTCACCGTACAGTGTGTCGACAGCGATGGCCATGGCATACGTTGGCGCCAGAAACGAGACACAGAGGGATCTGCACGAGACTATGGGCTACGAGTCCGCGGGCCTGACGTCCGATCATGTGCACAGAGCCTACGCCCAGCACACACACCTGCTACGAGCACCGTCAAACTCTACAATCCGGGTCGCCAATGCAGCGGTTGTTCAAAATAACTACTCTGTGCTAACAGAGTATCTGGACGCACTGACTCAGTCCTTTGAGGCCGAAATCAGCTACGCTAGCTTGAGCGGTGAAGGCTCCTTGGACGACATAAACGATTGGGTGAAGAATAAGACAGAGGGAAAAATTGAGAAGCTGCTTAGCCAACCTCTCCCACCAGACACTAAGCTGGTCCTTCTCAATGCTATCTACTTCAAGGGATTGTGGGACGCACCCTTCCAGGCGACAGAGACGTCAAAGGCACCATTCTTCAACGCAGGAACACACAGTGTGGAGGTGGACACGATGCACGCACGCCTGCGACTCGGTTACGCTCAAGACGACGAGACCAACGCAGATGTCATCGACCTGCCATACGCCGGACTCGACTACAGCATGACCATATTGCTACCCCGAGAGAGAACAGGTGCTGACACCCTCCGGCAAAGTCTTACATGGCCAGTTTTCCGGCGCCTCCTGTCCAAACTTAACAGAAAAGTCGTTGATGTGGCGCTGCCAAAGTGAGTAGTCTTTCTACATCTGCACTTTTTCAATCTGCGTTTCTTTTCCTCGTCTCCGCATGCAATTTTAACACACTTGGTGATGTAAGAAGTGCGCTCAGTAGAGATAGGCCTATGCATGTTGCTCAGAACACTCAAAACGGGCGTTGCTCATATCCCGACAAAGGATAGAGGTAGTTGCCGGCCTCCTCCTGAACATTACGTTGTTTACGAGTCCTTTTTTTTTCCGACCAGGTTCAAGCTAGAAGGCGAATATAAGCTGAAGAGACCTCTGTCGGAGTTGGGAGCCTCGAAGGCCTTCGACGAACGCGACGCCGACTTTTCAGGGATCACGGGTTCTCGCGACCTGGTCATCTACGACGTCGTGCACAAGGCCGTTGTGGAGGTGAACGAAGCAGGCAGCGAGGCAGCGGGAGCCACCGCCGTCGTTTTTTTCACAAGGGCCGGGGTCTTCAGCACTCCTAATTCGTTCGTTGTCGACCACCCATTCTTGTTTTTCATCCGTAACAGGCACACGGGAGACATCCTTTTTGCGGGGCAAGTAAACCATCTTTAGAAAGAGTTGGCGGGGAACAGTTGTTTTAGTGCTTTCCTGATCTCACTCAATGCGAGCCAGGGACACGCCAGGCGTCTAACTGACGATATGAATTTGGAACGCCTGCTTCAGTAAGCAGATCAGGCAGACGCACCGCTTCTTTCCTGCAACTGAAAAATGTCGACTTATCCTGGCTTTTATAACCGAAAGAAGAGGCAATACCTTCTATATGAGCCCTTGTTACGTATGATTTCTTTTTATAAGTCTCCTGAAAAGCACAATAATATGAAAAAAATCCCTCAAAATGAAACACTGCTCAAAAAAGATTTGTGCACAAGGACGGCGTTCCAAATTCTGTGTGAGTCTCTTTTCTTCCAAAAATAAAACGCTTATTCGTCTTCCTTCAACCATGCGCTGTGTTCGTCTCTGTCTTAGTCCCGTCTTTCGTGCGCTGTGCCTTCAGTTTGAACCATACGCCGACTAGCCCAGACAAATACCTTACTGCAGAACAATAAAACCGAGTGAAAGAGTCAATAAACTATCCGTTCGGACATGCATATTTCATATGCACTCTACTGCTCACAAGTTGCACAAGTTGCCGCTGATGTCATATGGCTCTCCCGTGCCATCCTCCTAAAGCCTTCTTAGTTTTCTGTGAAAATACGCACAAATTAATGCACATCCTACTTGCCAGGCCTCTCCTGTTCAGACTTGATACAAAAGTTTAATTTACAATTTTTCGGCGCTGAAAAGTATAAGGTAGGAAAGGTACTCGGTAAAAGGAAACATTGTATCGCAAATGGAAGGCCACCTTGGGCGCATTCATTATTAGAGCATTGCATTAGGCGGATACACAGCAACAGAGTGGTGAGTTGTACTTTAGTCGTCACTCAGCTGCGGGTCCAGTGCTTCAGGTCTGCAACTGCGCAGTGACTGATTGGTTTACACTATCGCTGTGCTAAAACGACACCATTTTCACGACGTCCCGGAGGTGCAATTGGCTGCAATTTCTTTCTTCAAATTCTCGACAAGCTTCGCTCGGGACTATAAAGTTAGGGGGGGCATACATAAAGTAGGTAAACATAGCAGCAACACAAATGGTAAGCGAGTTACATGCATTGAAATAGCAGTAAGCTTTAAGGTGGCAGTTATAGTATCATCATCATCATCAGCCTAACTACGCTCACTGCAGGGCAAAGGCCTCTACCATGTCTCTCCAGTTAACCCTGTCCTTTGCCAGTTGCGGCCACCGTATCCCCGCAAACTCCTTAATCTCCTATCCTTAATCTCATCCGCCCACCTAACTTTCTGCCGCCCCCTGCTACGTACGGTTGCCTTCTCTTGGAATTCACTCCGTTACACTTAAGGACCAGCGGTTATCTTGCCTTCGCATTACATGCCCTGCCGAAGCCCACTTCTTCCTCTTGATTTCAACTAGGATATCATTAACGCGCGTCTCTCACCCACTCCGCCCTCTTCCGATCTCTTAACGTTACACCTATCATTTTTCTTTCAATAGCTCGCTGCGTTGTCCTTAACTTAAGCTGAACCCTCCTTGTTAGCCTCCACGTTTCTGCCCCATAGGTGAGTACCGCTAAGCTATTAGCACACCAAAAACTAAAAGGCCAATACACAAAACTGAAATTGTATATAGGATGTGTTGGAACTTCATGACCAAGAAATTCCCGTGAACGCCAACGTCCCGATACCACGTTTTGGTGTGCATCTGGTGCAGCAGGGCTCCTGCATGAGCACTGAAAGAGAGTCCCTTTCCCAACGCGGTCTTTTCTGGTCCGCTCTTTCATATCTTCACGCGACAGCAGGTGGGCCCTGTGATCTACCACAGCATAGTTTCCTTAGTCCTATCCACGAAATAAAAATATAGACCTCATGAGAATTCGGTTTGTATTCTAGTAGCAGCCATAATTCAACCGAAAGTTTAGTGCAATATAAATAATATTCGGAAAGTTTAGTACAGATTTTGTTGCAAAATGCGGAAGAATGTCGGATGTTAATAATGTGAGACTGGAAGTGGTATCAGTGACAACGTTAGAGGCATTAGAATCCCGAGCGACGATTGGGCGGAGCGGTCCTCCTCGTAGTATGCGCTTGAAAGACGTCTCAGTGACAGAACCGCCAAAGTAATTTCCGCAACAGCCCCTGCAACTTCAGCCTGGCTTGAAGCATCGATTGCTTCAGGGATTTCGCTTTCATGTACGTTTTGGAGCCGGACCTGAGAATTTTACTCTCGGCACGTGGCCACCCCCACCTGCTCTTCACAACCGCCAACTATGGCTTGCGCAACAGCACTACACAAAAGATTCATGCGTGTGGCAGAATATCTTCGGAGTCTTGCTGGCACATGCGTTGGATTTCAGTCAGAGTTCAGCCGGATGAGGGAGCTATTCGCATACTTGGACAATCACCTTCGAAGTTTACTGCATGAATTTTTTCACTCGGTCCCAGGATGGATGAGAATTGCGATTAAGTTGTGCGCCGTCATAAGTTGCAGTTTCCGTCCTCGCCCTATTGGGGGTCATTTATTCGCGACCCTGTGCGCTTCCAGGCCTCTTCTGCATACTGTAGGTAGGCCGCAACTTCCAGGCTCTTTCCGGCAAAGGTAAGTAACATAGCGCCAAGCATGACTTAAGCTTATTCCCTGTGGATGGGCATAAGTAGAGTCATCTGCGTAAGATAGGCGAGCAGCGTGAAACAGCACGATAGAAGCCCATCATTTGTGTTCGACATGAACGTGCAGCCGTTGCCCAAATTAAACAGCCCGATGAGTTTGGCTCTTGTAGCATTCCTGCAAGGGCTCAGTATCGAAGAGATAAGGGCAGCAGTTCCTGTCAACATCAAGACATTAAAGGTGCAGTGAAGAGGAATTTGAACTCATCTTTCTGCCGCGGGAGCTCAATCTACACGTTCCGAGCATTCTTAGAAACTTCGACTTATTGCCCTGTGTGGCCGATTTCCTTAATTAAATCGGATTAACGTACGGCTCCCGTCTTTTTTTTTATTATTCTCCCCGTATGGTGGGCGGAGTTGACCAATGCGGGGAGTGCCTTTCAGCCAGCTCCGTGGAGGCTTGCCGCTCTGCCATCCGCGGAGTAATACGTAGTAATATGCGAAAGCAAATAGACCGCACGTATTTTTATTCTGCGGACATGTGTTGTGGCTATGTTATCTGCGAATGAAACTATTTATTCACGGAAACCTAAAAAACAAAATAAAGCGAAAGCAAAGCCTCCATGGAGCTGGCTAAAAGGCACTCCACGCGTTGGTAGACTCCGCCCACAATACGGGGAAAATTTAAAAAAGAAAGGCGGGAGCCGGACGTTAATACGATTTAATTAGGGAAATTGGCCACACAGGGCAATAAGTCGAAGTTTCTAAGAATGCTCGGAACGCGTAGATCGAGTTCCCGCGGCAAAAATACTAGTTCAGATTCCTCTTCACTGCACCTTTAAGAGCGATCAGTGTGGCCCAGAAAGAGACCCCTTGGATTGTTTACTATTGACCAAGACTGTACATGGCAAGCATGTTGTGATATTCAAGCAAATTTTGTCGTCATTGGACTGGGGATAAAGACGGTTTTCTCCCAATCCCTGGTCGCAGTGCAGGATCGCTGAATTGTTAGCGCCGTACCCCTGTCCAGCAAGACACTATGCCACTACAGCTGTGCTACCACGGGGCAGACAAGCGTAGTGGGTCAAACAGCCGGTTGCATTAGCTATCTGCTCTGTACCAAGTGTCGACTTCGGGAGGCGGAAAAGTAAGTTCGTGGTAAGCACTGAAAAAGTATATCGATGAGTCAATCGTCTTGGGAAACGCTGTTGCTCTGGTTGGCGGAGTCTCTCGTCGTAGACAGCCTGACAGGTTTTGACGCAGAGTGTGACACTTGCGCGCAGACGGGGTCAGCAATACGATTCAATTTTGTGAACTGTCCGAAGGGCACACTTGCAACCAAGGCAGCCATCGATCGATTTTTTTTTTTCATTTTTTGAACGTTTGCAATGATGGTAGGAAGACAGGCAGATGCGAAGTTCTTCTAGTAAATTTGTAAATTGTGGGGTGTAACTTCAGGAAGCAACACATGGACTGCGAAGGACGCCGCAGAAGAGGGCTCAGGCATAATTTAGAGCATCCAGAGTTTTTATAATGTGCGCTAATATTGCACAGCAGGCTGGCGCCTTTTATCTTTCGGTTCATTTAAAATATAGCCGCCGCGGCCGGGATCGAGCCAGCCACCTTGGGAACAGAAGCAGAACGCCAGAGTCATTGAGCCACCACAGCCGGTGGCGAAGTCCTTTCTCACGAAGTCGTGCGCGCTAAACACTTGCACTAAACACTAAACACTTATCTTCCAATATAGAAATTTCAACAGGACATCTGCTAAAGAACTCTCATGCTCAAAATATGAACCCTCTTGAAAAATATGAAACCTGGCTTGCAGCATGTCATGCAGCAAAGTCTGGCCGAGCAGGTTGCGCGGTTGTCGGATTCTGGGTTTCCCCCGTCGGTTTTGCTTGCGGTGGGTGAATCACTGGGGAATAAGATGAAGAAACTGTCGGCTAAGTCTGCAAGTAGTCCATCGCAAGAGAACAGGAAGAAGATTGAAGTGCTTCCTTACTGCCACAAGACATCGCACGGTCTGAAAAAGGTGGCACAAAAATTCGGTGTCACTACGGTTTTTCCTGCCCCCCGGAAACTGTCTGGTTTGTGCGCCCATATTTCTGGTGGTCCGCAGAAAAAGGGGACCTGTAAAACCAAAAACCAGACGAGGTTCACTTCGTGTGAAGTAGGGGTGGTGTACTGCATCCCGTTGTCCTGTGGGAAAACCTACATCGGGCAAACCGGAGGGTGCATCAATGAACGTCTGAGGCAGCACCGAACAACGTTCAATTCAGGCACTGGAAGCAATTTAGCCTTGCATGTTAAGGTATGCAAAGGACGTTCTCCTTTGCTTCACCGCATGAGCATTATCGGTCGGGGGAGAACAAGACGTGAGCGTGAAATTCTTGAAGCGTTTTTAATCAGGAAAAACAAGGAGATGTGTGTCAGCGCGATCCCTCGGTTTTTGTCACGGATAAAGAATATAACTTTCTTTTATCTTAATACAGTCGTTCCCATCGTCCAGAGTGTGCGCTTGCGCAGGGAAACATTTAAATGTGGTGGTTTTTCTTGGAAATAAATCAGTTGCAAGTCCAGCGGTGTAGTGTGTGTACCTCCTTTTTCTTGTCCAGCGTCTGTGTTCCGCTGGTTCCACCCTGACAACATTATGAACCAACTAGCCCAGCAATTTACGCTCCCTCAAACAGCTTCTCGGACCGTTCGGACGGCGGTTCCGCGCCCAGTGGTGGTGGGTGCATTCAGGTATAGACGCAGCTATGGTCTTTAGCTCCGGGATGGGAAGTGTCTGCTGTGCGTGCCGGGATGCCAGTGTGCGCATACGTGTCCACCGCCCAACACCGCGGGAGCACCAGGCTATAGTGTTGCTAACGCTACGTCGTAATGGCAATACTTGTGCCGGGGCTCGTCGTCGCCGGGTCGTTTTGGCCATAGCGTGCAGTGTCCCCGTCCTGTGCGGACTTTCGTTCCTAGATTATGCCGCCTGATGCCTCAGGTCACATCTCCACTTTGGTTTTAATCTTCCTCCATCCCCTGAGGGTGGCAATTTTTTTACTATTCTCTGTTACTGTAATGTGTACTGTAACTGTACAATGCATCATGCGCACTGCCGTAAAATGTTTCCACAGTATCACTTCGGCTTTTGCTAAAAGGCCCCCACTCTGCAGTAGGTTCAAGAAAGGTTCCAACGAGAGCAGAGGACCCAGAAATATGCGCTCCTAAGCAATGTTTTAAAAAAATGTCGATAGTTTTCCTCAATAAGACCTAAATGGTTGTAAAATTAATTCCTATAGACTACCTTTAAAACCTCCCCGTGCGCTAGAACAACATTCCCTGAGCACCCCCTACCAATTCCTTGAAGGAATTAATAAATATTCCCATTGCGCCCGTAAACAACCTACCTGTGCAAGCATAAATTATTTGTGCTGTTTTTAAGGAATGATGTGAATTCCCAAAAGGGATCGCGCTAGAGGACAAGATATTTTATGCCTTTCTGGGAGTCTATCGGTAGCTTTATGTTTAATGTTTACTTCTAGACATAAAGAAGATAATCCGGGCTTGAGTGCCCCTGGGCGTGAAGAAGTCTTGCCTTGCTGGTACTCAGTGAATCTTAGCTGATAACGGTCGGAGAGGGGGCGGCACCTGGTGGTGATGCTAGGTTGCAGGTGCCAGGTCTCCGAATTTGCAACGATTTTACCATAAGGCAGCCAGGCAATCGGCAGGGCAGCGAATTGCTGCCCTTAATCCACGCTGGTGCCACTAGTAATAATCCGCTCTGCCCTAGTTTGATACTTCGGGGAAGTTTGAGGTCCTGTAAAAATGCTGCCTAAGTACCTTAACCACACGTCAATCGCAGGGCAAAGCAAGAAGTTCCTCTTCGTAGCGGTCTACGTCGACCCATTCATATACGTGGTGTCAAGCAAAGAATATTTAAAATGCGTATCACCAAGCTTGTGCAGTGCTAATACGGACCAAAGAGGGATGAGTTGTGTGATCGCTGAACAAAAACCTCCATCAGCAAACTTCCTCGTCCATGCTGTCTCAGACACCCTGCAACGATGCCCACGTGGCGACATAATGCCGCCGTTTGCCCTGCTTTCAAATTGTAAGCTTTCGAAGCACCACAGAGAAGTTAAGCAGCATGGCTGGCAATCTCGTTTCTCGGCGCTTAAGAAGAAATCTAGACCATGAACAGCGAGGGCGAGTTAAACAAGGCGCAGATAGATACGAAGGCGCTCTTCCTTGCAGCCTGCGTCTTAGGTTTCAGCGGGGCGAAGAGATAGACGAGTCGGATGGAGGCCGAATGCTTTCCACGGACCTTCCATCCTCGCTGACCCAGTACCGGCCCTTCCGAACAGCATAAAGCCCTCCTCCCGAGCTGTGTGCGGCGACTAATCTTCTAGTTCTACAAGGCGTGCAGTTCTATACGGAAAAGCCGGTCTACAGGCTCGCTGTCCCCGCTTCCATCGCCCTCTACTTGTCAGCAGTGGTGGCCGTCTTCAGGTTTGTATGTCTGCGAAGCACCGTGCTTTAGCTTAGATTACTTAAATCAAAAAAGAAGAAACATTTACACAGGCACTGCGTTATCCAAACATTGTGTTGCAGTTTGTTGACATTGGGGAGGAAGCTTCAGCTGTCGGTTTCGGTCGACCGGTAAAGGTATAAAAGCATGTGTAGCGCGTCGAGAGAATTCGCAGATGGTTCGCATTCCTCGTACTGGTGGTCGTGACAGCCGGCCGTGCGAGAACAACTGGGCTGAGCAATGACGTCTACTTCAAACGTTCTTTAAGACTTCAAACTATGGCATGCTACCCGGAACTGTACCCGCCTTTTGTGTCAAGCCTTTGGGAAAGAGAGCGCAATCTGAAGTCAACCTTCTTGTATTGTCAGCCGTTTCTTTACCACTGGCACTAAAGCAATTTCTATTAAGTACTGCCAGTAGCTGACACAATGCTAGTGTATAAGAACGCTCAGGAGATGCAACGTAGTAAGACCACTAGGTAGAGAAAATCGCGCCGCTTAAAAACAAGTCTCAAGGAAAATGAATAACCTTTATCCGGGTAATTGAATAAGCCAGCTTATATTAACAGGCGTAAACGCATGGCTCCTGTGAATGATCTTGAATGAACCCTATGCGGAGATACCTGAGCATTGCAGTGTATAACAGTGTTAAAATTACGAATTCATCACTACAAGGAAAATGAGATTAATTTATCAGAATTTATTCATTTACTCTGCTTTCCCCTCATGGTGCCTGCCTAGGTAGTGTATGGCAGCCAACATTGATGCTTCAGCACGAATTACAGTTAACAGTAGCCGTTTTAATAAAAAACTGCAGCGTATAGTGGCCTTAATTCCTCCAGAAATTGGATCATTGAAGGGCAATAAAATTTTAAATAATCCGGAGTTTAATAATCCTGAGATTTGGTCACAGTTCTTGTATTTTTTCATGAAAACCGAAGTAAGAGTAAAAGTTGGGCAAGATATTAACTGGTCATTCCCATCCCTGCTGCAGTGGAAAACCATGAAACCTGCCATCTTCCTGGCGTGGCTCTTGGCCCTTTGCGTTGCCCAAGAAGAGCACAAAGTGACCGATGCCAACAACCAGTTCGCCTTTCGGCTCCTTCACAAGATCCCGGCCTCGTCCGAGGTGAACCTCTTCTTTTCACCGTACAGTGTGTCCACAGCAATGGCCATGGCATACGTTGGCTCCAGAGGCGAGACGCAGCAGGATCTGCACGAGACTATGGGTTACACGTCTGCGGGCCTCACGTCGGACCACGTGCCCAGTGCTCACGCCCAACACACGCACCTACTGCGTGCACCATCAAACTCTACTATCCGGGTCGCCAATGCAGCGGTCGTTCAGAATGACCAGTATGTGCGCAGAGAGTACCTGGATCTACTGAACCAGTCTTTCGGGGCCGAAGTAAACGGAGTTAGTTTAACCGATGAACACTCCCTGAACAGCATCAACGATTGGGTGAAGAACAAGACGGAAGGAAAAATTGACAAGTTGCTCAACGAACCCTTGCCACCACACACTAAGCTGGTTCTTCTCAACGCTATCTACTTCAAAGGCCTGTGGAGCACGCCCTTTGAGCCGGAAGCAACGTCAAAGGCGCCGTTCTTCAATGCGGGAGCACACAGAGTAGAAGTGGACACGATGCATGCGGATTTCGAGGCGGGTTACGCTGAAGACGACGAGACGAACAGTGACGTGGTCGACATTCCTTACGCCGGGCTCGACTACAGCATGACGATTGTGCTGCCCAGGCAGAGGACCGGTGCCGAAGCCCTCAGGCAGAGTCTAACGTGGCCAGTCTTCCAGCGACTGCTGTCCAAGCTGAGCAATACGGTCGTCGAAGTGGCGCTGCCCAAGTGAGTGGCCTTTTTGTGACCGCACCTCGGGAATTTCTTTCTTCTTTTATCGCCACAGCAGCGGTGCCTATGAATTGCGCTTTATGACGCGATCTTGAAACGCTAGTTTAAAGACGAATGGCTCTTGTCATTATCATCATTCACATTATTATCATTATCATAACGAAAAACTATCATTACCAAAATCGACTGAAACGCCATCAGCTTTGCAATGCGTTGAAGTGGCCGCATGTTTTCATCCCCTTAGGAGCAAGAAAAAACGGCTGTTGCTCATGAAATGACTTAGGATGGACATTGTTGCTCCAGCAACCCGAACATTTCTTTATTCTTTCTGAGAGAACAGAGCGTTAATAATCGAGACACACGAGCGCTAAATGGCAATTGAATGTGTTTACCTTTTTAAGACACGCGTTTGCTTCTGAACTTCACCAGCGCTGCGACGAGGAACAAAGATAGAGAAGGAAGGACAGGGGCAAACGCTTGTCCCTGTCCTTCGAACCTTCTCTGTCTTTGTTCCTCGTCGCAGCGCTGGTGAAGTTGTGAAGATGTACCAACTAGCTCAGACCACGGTATTGCTGCGTTTGCTTCTGTTATCGAGAAAAATCTGAAAGTGTGTGTGTATATTTGGAACCTCCTATTTCACGAAAATAACACGAACGGCTCAAAAGCTTGAAGAATTCACGCACGCCGCACACTTCCATGCTCACGAAATTCCAGCTCTGTTCTTCAAAAAAACACACATTCATGTCCAACTAAATCATCCGAAGCTGTTTCTTCAATGGAAACACAGCTGCAGTGCCATTTAGTAAAGGATCCCACAGTGTGAGAGAAGGAAAAGGCTACAGTGCCAGACAGCACTTCCTGGACGCTTCATTTTTATTTCCTATTTATTTCATGAAACACGCGGTCTTACTGTGCTTCCTTGTAGTGAAAGAAATTGTGCGTATCTGTATGAGTAAAAATGAGAAAGCAAAAATAATAGAGAAAAAGGAGGAGAAGGCGTTATCGCCTCTATTCTACAGGCCTAGCTTAAGGATCCTATTTTTTTTTTTCGTCCAGGTTCAAGCTCGAAGGTGAATATAAGCTGAAGGGACCACTGTCGGAGCTCGGAGCCTCCAAGGCCTTCGACGGGAGTCACGCCGACTTTTGGGGAATCACCGGCGCCCGGGACCTGGTCATCGACGAAGTTGTGCACAAGGCTGTGGTTGAGGTCAACGAGGAAGGCAGCGAGGCAGCGGCCGCCACCGGTATCATCTACACGAAGAGCGCGGTTGTGGGAGTGCCGTTCGTTGTGGACCACCCGTTCTTGTTCTTCATCCGTAACAGGCGCACCGGAGACGTCCTCTTCGCGGGTCAAGTGAACCACTTTTAGCTATAACGGATACCGCCACGCTTAATTTTGTACTCTGCCACCCTTAGCAGGCGAAAACCAGAAACAGGCCCGGTGCCTGAGCGAAATGGACTGAAAACAAAAAGCTCATTTGATCGCATTGCGTCCGCTTTAAAAATGGGCACAAACGTAGGCATGTTATTCTGCATGGTTTTTATATATCACTGGAACTAGAAATAGGGCATTCAGAAAACAGTCCATGGCTGGGTGGCGTATTTTCGAAAGAGAGCTCAAAATCCATTTCATGGAACAGAAGTATTGTATGTTTTATAACGGAAAAGTCGGCCAACAGAGCTAGTCATGGCGGTCGTTCGTGAAGAAATGTGCTATTCAACAAGTTTTGTGAATATTTTACTTTCAGGAGAATCACTGCCTTGTTTTCTCTGCACCAATGCCCGAATAATGCACATTGCTGGATGAGTCAATAAAGCGCATGGTTCGCCATTATCGCACATCCTCCGCACCTGTTACTCAATCTGTCATATCTAAACAGAACCACGTGTGAAAATCGACGCTCTAGAATTAAAGCAAGAACTCATGTTCAGATATTAAGTTATAGGTATACTAGGTGTATTGATAAAACCGCGACACATTCAATACAGGTATGGTTTGTTACAACGCCCGACTGGATACATATGAAAAGATATGGCAACAGACAGTTGGATGAAGAGATTAGATCGGAAAGTTTCTTAGGGCAAGGCAGAGACTGTTCGCCCAGGAAATGGCAAAGATCGTCGTAAGGTCCTAGCCAAGGCTGCGGATGAGACAACAATTGGCACTCGTTCTTCCTAAGCAGGTGAAAGGAAAGGGTGGTGCGGAAGAAGCGATCAAGTAGATCTACTCTGTATTCCATTCTTTGGCTCTGGCGACTGCACCTCACCTGCTCTACAAAATTTATATGGTGTCTACAAAAACCCCTTTATCGTTTCTTTGTCCAGGACTATCAAGTATGAAATACTTTTAGCTCCCATTCTCGACCAACTAAGGTGCAAAACATCGAGAAACCAGAAAAGAACTGATGCCTTAGATGAGGCCGAACACGAAGCCAAACATGAAGACAAATCATTCTGAAACATTGAAGTTTTCTGAAAAAAAAAAAAAAAAAAAAAATTGAGGGAACACTTAAGCATCGTCTTATGGGTATGACGCGATAGCGTGAAATAATTTAATGCCCATATATACGGAATTGAGCATTTTCTACTTCCCTTTCATAGACAGCTTGGAGTCCTCGTACCACTTCTGGTTCTGGCGCGGTGGTGCAGCGGTTAAGCGATGCGGTTAAGGGAAACGAGCAAAAATTTTCCGACTGACCACACCACTATTCCCCTCGTATTGCCCAGTTAATTGGTGAAAGCTTACAGGAACCAATGAGGCCCCGAGCTTACCCGAGTAACTCGCGTAAGCTCGGGCAGCTCGAGTAAGCTCGGGTTTGTTCGGATGAGCATCGTACAAGCTGCATCCAATGGGAGCAATCTCGGGTAAGTTCGGAGGAGCGTCGCGCAACTCGGGTAAGCTCAGGTTAGTTCGGAGCAGAAGAAAAGGCAAGATGATAAGATGAGAAGTCTTGCTCGGGGTTGGTACGTCGCACAAGAACGTTCAAGGTGCTGAACAAATTACAAGCACTGCCTTTTTTTCCCTTTGAATGCATTGCCAATTGTCACGCGTCTTAGATGTCCATAAGAACAAGCTATTGAGGATTGAGGTGCAAATTTATGCCCATGTTCACACACTTTGGGCCGTAGGTTCCGAGGGTCCAATGCACACGAGATATAATCGTGCGCTTCAGAATCGAACACGTAGTAACACGGTTAAATTCAGAAGATTCAACAAGTGCACTGAACTCTGATAAAACCCGTACCGAGTAAAATTTCGGTTCCGTGGATACTTTCGCAGAAGCACTCGACAAAAACGGTTACCGTTTCACAAAATAATGGCAGCTTGCCTTCAAAGGTGCGGGCGATCTGGAATCAGGAGGCTATAAGAGCAACTCAGCCGTCCTAGAATGAACAAGATTGGATCTCAGCGCATCATGCCCCTTCAACAGCCGTTCGCCAGCCGCCTGTATATGCGATCATGCCGTGAAGGGAAGTCGCAGCGACCAATGGAAACAGGCTTGGTACCATGCACTGAGAAGGCTTTGGTAAGGATGCTGCCTGAGGAAATAGGAGACTGAGAAACTCGGAGGCAATGAAGGCCGCATAAAGGCAACTGTAGCCTGCCTATCGCTTGCCCTCCTCCTTGCTTCACATGTCAGGAGGTCACGGACAATCACTACCCAGGAATATCAAGTTTCACCTGCATAAACTGAAACGCTGGGCACAAGAAAAGCTCTCAAAACAGCTTTCGCAATGTGCAATTCCAGAAAATATAGCAGAAACGCGACACGACGAGAAAGCCTAACAAAGTCTCAAGTGCAACGATTTCGGCTGACATTTCAACCACAGATAATATCCCCTTGACATAAGTGGAATCTGCAGTGCATCAGGATATACTAACATTGCACCCGAACGTTCAGAACATTTTCAGCGGTTAGCAGGGTTTTTAGCTGAACTGCATAGCAAATGCGCATTCCGTTCCATAACTTTCTTTAGACAAGAAGGCATGACGCACGCTATTTACAGGGCTGAGAAAAATGGGACTCAGTTCATTTCCTCTATAAAAGACAGAATAAATTAGCGTACAGTAAAACTTGCAAGAAAATTTTTCGTTTTTTTTTGTGCTCAAAAAATAAAAATTGCACTGTGCAACACTAGTCCACTGTTTAGGAAACATTATTTAACTTTCTTCATCACTACCACCCGAAGCTCGCAATCTGTTTCCATATGAAATGCCTCTATAATGTGGACAGCTAGCAGGAACGTTGCTGTAATCCCGTATTCGACACTGGTGCACGCTACTCGCAGCGGGTGTTTTTGTCTCTATGTTGTCTTTCTGTCTTTATGGCTGCCTCTGTCTTTACTAGCAGTAAAAAAACATGCCAGGGGACTCTGGCTGTAAAAGTTATGATGCAAGGAGAAAGAAGAACCTGCATCCCGGTTTATACTCGGGGCCAAACTTCTTGGCCAATCCCCCAGTGTGGGTATGTGCCATTCTGTCAAAGGCTACAACAACAACAACAACAAACAGAATGAATTTCTAGAATGGCGGGTGACGCAACTTATAAGGCGTTAAAATAGACGCACTAAAGAAATTTGGCTTCCTATATGTGCCGGATATGAGAGGCTTTCTGGAGCGTTATATCCAGTATACTCGCTACAGTGTTATGTGTTGCATGCAGTAACGCCACCACTTAAACTTAACTCACATGTGCTAAGCACCAGCGCTCCCCAAGGAGCTCCTGAAATCGGTGTGCCGTAATTAAGTTGCAGCCCCATGACCCCGAGGGCAGGTGGGTCACGCACACCCACGGCCTCAATACACCACGTGCGTCACAAACCACCATCCGCAGACAGAAACCGATGCCCGAGGAAGTCATGGTCAACCACGCTTGAAATCCCCAAAGGCCGCTAAGCTCATGGCGACGGGAGCTGTCAAGCATTTCAAACATGAACTCACTTTCCATGCAGGGATTCTTTTGGCGGCCGTTTTAGATGCATAACCTTTTCTCTCCACGTCACTGACGTCCTTTCTCTCGCGGTTACCAGCCTTTCCTTTACTCATAATCTAACCAAACCAAACTGAAACAAACCTAACCTAAACACGTACTCGAAGCAAGCGGAGTCTGTATGCCTGGCGATATACTTTCTCACGCCTTAAAACTGGACAAACAAGATAGTATTGCTCCACGAGGGCGAGTTAAAGAAAAAACCCATGAATATAATCTTGGGCCCTTCTGCACAGCCGCCTTCTTCGGTTACAGTGGCGCGGAGATACAAGACGTTGGAGGTCGTCATCTCTACAGACCTTCCATCCTATGTGGCCTATTTCTGGCCTTTTCAGTTGAGCATAAAGCCCCTCTAGCGCGCTGTTTGCAACCACTACTCTGCTGGCGCTGCAAGGCGTAACGCAAGCATCACGGTCACTGCGTGCGCTGCCATCTTTCTCGGAGTCTCTGAAGAGTTGGACGTCTTCAGGTGCGTACCGTTTAAGGCCGCGCACTAGGCATTAACCTTGCTAAAAAATATATATATGAAATTTGTACCCATACTTGCGAAATAGTGTACTGTCGAGAGTAGGGCTAGGATGTTCTCATATCGTGTTACCAGACTGCGGCGCATGTCTATGTCGAATATAGCATTCAGTCAGAGCCACCTCTGCAAGGCCAATGGCAAGGTGAATGTGACGGAATGCTCACGCATGCGACGACGGCCGCCGTAATTTTTTTCTCGCACTGCAAGTGCCATGTGTGCTTCGCAAGACGTTGCCTCTGGGCTTCAACACGTTAGCAGATACTTGCAAGTTCCTTCTCAGCGAGCGAACATAGTTCGCCGGAAGCATCCTGTGCGCTGACTCCTTTCTCCATGAGCAGCTGATTTTATTTTATTTGGTCGTGGTACTGCGTCGTTAGTTTACTGTAATCACGGCACGCCGGCCTGCGCCCCGTGCCTGTTTAGGTGGTCGTGCCTGTGTGCATACCTGTGACATTGGACGCACCATTATATCGGCTTCTGACGATGGCAATCGATTTCGCTGGCTCCATCGAAATCCCTATGACTGGCTCTGACCTATGAGATGATTTACCGAGTACTTACACGCTGTCCCGCTGTTTTGTTGGCGATGAACAACAAGCTGAAGTTGACGTAAGTAGAATCCCCGGCTGAACACTGAAAGACCTAAGAACTGTTCGCGATTGGCTCGACCTCGTAACTTCGACAATCGCGATAGCCCGGCGTTCGACAGAAAACATGCTGGACAACGAAGTGCTGTCCTAACTTACGGGTAGCACACTCGTATAGAAGGCGGTTCCGATATGTTAGCGCTAGCTTTTCACTTGTTGGCGCTACAATTTGCTGCACCTAGAAGTGGTCATTTCGCATCAGTTGAATTCACCATCCCTCTTGTCTCAGATTAGATGTTTTTTTTATGCAATATAGCAAACGCTGTAAATAATATTTCGCGCAACACTCAGCAGAGCAGCGTGTCGTCCACCATTTTTATGCAGACAGATTTTGTGACTGGTAAAAACATCGTTTTTTTTTTCTCACGAATTCAAGCGTAATATGCGTCTTCAATACATAAATCGATTCGGAAATCCTTCAGGTGTTTGCTTGGAAAGGGTTGACATTTCGTTGTTGCCATTTTCATCAATTTTGACACATTGAAAAAAATTTTCCACGCACCTGTAAAATCTAACAGTCTGTATTTCGCACTGCAAAACTAACCGCTTATCTTTGTGGAGGCCCAAGTGTAGTACTTAGGGGAGAAAATATTTATTTTCGTTGGAATCAAAAGTGAATTCATTGTTTTCTGCGTTAAATACGCTTACTAAAATGTCTCCATGAAATGAATAAGGTTCAGTTACATGCACCAAGGCACATGGTACTTTACCGCGACTTCACGCCTCGTGCCTACTCGGCATATAGTGGTCAAGTAATGTACAGTCTTTGCCAAGAGTAACCGGGCACAGGTGGTTCGCTTCTTAGCCGCGTAGCGAATCACTTACGGCAGACATTAAGCTTTTATTCTGTGTAAAGTGAGGTTAGCTATTTTCCTCACGTTCTGACACCTTCCGGTTTTTAGGGGTGCCGTAATTGCTCCGTTATGCGGTTGCGAAGTAAAAACCTGTTACTCTGTTACTTGTGGCAAAAAGGCTAAGCTTGCGGGCATGGCACATCACCGGCAGATATTTGCGCCAACTATGACAGATACAAAACCCACTGGTGCGTCATTAACAGTCTCGTTCTTTTGTTAAGCGGCCAAATTTTTAAACATTAATTGCTTACATGCGGTTGTTAGCGACAGCAAAAAACCCTAAGTGGTTAACCTTGTGCTGCTAAGCAATGAAGACAAATTAAACACATAACAGCGGTACTTTCCTCCTGCACATACAATATGAAACCTGAATTAAAAACAGCAATGCTTAAATCTTTTGCGTTCGCGTTGTTTTTATATTTCCTGCAGTAACCAACCATGAGGTCCGCCATCTGTCTCGCATGGCTCTTGGTCCTGTGCGTCGCCCAAGAGGAGCAAAAAGTGACCGACGCCAACAACCAGTTCGGCATTCGGCTCCTTCACAAGATCCCGGTCTCGTCCGATGAGAATCTCTTCTTCTCGCCGTATAGCGTGTCGACAGCAATGGCAATGGCCTACGTTGGCGCCAGAGGCGAGACACAGCAGGATCTGCACGAGACTCTGGGTTACACATCCGCGGGCATCACGTCCGACCACGTAGCCAGCGCCCACGCGCAACACACGCAACTTCTGCGCGCACCTTCGAACTCTACCATCCGGGTTGCCAACGCAGCAGTCGTTAAAAATGAATACTCTGTGCAAAGAGATTATCTGGACATACTGAGACAGTCATTTGATGCCGAAATCAGCTCTGCTGGCTTAAGCAATGAAGAGTTCTTGAATTCTATCAATGATTGGGTGAAGAACAAGACGGAAGGCAAAATTGATAAGTTGCTCAAGGAACCTCTCCCACCAGACACTAAGCTGGTCCTTCTCAACGCTATCTACTTCAAGGGACTGTGGAGCGTGCCCTTCGAGGTGGCAGCGACAACGAAGGCACCGTTCTTCAATGCAGGAGCACACAGTGTACAGGTTGACATGATGCACGCAGACCTTCGCGCGAGATACGCCCGAGACGATGAGACGAACGCGGATGTCATCGACCTGCCATATGCTGGACTCGATTACAGCATGACCATATTGCTACCCCGCGAGAGAACAGGTGCTGACACCCTCCGGCAAAGTCTTACATGGCCAGTCTTCCAGGGCCTCCTGTCGAAGCTGCGTAACAGGCCCGTTGACGTGGCGCTGCCCAAGTGAGTACCTATAGCGCGAAAACACTCGTACACTCAACAAAACCGCCCGTCTGATCTTGTGCCGGCACCTAGCAACAGTGAAGTTAAGCTTAAAAACAGCATAAAACACAGATACCTCCAAATTTACTCCGGAATTAGACCGCGCCCAACCAGACGGTGACTTACAAATTTCGCCCAGGCCACCCCCGAAATTTCACCTTGGTCGATTTCGATCAAAATCGATGCCCAGCTATAATTAACAGCGCCCAACACGATGGGACCATAGCCAAAATTTGGTCTACCTACCCACGAAATTTGTCCTTGCCCGATTGCGACAAAAATCGACGTCCATCTATAATTGCCTGTGTAGTACACGATGGCGACCTCCATTTTCGGCCCTGGCCATTTCCGAAATTTGGCCCGGGCCATCCCAGAAATTTGACCACAGCCGATTTAGACCAAAACCGATGTCAAGCCATAACTGACCATGCCCAACACGATGATGACCTCCAAGATTGGAACCGGTCATTTCCAAACACAAGTAAAGCCAAGCACTGTAATAGCTTTAACCAAGTTAAAACACACTGTTAACCTTTTCGTTCTAGCTGTTTCAGCTATGCATATTTCTGTTTCTCTTCAGTGCCGGGTTTCAACACTTAGTGGTCGAGGTAGTGCAAAGCAAAATGAAGCTTGGTTGTTCCACGTGAACAACACTTGTACACTTGGTACGATAGCTAAAAGGGCTAATATCCGGTCTTGCATAAATGAGGCTTTAGTGCAACGGCAGAAGTGAACCGTTTTAGCAAACGTAAGCAGACCATACGACATCTGAAGTGCGCCCAGCTTGAAGAAATAAAATTTACGAGATAGTTGAAAATTCCTGATAACCTTTATTTGCATTGACAACCTATTTCAGATGTCACCTCCGATGAATTCAAGTAGCCTTAAAGGGTCCCTGAAAAGAATGATGGAGGTTGGCTATAAAATGCTTGCATTATGCAGAGTACAGTGGTGAGCAGCCTTGTCTAGAGCGCTCGGGCGGTGCACTTCCTTGCAAACAAATCCAGATTTTGTGGCAGCCTCTAGGGTCCAGCTGCAACGCTTGCACGGAAGTAGCGCCAGATAGCCTCGTAAACAAAGCAGGCACGAGAACTTTGCCCTGTAATGAGGGGCTGCTCTCTAATTTCGGTTTTTGTTACCAAGTGCGCACTGCTCAAGCGCTCTAGACAAGGCTGCTCACCACTGTACAGCCCACTGAGTATTCATGCCGCTGGCAAGACCTCGAAAGCGAGCCGATAATTTACAATATAATTTTAAGAACTCCCGCTTCCGCACCTCGCGGCGACCAGCGGTGCCCAGTTTTCGGCCGTATCCGCACGTCACGTAGCTCTCTTTACGTCAGCAGCGGAATGTCATCATTGGTTCGCCGCGCCAGCGCCGTCGACGCCAAACCAGTTTAAGAGGCGTTGGCTCCGCCCCCCGCGGGGAATTCTCACGCGCTTCGGTGGTCGGCGGAGACCCGAGAGAGGGGAGCCGGCGGACCGACATTTCAGCGTGCAAAAAGTGTCGAGAGGAGAGGGAAAGGCGCGAAGACGCGGAAATTGAAATTTTGACTACAAATAACTCAGCTTCCACAAAGCGCATCAAAAAAAAATTTCCTGGAGGATATTTGTGACGCTGCGTCATTTAGCATCCTAGGCACATCTCATCTTTGTCGGGACTCCCTTTAACAGTTTCTTTAACGGCATGCAGTTTTGTAGTTCAGAATGCCAGAATCACCATCAGCATCATGTCTTGCTTTAAGGTCCAGACGAAGACAAGTCCCCTTGTCGAAACGTTGGCTCAAGCAACCTGAGGTTTTTCCCTGCCTTGTTCATTTTGTGATTGCTTTACGGAAGTTTAAGATGGATAACGGAATAGACGAAGCCAGCGAGGTAGAAGCCCATCAGAGATTTGGCGGCAAGAGAAAAAGTAGAACTCAGGTTCTCGCTGCTGAACAGATATTTGGCTTTAACCAAGGAAGATGACCTCAATGTTCATGCAGTCAACGATAATCTCCCAGCTATCATACAGAGTGCGCAGTAGAAGTAGGCGCTAGGGTGTTTAGGCTTGATACCGGCAAGCTCTCACAGCAGATCAAAGATCTGATTAGGCAACGCCAAAGCATGAAAGCCTCTAACCCCACAAAAGAATAGAACTGGCCGAGCTATCAAAGCTAAAAGAATAAGCGCTCAGGAGATCAATATCAGGAACTATAACATGGAGAGAATCGCGCATGCTCTCGAGAACGGAGCAAGCCATAAGCGGTAAAGAGGAAACTAAGCATAGACAAAAATAATACGTTTGCGCTAAGAGACAAGGAGGGTATGGTCATTATCAATATGGATAAGATATTTAAAGTAGCCGAAGAGTTCTGTACAAACATAGGTATACAGTACCCAATGTAGTCAGGACATTCATAAGAGAGCATCGAATGGTCATGCCCCAGTAACAAAAGAGGAAGTAAAGAAAGACTTAGAGGCAAAGCAAAAGGAGAAAGCGGCTGGGGAGGATCAGGTAAAAGAAGACCCGTAGAAGGATGGTGGCGAAATTGTGCCGGAAAAGCTAGTCACCCTGTATAACCAATGCCTTGTGACCTCTAGTGTACTGGCATCTTGGAAGAACGCTAGCGTCATCTTAATCCATAATAAAGAAGACAACAAGGACTTGAGAAATTACAGACCGATCAGCTTACTCTCCGTTGCCTACAAGGTATTTTCTCAGGTAGTCGCTAATAGAGTTCGGACAAGATTGGGCTTTAATAAACCAAATGAACAGGCAGGCTTTCGTAAAGAACATATTCACAGTATCAATCACGTGACACAGAAATGTAGGCTGACCTGGTTATGGCACTCTGCTGCTGACCCGAAAGACGCGGGTTCGATCCCGGCCGCTACGGTCGTATTTCCATGGAGGCGAAATTCTAGAGGCACTTGTACTGTGCCTTGCCAGTGCACGTTAAAGAACACCAGGTGGTCGAAATTTCCGGAACCCTTCACTACGGCGTCCTCCATAGCCTGAGTCGCTATGAGAAATGCCCAGAATGTAACCGTAACCCTCTCCCTCATTCCACACACACACAGGTTACGATAAGGCTTTTCACTGAGTCGAAACCTCACGCAGGCTTTACGGAATCAGGGTGCCGAAGAGACTAATGACAAACAGTGAAGGAAATTTATAACGGCTGCATAGCCACCATAGTACTCCATAAAGACAGCAGTAAAATTCCAGTGAAGAGGGTTCATTCAAGGAGAAGCAACCTCGCCAGCGCTAATCACCACCTGTTTACAAGAAGTATTCATAGGCCTGAAATGGGAACAGTTGGGATAATACGTAATCGAGAATACCTGAGTAATCTGCGATTCGCTGATGAAATTGCATTGCTAAGTGACTCAGGGGATGGATTGCAAAGCATGATCAGTGATTAGACGGGCAAAGCAGAACGGTTGGTCTAAAATTAATATGCAGAAAAAATGTAACGTTCAATAGTTTCGAACCCACGCCGCTTGGGTGTGCAACCAGGAGCGCTTCTTATGCCTTAAACAACTCATATCTCGCCGCAACGCTCTCAGGCATGTTTTAGGAGGGATTTGAAGTTTAAAAAAATAGTACTCTACGTTGAGCGTTGAGAGGCGGCGGGTTGGTCGATCTTGTAAAGAAAATATTAAGATTGTTACTGTTCACTTTTTGATGCTCAGAAGTGTTAGATAAGTTTAGTCTGGAGGACGTCGGGACTCACCAGAAAACTTATGCGGAAGGGGTTATGAAAAATGTAAGCAACGGAGTGCCTTTTGAAGAAAATTCCGATCATAAATACAGAAGCAGAAACAAAGCGCGGCTATTTTTAAAATCTATTTTTGAAAAATACTCGAAGCCTTCCCTGAAACACCCTGTACATGGCATAGTGTGGTGCACAGAATATCCACGTCACTATAAGTGACGGTGCGACAACTGTTACGGCCACATTTGTTCATCGACATGTTGCGTGCTGTTGACGTCATTTCTTAGTAAGCAATTACTCATACAACAGTCGTTCAAGAATGCTGATTTTCGACAAGAACAGACCGATAGGACATACGCCTGTGTTCCTGTCGTACCAGTTGATATTATTGGCAAATTGTACTGAAAGATTACGAGACATAATGCACCTTATTTAAGTCCTGTAACTTGACTAAAAACTTTCTACGCTTGTTTTCGTTGCCAATACCCAGTTTCGAAGCTCGGTTGTTGAGGTTTACTCATTATCACAAAATATTTATTCCTTTTACAATAAAATTGTCTGCCGCGTTAACTGTTTGCTGCCATTTGAACAAAATGCATTTAATACAAACAGCACAATATCAATACCTCCCTGATATGCAAGCTGAACGCAGTTCAGAAGTATACAATCGGGTATTGATTTCGTTGCAGCGTTTGTAACGCAACGTGCAAAATTTTCACATTCCACACTCAAAGCATCATCGCACAACAGTTCAACTGTAAGATTATGTCTTGTTATAAGGAATACATAACTGCGTTGTGCGGAAAAGGTGGCACAGTCAACTGAAGTAGTTATACCGCAGACGCATGGTGCTAACCTGGCATACCCATACTACACTGATTCAGTCTTCCCAAAATTTCAAAATGAGCTGTAAATCCGCATGCCTGGGAGAGGAGTAAAGTTCCAGCCCTTGTAGAGTCAATATTGGGAGCAGCGCAATACGGCCGTTGCTCATGAGACCATACAGAGGACAGGGATCGATTCCGCTCTCAAACCAAGCATTCGGGTATTCGTGGCGTTCTTTTTCCGTCCAGGTTCAAGCTCGAAGGCGAATATAAGCTGAAGGGACCACTGTCGGAGCTAGGAGCCTCGAAGGCCTTCGACGGGAGGCACGCCGACTTTTCGGGAATCACCGGCGCCCGGGACCTGGTCATCGACGACGTTGTGCACAAGGCCGTGGTCGAGGTGAACGAAGAAGGCAGCGAAGCAGCTGGCAGCACCGCCGTCGTCTTCGTGGAATTAAGCGCCGCCAGGGGCGTTCCGTTCGTCGTGAACCACCCGTTCCTGTTCTTCATCCGTAACAGGCGCACCGGAGACGTCCTCTTCGCAGGTCAAGTGAACCATCTTTAGAGCGAAGGATCACACAGGGGTTAATTTCACGCTCTCTCGCTTTCATTCAGTGAATGTCTGACAGACAGAAGAAACAAAAGGCAAGGACCCAACCAATAAATACTTGTTTAACAAGGGACGCGCCCGACTTTTCAAAGAAGACACGAACCGAGAGGAATTCCGGAGACAGATCACTTAGTAAAACACGTTGGGGGGCTAGTTGGTGATGCATTTTCTTT
This sequence comes from Amblyomma mixtum, assembly GCF_055824585.1. Classification (NCBI taxonomy): domain Eukaryota; kingdom Metazoa; phylum Arthropoda; class Arachnida; order Ixodida; family Ixodidae; genus Amblyomma; species Amblyomma mixtum. The sequence continues at coordinate 313,364,519 of NC_143012.1, read as the reverse complement.
TATTCAAAATTAAACAGCGCTAACTTTTCAGACGAATACACAGACAGAAGTTCATTTTATAGCATCTTTTCTTTCCTCCCAGTCTGCATTAACCATGGGACAAGCACTAAGACATTGAACAAAACCTGGACTAAGGTATAATTTTTGCCTTTTTAAGGTAGAAGAAAATACTACACCTGAAGAAACTTGCCAAGTACTGTACGCACCGATATTTGATCTACAAAGATAACCGGCAAGATAATTTACCCAAAAGAAATGCATTAAATGAGTGTCTCTTCAAACAATCATTTATACACTTTTCTTGAACCATGCTCGATAATAAAACCACTGGAATCTTCAAATTCAAATTCAAATTCTTTATTTCTGCCTTGTAAAGATACAGACAGCGGAGGCGCAGAAAAAGCTGAGAGACAGCTTGACTAAGCCGCAGCCCCCTTTCGCTTGGCAGCAGCTTGACAGCAAGGCTTTTAATACAAAAGGCAGTTGCAAAGCGTGATAACAAGTATACAATAATGAGCAGGTACAAGAGAAAACGAAAGAACATTATACAATATTGACACAATATTCACATTGGGTAGACACAGGTAATGGCAGCAAAGAAAAAAAAAGAGAAAGAAGAAAAAAAACACAAAACAAAAACCCCTCACCGACTGCCATGTTTTCATATCGTATCCCTCCTTCTTTCCACCTCCCTTTCCCAGCGCACAGTAGCGGACAAGAGAACAATTATTCCGACCAGCCTCTATGTCTCTTCTTGGAAATAAATCTCTCTCTCTGAATTTCTTAAGGGTACTTTTTGACGGTGGGCTCAAGACGGCGCCGTGTTTTTACAGGTGAAGCGACGTTTTCGCCCAAGTATTCACAAAAGAGATATGGAATTTAGACTTGACATCTTTACAGCGGTGAATAGGGGATCCAATCGACAGCTTTCTTTCTAGTCTTCTCTCGTCTCGAAATAATCTTCCGCTCCTAAGGGAAACGAGTGAAAACAGTGTGACTGACTGCATCCGTGCAGGCATCACTGCAATTGAGTAGAAACAACCTTTGCATTGATCAAAACGAACATGTTGACGAGCTAGGTGTCTTATGTTTTCAGGAAGCATCATGGCGCATACACAGACAAACGTCGCGTCCATCCTCTCTTGTGTGCTTGTCTGCTGTATGTGCTGTATTATTTCGTGAAAACAAATACATAAACAGAATATAACAAGTAGAGCTGTCGAAGTTAATAAATAAGCGCAAGGTAGCCGACATCAGGAAGTTTAACATGCACAAAATCGAGCATGCTCTGAAGAGCGGAGGTAGCCTAAAAGCAGTAAAGAAAAAACTAGGCATAGGTATAAACCAGGTGTATGCCATAAGAGACAAAGAGGGCAATGTCATTAGCAATATGGATAGGATAGTTGAAGTAGCCGAAGAGCTTCACACAAATCTATACAGTAGCGATAGTAATCAGAATGTTACTGAGAAAGGCAGTAGAGCATAGCAATGGGAGACCCCGCCAGTAACGAAGGAGGAAATGAAGAAAGCCTTAGGAGCAATACAAAAGGGGAAAGCAGCTTGTGAGGATAAGATAACAGCAGCTTTGTTGAGAGATGGAGGAGAGATTGTGCTCGAAAAACTAGCCATCCTGCATACGCAATGCCTTGTGACCTCGAGCGTACCTAGAGCTTAGAAAAACGCTAACATTATCTTAATTCATAAGAAAGGAGACGTCAAGGACTTGAATAATTACAGACCGATCATCTTACTGTCAGTTGCCTACAAGGTATTTACTAAGGTAATCGCTAATGGAGTCAGGACAACCCTAGACTTCAATCAACCAAATGATGAGGCAGGCTTTCGTAAAAGACATTCCACAATAGACCATATTCACGCTATCAATCAGGTCATACAGAAATGCGGAGAATATTACCAGCCTCTATATATAGCGTTCATTGATTACGAAAAAGCATTCGACTCAGTAGAAACCTCGGCAGACATGCAGGCATTGCAGAATCAGGGTGTAGAAGAGTGTTACGTGAAAATATTGGAAAATATTTATAACAATTGCACAGCTACCGTAGTTCTCCATAAATTCAGCAATAAAATTCCAATAAGGAAGGGTGTACGGCAGGGAACCACGATCTCGCCTATGCTATTCACTGCCTGTTTACAGGAGGTATTCCGAGGCCTGAAATGGGAGCAGTTGGGGTAAGAGTTAATGGAGAATGCCTAAGCAATCTGCGATTCGCTGATGACATTGTCTTGCTAAATCACTCATGATATGAACTGCAAAGCATGATCAATGAGTTAGACAGGCAGAGCAGAATGGTGGGGCTAAAAATTAACATGCAGAAAACCAAAGTAATATTCAACAGTCTAGCAAGAGAACAGCAGTTCGCAGTTGGTGGCGAGGTAATGGAAGTACCAAGAGAATGTGTCTATTTAGGGTAGGTAGTGACAGCTGATCCGGATCATGAAAGGGAAATAACTAGAAGAATAAGAATCGGGTGTAGTGCATATAGCACGTTTTCTCAGATCATGAATGGCAGTTTACCAATATCCCTCAAGAGAAAAGTATACAACGGCTGTATCTTACCGGTACTCACCTATGGGGCAGAAACGTGGAGGCTAACAAAGAGGGTTCAGCTTAAGTTAAGGACAACACAGCGAGCTATGGAAAGAAAAATGATAGGTGTAACGTTAAGAGATCGGAAGCGGGCGGAGTGGGTGAGAGAACAAACGCAGGTTGGTGACATCCTAGGTGAAATCAAGCGGAAGAAATGAGCTTGGGCAGGGCATGTAATGCGAAGTCAAGAAAACCGCTGGTCCTTAAAGGTAACGGGGTGGATTCCAAGCGAAGGCAAACGTAGCATGGGACGGCGGAAAGTTAGGTGGACGGATGAAATTAAGAAATCTGCGGGAATACGGTGGCCACAACTGGCGAAGGACAGGGTTAATTGGAAAGACATGGGAGAGGCCTTTGCCCTGCAGTGGGCGTAGTCAGGCTGACGATGATGATGATGATGATGATGATGATGATGATGATGATATGTTAATGAACCTTTGGACATCTTCATCCTTAATGGATTGCAGAGTCTACTGAAAACTCTCATGATGACCAGCATCGAGAATATGTTGTAGCAACAAAATCGCTTTAACCCCTCGCGCTGGCTCAGTGGTCACGGCGCTGAGCTGCTGTCTCGAAAGACGCGGGTTCAATCCCGGCCACGGCGGCTGAATTTCGATGGAGGCGATATTCTAAAGGCTCGTGTACTGTGCGATGTCAGTGCATGTTAAAGAACCCCAGGTGGTCGAAATTTCCGGAGCCCTTCACTACGGTGTCCCTCATAGCCTTAGTCGCTTTGGTACGTTAAACTCCAATAAATCATATCAAAATCGCTCTAGCCGAATTATTGTTAATACCAGGGAACTGCATGCCCAGACAGACATCAAACTGGAGTGTATTTACCTATCGGTGCCGTGCTCAGCCTCGCCTCCATTCTGGGCGTGACTTGTTGTGAACTGGATTTTATACTAATTCATGAACTCTTCGGCCATCGCCGCAGCTTCCCACAGCGCGTACTTAACAGCGCGGTGGTCTATCGCGCTGTTCTTTGGGTGCCATCACCTTCCTCTCCTTTCGACCATTTGTGCTGGTCCGGGAATTTCCACGAAGGCCGCTAGCAGAAAGTTTGGTTTCGAAGAAAGGAACGGCGCAGACCACCGCGACCACGATCTACAGAGCGTGCTGACGTCACCTCTTCTACGGAGGCCAGCGCTGGCCATGCGGGTCGTCACATACCAAAAACGGCTAAGGTAGCCGAACGCGCTGTTGTTCGCTAAGTGGCTGATAACGAAGGCTCCATGACCCGAGTGCGGCTACCACCATCTGTGAAGCGTTCTAGAATGCTCTACGCCTTTTCTTCAATGAACTTGATGCTTCTGCTCTCAAGGACGAGATAGACCGTGAATTTTTGTGTGCCTAGCCAAAGGGGTGCAGCTTTTGTATGGAGAAGCACCGAAGTTTGGGCCAGTTGGTATTGATCCATCTTGAAAATGTAGCAGCACGAAAAAACGAGGCTGCTACATTTTCAAGATTTGTATGAAGCAATGCGAATCTAAAAGGCCATTGCAGTGCAGTCGTTTTATCACTGTTACTCTGCAACAGGACGTTTTTGTAGCAGTCTGTTCTCGTTTATTAAACTTTTTTTTTCATATTGTAAACAATACTCGGGAATTCGTTGGCTTCTGCCACTGTCGTGCCTGCCATCATTACTTATAACTACATTCAGTGACTGATCCCTTTCTGAAACGCACAGAGAGTCTCAGTGATCATTGTCGCGGTCTCTCATGCAGCAACTCTCGGGATACGGAGGAGAGCCCTTGAAGCGCAAACTTTCGCACAGTGAGGGAGGGGTAATTAAGCCGCACTTTGCTTACAAACGAATTCCACAGAAAGGCTTGTCATCATCTGGGTAGTGGCAGTCATCCTTGGGGAATATCTTGGAAGCCCCTTGATAAGAGGAGAAAAGTGTTTTTGACGGTCAGGTATACTAGTCCGCGGTAATGTTGCCGTGCTGCAACGTTAGTTAATGATAACACACTAATTAGGAAAATATTAAATTACTATTGGCTTTAGAAAAAGGTTTCAATCCGAAAGTTTTACATAGATAGAGGTTGCAGAAGGTTCGATGTAGGTATATTTTCTTACTGGCCTGAAAAGAAAGCGCGCCATTGGCTTAGCAGTTGCTGGAGCACATCTTGCGACCACTGGAAACGCAAAGCGGATGAGTGGATTTTGTTCACGGAGAGTAATTCTTGAACCACTGAAGTACCGCTAATAGATGGTAGTTTTCGCACTCCTCGTGCTTTCTGTTTAAGCCGGTGCAAAAACCTATGTAAATTAATTCTTGTTGCAAACATTACATTCATTGATATTGTACAGCTTACTATGGAAACAAAAATGTTAAGTGCAACGTTAAGAGACAGGTAGATGACAAAATGAATCAGGGAATATAACGTGAGTTAATGCACCTCTCGCACCGCCCAGCCTCTCTCGAACACGATGTGAATGCTGTACACGCTATAGGTCGGCACTGTGGTGTTCTAGTTGTTTGATCATGCAATGTAATAAACCAAGTCTGATATGTCTCCTTTTTTCTTAATCACAAGCAGGTTAACGCGGTAACATTCGCGTTACAAAACACGTTACCGTACTGTTCTTTTTTTGTTCGGAAAAAAAATCTGCACGATATAAACTCCACTGCTTGCCTAAATGTATTGGTGGTCTATTTATAACCACCCGGCCATAGCAGTGGCTTTTTCCACATGCAATGAACTTAAAATGTGGGCAGCTGGAAGGAAGTTGGCTTGTTATCCTTTAATCGCTGCTCCCACTTCTCTCGGTGGCTAGTTCTTTTTATTTATTTATTTATTTATTTATTACAGATACCTGCAGCGCCCAAGGGCATTTGCAGGGGGGGGGGAACACAATAACGTCTGCTCATTTGGCCGAAAGATACACGTAATAACAGAAATATAATCATACAACTAATAGATGAGAAAAAACATGCACTGAAGGAAGACAACCACGCTCCAGAAATAAAATAACACTAATGAAATGAAAAAGACACGCGCAAGACAACTGCGCGCCACGTCACACATCAGATCAAAATGCGCGGAATTGACCTTCCGTGCAGCACTCAGTGACGCCGGCTGGTAGCCTGTTCCACTCATTGATCGTCCGTGGAAAGAACGAGGTTTTATAAACATCTGTGCGACACTTAATCTCTCGGATCTTCCACTGATGATCAACTCGTCTAGAAAAAAAATGAGGTTGAAGCAGATACCGGTCTTTGTCAATGCTCAGCTTTCCAAAATAGATGCGATGCATGATTTGTATTCTCAAATGTTTCATACCTTGTTTCCTACTTTGTAACTTTCTGCAGTTTCTAGGACGAAGTTCCGTTTACAGAGCGAAGTGATCCGGCCGTAATGCATTCGACGCGAAGCGTATTAAGAATTGTCGTTGGATTTTACGGATGTCTATATAAGACGTGCGATGCCAAGAAGTGCGAACACCTAAATTTTAGTATCACGCAGCTTGTACGCGCCAAAACAGGCAAATCACGTGACACCCTTATTGTGCCGGATATGAAAAACTCCACTAGAAATCTTCCTGAAGTGTTCTATCGCATACGCGCAACTACAGTGGAGAGTTCTTCATACAATTGTGTGACAATATCCTCTAGACAGGCTGAGTATTGTCCAGAATACAAGTGGGACACGATCATCCTCACTCGTTCTAAACCGTGTGTGTTATGTCTACCAGCGGCCAAAGTAAAGGAACAGGAAAATTTTAATTTCCCTCGTCTTTTAATATAAATTTTTTAAAGAGCACATGAGCTCAACACAGCAGGCGGACAGAATTATCTGAGGTAGGCATGGTCTGTAATGGTTGGCGGCGTTATTTCTCAAGCAACAAGCAAGACCTAAAAGCTTCTTTCGTGTGCCGGTTCCTTCGGTAGCCGCTTTGGCCGCACACCTCTCTATATCCCCCTTTTAAGAAATGTCATCCCTCCATTCGAGATCACCGCGCATTTAGCCTAACCTAACCTAAGCTCGAGCGCGATTCAAGCAGATACTGTGTGGCTGCTGACGTCGCTTCTCATCACTGAAGATGAGCAAACAAGATTACGCTGTTCAGCAAGGGCGACTTAAAAACAGGCCGTAGAGATAATGAGGGCCCTGCCTCTCAGCCGCCTTCTTAGGTTACCCCTGGGGCGAAGAGATAGAACGGGTCTGGGGCCGCCATATCATTTCCTCCCACATGCCTCCATGTGTGACCTATTACTAGCGTCTGTCAGGGACTATAAAGCTCGTCTAGTTTGCTCTTTGCAAGCACTACTCTGTAGGCTCAGCAAGGCGCGCTCCGCTCAGCACGACTGCCAGTCTGCAGGATCGTTGCGCCCACTGCCATCTCCTTCTGATACTCTGGAGAGCTGGACGTCTTCAGGTGCGTACTCTCTAAATGACAGCATTTTACGTTAAATTCGCTATTTAAAAAACACTAGGATTCTTCGCACTACTTGCGAATTTACGGCATGGAATTTACGGCACTCATTTACGGCATGTGTACGTGTCACTATAGCATTCACTCACAACACACCTTGCTGCACTATACAATCGAATCCGGCTATATCTAACTCAAATGTATTCCCAGAATAGTTCGATATATCCATAGTTCGGTATATAAAAGGCGGCAATAGATAAACTCATCTGCAACCGAGCAGGAAGAGTGCAGTGCAACCATGCAAGCAACGCGCTTCTTAGAGCCCAGTGCAACCCGCTAGCATGCTGGCAACGCATCTCTCGCTAGTCGCCGCTAGGCCTGGACTGCTTAGCATCGAAGCAGCAGCGGTCTGTGCTTTAGAATTAACCGCTGACTATCTGAAGACGGCTGATCCTACTACCAGCACACTATAAATGGTTTAATCTGATTAAAATATAGGTCCAAATGTCTTCCGCAACGCGTCCGCCGGAAAAGTGAACGCCGCCGCTATGCTTTACTTATGTTGGGTTCATCGCGTGACAGAAATGTGGCGTAGAAAATGAGTGCAAGAAAGTGCGGGCCATCCTCAACCACATCCCGAGTTCAAATTGTCACGTGGTTCCTCAGTGCTAGCGCTGCCAATAAATGCTCAAGGCTGGGCTCCCAACCTGTCTCCGCCCGCGAAAAGGGATCGAAGAGCGACATTAGGAGAAACGCCACTTCTGTTCGGTACATCGAACGAACGCCGAAATTCGAGTTCCATAAACTCCGCGTCTTTCCAATAACTTTATGAAGAATTTTCAAGGGGATAATCTGTGTCGCTGGACATTGCAAATAATTAGAAATATCCGTGTTAGATATATCAGGACGAAACTGCAATGAGATTTAATGTAAGCGCCGACGGATGGCGGAATACGTTGTACGTCCTTTAGTCGATTGTTTCTGTCTGCCTTGCTCGGCGCTGTCACTGGGCCTCGGCACCTTCGCACTTAAATTCCAAGTTCTTTTTTTAAGGAATAAAGCAGCTACCTGCTCCAGACGAGGTCAACCGAGTTCCCCGCTTGAACAGTGGTTCAGATAACTGACTGTCACTGGTTAAAAAGAAAATAAGGTAGAGGTACGGTTTGTGTAGTTCTACTTCGGAAAGCTCCATATCTGCTATAAAAGACGTCTCACTATCGATTAAGCCACAGTGATGGGTTACTATGGAAAAGGGTTTGCAGAGGTGTTCTAGTACGAATACTCTGTACCACTTTATTGGTTCTTAAATACGAGCTGCAGTTGCCACCAGTAAATAACGGGTTGAAATTTAAAGCTGCTGTAACGTAAGAAAGGTTCGTGACTGCCTTGCACATTGACTTTCTCCCCACATAACAGGCAACAAATTCCGACGAACACAACATATCCAGCCGACTATTACTCACGAAGGATCTCGTTCTTTATGGGAAATGACAAATTGAGCAGAACTGGCCGCTGTGAAAACTGCTAAACATATTCATCATTAGCCTCTGCTCATCTAGAGTGAAAAATTAGGAACGAAAAATTGAGCTTGTATACAAAGTGCGTATTCTACGCCGGTCTTTCCACTACGTAATTGCAATTGATGGCCACGCTAGACCATAAAACTGCCACTTATCCTGTGTGCAAACGATGATTTCCATTTTCCCTGCAGGAAACAACCATGAAGTCCGCCATCTGCCTCGCATGGCTCTTGGTCTTCTGCGCCGCCCAAGAGGAGCACAAGGTGACCGATGCCAACAACCAGTTCGGCTTTCGGCTCCTTCAGAAGATACCGATCTCGTCCGATGCGAATCTCTTCTTCTCGCCGTATAGTGTGTCGACAGCAATGGCCATGGCATACGTTGGCGCCAGAGGCGAGACGCTGCAGGATCTGCACGAGACTCTGGGTTACACGTCTGCGGGCCTCACGTCCGACCATGTTCCCAGCGCCCATGCACAGCACACACATCTTCTGCGCGCACCTTCGAACTCTACCATCCGGGTCGCCAACGCAGCGATCATTAAAAATGGATACTCCGTGCAGAGAGAGTTTCTAGACTCGCTGAGGGAGTCATTTGATGCCGAAGTTACCTGGGCTGCCTTGAGTGATCAACAGTCCTTGAATACGATAAACGACTGGGTAAAGAACAAGACGGAGGGGAAAATTGAGAAATTGCTCAACGCACCTCTCTCGCCAGACGCGAGGATGGTCCTCCTCAACGCTATCTACTTTAAAGGCTTCTGGAACGCGCCTTTCCAGGTGTCAGCAACGTCGAAGGCACCGTTCTTCAATGCAGGAGCAAACCAGGTAGAGGTGGACATGATGAGTGCAAGCCTCCGCGCGGATTACTATCACGACAACGAGACGAACACGGATGTCCTTGATCTTCCATATGCCGGGCTCGACTACAGCATGACCATTTTGCTACCCCACGAGAGAACAGGTGCAGACGCACTCAGGCAGAGCCTTACGTGGCCGGTCTTCCAGCGCATCGTGTCCAAGCTGGCTAAAAGGAACATTGAGGTTAAGCTGCCCAAGTAAGTAGTATTTCTGTTCCAGCACGAAGTTCTGAGTATTTTCTTCTCAGTGCCGGAATTTTAACAGCGAACGATTTGTGAAACGCAAAGCTAAATGAAGGTTTATTGTTGCACGTAATGAAGATTTGTACATTATGTTTGGAGCGATTGCCTCATGGCCAGTATTCGATTTAAAACACACAAGGTGCTAGTGCAGCCGCTCAAGGAAACATTCAAGCCTGCGTTTGAACCACTACCTAATTTATGAGGAGCAACCTGCTCATTCCTTCGTTATCCTACGGCAGCACGCGACCTTAGAAATATGGCTTGACTGTGCTGCAGGGACCGTCCGTCCTAGCATCTACTGCTGCAGTTTACCCAACAGACAGAATCTTCCACACTCCGGAAAACCAGAATAAAGATCAGAAGGTGCGGAAAAACATTATGAGACTTACCCACCGTCGAGATAATAAGTTTAAGCATGAAATGAATCACAGGAAAGGTGCATTGCATTCTAGAAAAGCTCGTAGAAGTTAGAAGCCCCACGGATATTGGCCAAGTCCTTCGGCTGCTCGACGTGCGTCCTCTTTCGTCCGCTTGTATTCTTCCACACTGGGCAGAGAGCGTAGTCTCTCTGGCTTCTTTCGCGGGTTGATGAGCCGCCGCCATCAGCCGCTTCTCTTCCAGCTGAGCAGCGGACTAGGTGTCTCTGGCCGCTTTTGGTATGTCCCGTACCGATGCATTCAGCCACTAGCAATTTCGTACACGACAGCACCTTCAGCGTCTCACGCTTCTCTCCCTGCTTAATGCGTCATAGCACTCGCCTGTTCTTCTCGAACTTTAGCAACACATTAGGCAGCACGCGAGCCGCCTTCACACCTCCGTGTGTGGCTACGAAAGCTCAGCAGTACTGCCGCTGAGCTTCTGGAAGCGGACAATTAAATTATCAAAGAAGACGATGGCGGCAAAATCACATAACGCGAGCATCTACGGACTAGAACACGAAGCCCGAGTGGCTGCTGTGGTGGCCTAGTGCCCTGAAGCATCACAAAAAGAGCTGCGCTATTTCTGCCGGTGCAGGTTCGGAACTCGCTCAGGATGACAAAGCCTTTTACTTCCGGATACCACACGAACGAAAAATTTCGGGATGTTCCCGATAGCTACATTATACAATGTTTGTCATCATGTTAGGCCTCAAGTTCGCCGCAGTGTCCGGACCATGTTCGTCATGTTCGTATCACCGCATTCAAGCAACACACAATGGAAACTAGAGCCATTTCATGGTTGACAACTATTCTGATGAAACCGGTTTTGCTCTCAGAGGATTTTGTACTATCGCCAGTAAAGTTATGCGAAACACGCTGGGGTTTTCCGTGTTATTGTAGAGCACCCTAAAGCTACAGCAGGAAAATGACGAGCAGGATTTAAGTGTAGTCTGCCAAATAAGCGTATATATCTACCGACAGAGCGAACTTCTACTGTAATATCAGGTTTGAAGAAGCAAAATATTTAACCCATTTTGTTGCCCGATTAATTTGTTTCTTTAGTCCACCTCTGTGTGTGAAACGAGCGTTTGATTCGAGAATACTTTGTAAGACACATTACAAAGCGGGTATCCGACTCGCCTACTGCCCCTCAACTCACTCTGCTAATGTTAAATTTCACGTTCCTATAGAGCTTTCGTGCATTTCGGAATTTTGTTGACAGTCTCTTCCGCTCTGCGCGTAAGTCCAGCATATAAGCCGTGTTTTGCTGCTTTACGCCGAAGTGCGCTCAAACGTACAACACACATCGATGCGAGCACACATCCAAAAGATTTATTGGCGTTTCCGATTGTTTGCTCCAGTAGCCAAGTTAATATTTTAAAAATGACACAGAATTTATGCAAGTGAATCTGTCGAATAGCAGGTTTGAACATAAGTATTGCCTTTATGAGGCAATATGTTGCACCGCAGATACAGGCTGCGCCATCGTGAAAAACCGATGACACGGCACATATGGCTTCGAGCTCCGTAGCTCCCGAACTTCCATGTAGTCGTCTTCTCTGAAATTTAAGGCTGCGAACCTAAATGTGATCAACCAAATCCACAAAACATTCTCTGCTTCTGTAAACTGTTAAAAGAGCAGAAGTTGCCTCGGGTGACGAAATGTCTGAAACCACGCGCTTCCTGCCAGCACGCAGAGAAGAAAGCGTCTCCTAGCCGCACCATCGCACCACCTCCTCCTATTTCGAAACAGCATGGCGTCCCTGATAGAAGGACGTTAAATAAAGCTGAATTCAATCTGCAGTTAACCGCCGGCCAAGCACGCCCGCGGTCTACAAAGCCAATCGATGCGTTCGTGTGTGCCGGCTGGGCAAAGGGCCTAAATTGAGAGCAGAAGCATAGTAGGCACGAGACAGGGGCAGCGCTGAAAGTGAAACTGATGTACGCGGTCGGCAGTCAATCAATGGCAGCGACGTGAGAAGTTTGAATACTAGTCACATGATATGACCTGCTGACCGAGCCTGTCATCTAACATCCGTCGGCTGCTCAATTGGCTCTCCACCCTCTATGCATCAGCATTGCGCAGGAAGCAGACACTACGTTCTACGACCACGTGCTATATGCTAGCTACGTTAGCGTATCCGTAAAAGCTTGCACAAGATCGGAGACGAGGATGCAAAGCTACCACCAGTTTTGTGAAATGCTTCGATTACGATTAGAAATATCGCATCCCTAAAGTCTTGTCGGAAGCAATGGCATCGTTGAGGTGCACATGAGCGCACTGGACAGCTTGGAAAGCGCCGCGATAAGGTCTGATTACATCTAAAACGAACTTTTTGTACAACGGACGGACAAAAAAATAAACGACACTATTGCTTGACTTTCTACATTTGGCTGTTATATGCGAAGTCCACCCACTAGGAGCTTCAGAAGCGAAGAAAAATAAATATCAATCCACTTGACCGTCTGGTTCTTTATCAGGAGCCTCAATTAATACGAAGCATACAATAAGTAGTCTACAGCCATGCAGCTTATTCGTAACTGCAGCGTGAGCGTACCCGTATTGATTTCCTTTCAGTGTTTGACATTCCACGAACGAATTTCTCATATTGAATGTTTGTATCATTGTAATATAGATTTCTTTTTTCAAGAGCAATATCTCTGCACAATAACGTAGTTTGCACGATTTCAGACATTTCCAGATTACTCTTTGCAGAGCAGAATGCATAACTGCATAATGACAACTTAGAAGTAGGACAGTATTGTAGAGTAGTTTTATCGCAGACGCATGGTGCAACTTGCGTACACGTGCAATGCCAACTGCGTCCTTAAAAAAAAGAAAACTTTTATTTCTGCAATGAGCTGAAACTCCGCAAGCCAGGCCATGAGGCCAATTTTCGGCGAGTTAACCGTACGTGTCATGAGCAACGCAGTACGGGAGTTTTTCATTAAGTACAGAGGAGAGGAATCATTGCAACTCTCAACCTGAGCAGTCTGGTACTAATCTTCCATTTCTTTCTCCCCCCAGGTTCAAGTTGGAAGGAACATACCATCTGAAAGGACCACTGTCAGAGCTCGGAGCGTCGAAGGCTTTTGGCGAGAGTCAGGCCGACTTTTCGGGAATCACCGGTAGCCCCGACCTGTTCATCGCCGACGTCGTGCACAAGGCCGTGGTCGAGGTGAACGAAGAAGGCAGCGAAGCAGCTGGCGCCACGGCCGTCATCTTCTACACAAGAGGCGGTTTCTCGAACAGACTTCTACCGTTTGTGGTGGACCACCCGTTCCTGTTCTTCATCCGTAACCGCCACACGGGAGACGTGCTCTTTGCGGGTCAAGTGAACCATCTTTAGATCGGCGGGAAACACAACCCTTGTTCTTCTGCTCTGGTATGAAATGGACCTAGACGAGGGCCGGAAGCCGAAGCTGAAACGTGCTTCAACCTGACCAAATTATCCTGACCTTTACCATCACTACAACTGCTAAGTCGTTTAGCAGCACCTCCACTAAAGAATGCTTTTCATTAATACAATGGTTGCAAATCACACCACCGAAACAGTCTAATAACTACTTTAATAACTTAAAGTTTACCAACCAATATAGCCGCGAATTTATCGAAAAGGAAACTATTCAATATGTCGCGTGAGCTTGTTAGCCATCAATGAATCGCTTTCTTGCTCTCTCTTGAATCATACAGGACGAAATAGGACAATAGAAGACTCCATAAAAACTCTGTACTTCTGTTTTTCAGATGCATTCTGCTAATCTCAAGCTGTCTACGACCCAGCTTATCTATCTCCTAACCCTTCGAAGCGCCCTAGGTTTTGTCACGGACTACAAATTATTTCCGTTACACCTGTCCCTCCTATCGGGTTGAAAGTATTAAACATTTCATTATCCCTTAGTGCCCAAACTGTCCACAGAAATGTGCAGACATAGAGCACTGCCTTACACAGTGCCACGCAGCCTTCCAGTCCCCCGCCTATCCTTTCCCCCCACCCCCACCGTGGCCCATCTGGCTCGCCTCCCTGGATCTGAAGCTGCTACGTGCCCTCATCGCCTTGGCCCAGGACCTATTGAACGCCTAATAGAAAGGATGTTCTAATAAAAGTGTCACACCACCACCACCACCACCCTCTTGGTGTTACGAAGTATTCTGAAGACAATGACCGCCAGAAAGTGAAAGCTGTATGCCGCAGCTTACTGGGACACAAAGGGCCGCTGGATCGATAAAACGTTTTGCCCTTGGTGAATATCGAGTTTTTGCTTTTGTAGCTTTGTTGATCTGCATTTACATAGCTATGTAGCTGTAGCCGAAATTCCGAAGACTCGGACCACAGAATCAACTTCGACGAAACCTGCCTCCTCGGAACTCAAAACAAATTACCAAAAAAGGCTCTTATTCGAATCCTGGCACGTTCAAACGGCCCCGACCAATATTAACTGCACAAAGGGGAACCTGCCCGCAGTATATATATGCACATAGACTTCGCTCTGCAGCTCAAAGAAGAAAAGTCGCCATTCACCGCCTCCGCACAGTCCGACAACCAAAGACAACAGCTGCTGCCCCCAGTCACCCCCTAAAGGACAAGCCGAACGGGCTTCAAAACATTAGACTTTAAATTAAAAACGTTTTTGGTTGGAGACGTGCAAGAGTCTATTATAAATGTTGATGTTTGTTCGACATCAGATGACGCATTTTTTGATGAGTAAATTTGGCTCAAAAAGGAAACATTGCTTTTCCTGCCAATCTCCATGACCATCGGCTCGAAATGAATGGCGGTGTGCCTTAGCCTCAGTTATCAAAAGCCTAAAAGTCGATCTTAAAGACATCGCAGCTTGCTCGCGTACACAGGCGGCGATGGCGAAATACGTAGTTACAGATTCCCAGGAGGCTCGTAGAAACTATATGCGTGGCAGAATCACGTCGCTAACCTGCAAAATTCTGAGTCAATGTAGGACTTCAGCTGCACTGAAGGAACTAATCTGGGTACCTGGTCACCAGGGAGTTGAAGGAAACGAGAGCGCACACGCTTCGGCCTGAGCTTTCCTTCCCCGGAATCCTTCTGCGTAATATCTTACTGATTCAGGCTCCTCCTCTCCGTTTCATTTCATTTATTGGTCTTTTTTTGGCCAGTACAGAGACTGCAAACAAGGGAGAGCAAGCTAAAGTCGCCTAGTAGCGCCTGACAGAGGCCTGCCCTCCCCATGTAAAAAAAAAAAAAGTGGCACTTGGCAATGGTACAAAGTTTCCATAAGTAACAGAAACTAGAAAAGCAGCGGATATATTGACAACGAAACAGAGATCAGGCATGCATAGAGCTAAGCACAACTAAACTAAGATCAAAACATAACAAAGACAAAAACTGATTAGGTAAAAACACACCACAACTAGCTATAACAAAAATATTCATGAACAGTTTTCCTAAATCTGACCTCGGACATATTTTGTAGTGACAATTCTGTTAAATATGGATAGGTGTTTAATGTATGAGGAATTATGTGAGTTAGTTTTTGGAACCTATAGTTTGTACGGGATTTTGATGCATGGTATTGAGGGTGCCTAAGACTGTATGCTGTTTGGGCAATTAAATATGTGCTCTCGAAACAACATATTCAGAGATATTACAGCATTTGCGCCTTGAAAGGCAGACACTCCCGAGTTCCGCTAAGGATCTTAGTAAATCTGAAGAATGTCACCTTCGAAAGCTACAAACTATGTCGTTTAATAATGCAGCTACGCTTGACGCCATTGAGCCCGAGTCCTTTCCGGCGCAGTGAAAATTTTGTGGCCAGAAGGCAAACATACCTTATGGTATGGACTTATCAGGAAAATAACAGTATTGACATAATAAATCAGCGAACGTGGGAGGGCTCGGAGACGGCCCTGTCCAGCTCGGACCTCGAGGAACAACGAGCTGGCGTCGCCAGAGCACGGGCAGCGGCTTTTACCAACGGTATCCCGGATAGGGACCCGATCAGCCTTCCCTTAATCTAAGTCACTTAAATAAAAGTTTTCATCATCATCAACTTGCAGCTTGTCATCGTCCCCATGCGCTGTTTAGCCAAGTTATCATTTTTTCCTCTATTTTTTTTCAGAAAGGCAGGTCGCCGCTATGCTGCCAGTGGCGCTGCCACCTGGAGCGCTGCGGCCGACAAAAGCAGTTGATAGTATCTGCGATAGATGTCACCAGTTTTATTTCATTCATAGTTTTTTAAACCAGCTGAGTGCTCTCAACTGTATTTCTAACGAAATCTATGCCTCTTGGCTAATGTCACGCTCATTATCCTTACTGCACGTCGCCTAGGTGGCGCAGCAGTCGTCGGTGCCGTTGAGTTTCATAGTTCGTATACTAACTGTATATAATGTCCGCGATGTCAGAGTTCACAGACACCATCTAGCACGACAAAACAGGACTACCAAGCGGAAATGTTATGCTCTAAATTTTTCAACTCTTTCACACCATCATAGCCGGGTATACAGTTACATGGGAAGGGAGCTGTCAATTTACACAAACCAAATATAGCCAACAAAAGTCAGTATACTTCCTCTTTAACCTAGAAGTTTTTCCATAAAAAAAGTACGCCTTTTGAAAATGAAAATCGGGAGATAAATATAACTTTTTTTTAAGCAGTCTAATAAGCGCATGCAAATTCGATTGCAGAAGAAACCGACGACCTGCAGCCCTATGCACAGTAAAAGAGGAAGAGAAGAGAACTGACTCAAAAAGATTATTTTTCTAATTCTAACTCAAAAAGCCTATTTTTAAAACTTCAGTAAAGTCTTAGGTCAAACACCCTGTATATAGGCATCATGCTGCTATGAAGCGAACGTCTGAAATTGCACGTCAGACAGGCTGCAAAGCGCCTAAACAAGCGAATCACGTGATATCCTCTCTTTGTCGCATATGAAATTCTCGACCGGAAATCTTTCTGAAGGGTTCCGTTGCAGACACAACGCAACAGCGTCGAGTTTTCCACACGATAAAGCCAAAATTTCCTGTCTGCGAGCTCAATATCAACTTGCCTGCAACACGTGTGTCAAAGTTGCGACCCTATAATACCGAATACAAGTGGGTCACGCTCACCCACTACCACCCTAGACCGCCTGTGTTATGTGCTGTAAGCGGTGACAGTAAAGTGAAGAGGAAAATGGATTTCATATTTTTCAAAGCACAGCGTACGCCAGGCGGGAAAACATACTCGAGGTGGGCATGGTCGGCCAAGTTTAACGTCTCCAAAGTGGGCTAACGTCTACGGCGGCGTTTTATTTCAAGCAATAATTAAACAATCACCGCGCCTTTCCTTTCATCATAACCTCACATTGCCTAACCCAACCCAACATAACCTAAGTCCGAACACGATTCAAGCAAATACAGTGTGGCTGCTGACGTCGTTTCTCACCACTTGAGATGAACACACAAGGGGACGTTGTTCCACGATAGCAAGTTAAAAACAGGCCACAGAGATAATGCGAAGCCCTTCTTCCCAGCCGCCTTCTTATATTACCCTTGGAACGAAGAGATAGAACGCGGCGGAGAGCGCCAGATGATTTCCACGCGCATGTCTTCATCTGTGACCCATTACCAGTTTCTGACGGCGAGTATAAAGCTCGTCTCAACAGCTCTTGGCAAACAATAACCTGTTGATTCTGCCAGACGTGTTCTGTTCGAGACGAGCGCCAGTCTACAAAATCGTTGTGCGCGCTGTCATCTCCTTCTGATTATCTGGAAAGCTGAACGTCTCCAGGTACGTACTCTTCAAAGCGCCGCTCTTTACGTTAAATTCGCTAAAAACGCACGAGGGTTCCTGACACTGCTTGTTAATGAACGTATTGACGACAGCCGATGTAGAGCGCTTTGACACCGTGTTTACCGAAAGTCATTTGTCATTTACCGAGAGTCATGTATCACATATGTGTCACACGTCTGTACGCGTATATTCTGCTGAATGTGCTTTTTCATATTCGTTTTTAATAACTTGTTGCTCGACTGCTGTGCCTGTTCTGCCCTCTCTACGCGCACGCTCGCTGTTTACTTTTTGTATGCCTTGTACGACCGCATGAACAAACAGCTGGTAGCAGCGCTCGTGAACGTCTTATGTATACTCTCTTTTGTCCCTCGTCCGCTTGTTGCGCTGACTTCTTCACAACTACTGCTATCACGTTCTCCACAAGTAATGTAATTAAGTGGTGGTTTTCTTCCTGCTAGAAGTTACGATGAACGAATGGACGATAGAAACGTAAATGCTTTGGCTGTTTTCCAAAACGCGATTTCGAGCATAAGATTGTTCCATAGCAGCTTGAAGTGTGCTGCAATTACGTTTACGGGGACCGCCAATTTGTTAGAACTGAAGTATACTTTGGACGAATTAATTTCATATTTTACGAAATTACACTTTTAGTACACTCCCAACATGCTAACACCGCATATGTATGTTTTCACTCATTTAAAACGTGCTAATAGCATGCATAGGTGTCGTATTTTGTATAAAGTTTAAGAATATATTTCGAACACCGGGAAAGAAATTCCAGAAACCTATTTCCTACATAATTTGAGAGCATTCATGCATACAAAATATGTTTAAAATACAATATAAATATCCCGCCGTATATTCCAAAACGTATTCATTTTCACTACGGAAAAGGCCGCCGCTACGCTTTACTGATGTTGGCTTCCTCGCATGAGAGCTACGTGGCGTAGAAAATGAGTACATGGGACCACCCTCAACTGCACCCTACGTTCAAGTCAACCCGGGGCTTTTCAGTGCTGGGGCTGCCAGCAGGTGCTCAATGCTGCTCGGCCGACCTGTCTCCGAGAGCCAGAAGTAATCGAAGAGCGTGTTAGGAGAAGCGCCACTGGCAGTGCCGCGGTGCACCATTCGATACACCGAACAACCGTCGATATTATAGTTTCACACACCCCGCGACTTTCGTACACATTACACGGGAATTTCAAGGGGATATCTCTATGTTCGATGTAGGCTCCTCTGTAATCCTGCCCCGTCTGCAATCATGGCTCGTCTGTATATCTCGTCTGTAATGTGACTGAATCAACGCGCTTGATGACAGGAGGTGCTGTCAGGTGCAGCTGTCGGATGTTCTACCTGCGTTGCCCGACACTGCCACTGGGACTCGCAACCTTCGTGCTTAAATTCAAAGTTCCTCTTCCAGTGAACAAACATGCTTCGCCAGAAGAACCCTGCGCTTACCGATTCCCTTCGATGCGAACAGAAGTCGTTATTTTATTTTATCAAGGTCAAGCTCTCCCGTTTCTACTACACTGCAACCATGGCGCGCAGCTCACGTCAAGTATGCGTGCTTGTCGGCAGCCGAGTTTCCCGCTTAAATTGCAGTTCATATAACTGGCTTTCACCAGTAAGAAAAAAAAAATCAGGAGGTATGGTAGGATGGGTTATACTTCTCACAGCGGCACATGAGCTAGGAAAGGCGCGACATTGGAGAGCTCCGAATTAATTTCGACCGACTGGGGATCTCTAACGTGCACTGACATCCACAGCACACGGGTGCCTTTTCCCTTTCTCCGTGGTCGAGATTCGAACTCGCCACTTTGGGCTCAGCAGCCAAACTTCGTATCCACTATGGCACAGTGCTGCGTTACTAAGAAAAAAGAGTTACAGAGGTGCTCCAGTGCAGCTCGAGCCACGGGAAGAAGATTGGGGGGAAGGGGGGGGGGGGGGGGGGGGGCGTTATTTCCAGTGACTGCTAACAGTTGCTGCTAACACTTTCTGTGAGTGGGCTACAAAGGGTATGATATCAAATATATATCTCTGCGTCATCAGCCAACGATCTCGCTTAGAGCAGTATTGCAGTTTGTTTACTGCGATGAATATATTGTAAATTAATCTGTTGGTTAATGCGGTGTACGCTGAAAATAAAGGATTAAAACAAATGCGCGACCAGGTCTTTCGTTAGGAACGCCCGGCTAGGGTACTTACCCTCGCGCAGCGCGTTCGACCGACGGCCTGCAAGATACGCGCAGATAGATAGCCATAGCTATAACTAGATATATAGGTAAAATCCTGAGGCCATACCATTCCTAGCGCACTCCCAGTTAACAGCGCCCCTACTGCGGCCGCCGCTGAGAATCATTGCTCCCGATGCAACGTCGGCGCTCTCAGTCGGCACATTAGCCTGTATATTCTAGATATTGCTTTAACTGCCCTGAAATTGAAGATGGAGTTGCCTCCAGTAAATAACGGGCC
The DNA here is from genome assembly GCF_055824585.1 of Amblyomma mixtum. Taxonomy (NCBI): domain Eukaryota; kingdom Metazoa; phylum Arthropoda; class Arachnida; order Ixodida; family Ixodidae; genus Amblyomma; species Amblyomma mixtum. The sequence goes on along the minus strand of NC_143012.1, from coordinate 313,344,260 downwards.
AAAAAATCAAAGCATATGGAGCGTAAAAACTGTTCGTGACTGGCTTGCACCGGCCACTTCGATAATCGCAACAGCGTTCCGTCCGATAGCAAACATGCCAGCGTTTCAAGTAAAGTTGTAACGTAAGGATATCGTAGAGGACTTAGCCCTTATTTGCAGGCGCAAGCGGTAGTTTCTGCTTTTTGGGCCAACATATTGTGATACTGTTCGTAATCGACAGCGATACTAAAGCCGGCCTTGCAGCTTTGATAACCACTGTGATACCAATTCTCATTCTCAGCTTAAAGTCGCTCACTCAGCGGCACTACACTCTAAACACGGTAACCTTTGGGTAACCTTTGTAAAGGTGCACATTTTCACATTGAAGTATACCTATAATTTAAAGGTTACAAAATGTAACCTTTCCACTTATAACCTTTCTAAAAGTTACAAATGGTAAACGTTACTTCTTTTTACGCATAGGTTACGCGACTTTTTTAGCGCTGTAACCTTTACAAAGGTATACATCATTGAGTCAGCCATAGGTTACATGCTCCAAAATGTGTAACCTTTGTAAGCCGCAATGGCTGGCCTAAAAATGGCAAAAATATCGTTCCAACTTGCTGAAGGTGATGCAATACAGAGCTCTGCTGGATTTCAATTTGAATGGAATAAAAATTGGCCAAACAAGTGAATGGGTTAGAAAGGAGAAAAATGTCAAATATCGGCATATGATAGGCAAATTTTTAATTGACTCCAACATCTTCAAGACTATACAGGAAATACAAAACAACAAAACTTCCCAAATATTGTCTACATTGAAGAAAAACTAAGGAATGCAACAGATGCCAGTATGTTCAAGCCACCATTTTTGTAAACTTTTTGCCAAAAAATATATCACAATAGATGGGCATGCAAGGCACTAAAATATGGACCCATATTACAGTATTACTGTTGGCATGCGACACAGAACCAAGTTGAACAAGCAACTCAATAAAGCATGCTCAGATGAAGTCCCGCTTCGAATAGAGCTTGGCTACAGCATATCACTCTTATTGCAATGTAAATAAAAACATAGGCACTGTAATTGTAGTACCAAAAAGAACAAAATAAAAGCTCTATTATTCAAGACCAAGTGCCAAGTCAACTTGACATTGTGTGAGGGATACAACAGACACATAATATGAATGTCAAAAATATCAGAGAAGCCAATATTTTGATCACACATTTTACTACACCTCTTAAAAGAAAGATTAAAATCACTATACAATAAAAGATCAAGAAAGGTGGTCCAAGCAGTGCAGATAACATAAGTTCTTTTAAAACTTTCGGCCACATACAAACACAAACAACAATCAATCGATTTAAACACCTTGGCTAAACAGCAACCAGAGATATACATGTACCTAACAGCTTTCAGAGGTACACATCATCAGCAAATTCAGCACAACTTGCCTAGATCATATAAACAAAAGCCCTTTGTGACTCCTCCAGTCACTTCAGTAACAAAGATGCACAATCGCATGCCCAATAACTTGCAACATTAACAGTGCTATAAGCCTGACAACACTCGCATAAGTATATCAACTTGTGTGCTGCAGTTAAAAAAAAAACTTGCTCAATTTAGGTGTAGAAAATATATTTCAACATATTAGAAAGTGAAGAATTAAAACACATTTCTTTCCAGAAAATTACAACAAATTATTCTTTTTCAAGAGCATGAACAAGCTCTTAAGTTGGTTCGTCAGTAGTCCACGTGGCACTGAAGTGTCTGGCAGGGCAATCTTCTGCAGCAGGATGAGTATGGCGGGAAATGCCGGTGGATAGTCGAGGTTTTTTATGTAATATGTCACCAGGCAAAAGATGAGGGCACGCTCTAGGTTGCCGTTGCTGATCGAGATCACTTCTTTACTACTTCCAGCGTAAACACTCAGCACAGGTGTATACATGAGGTGCAGTCACTTGCAACTCTTCAGGCAGTGGGATCTGTGGAATGTTAAATTAGAGCCAGTGAGCAACCATTCATACTTAAAGCATGGCTGATATTCTCACCAGAGTGAAACATGGTATACAAAGAACACCGCAGTGCCTACCGCATTGCAGCGCCGCTGCTGTGATTGCTGCGCTGTTGCTTCCGCAATTCACTCAGGATGGCCATTGGTCAAACCACAGCCAATTTTTTTTAATGGGCCCAGTTGTATTACCAAAATCGTATGGCGCACCGATCAATTGATAATCAATGAAACGACGTGCAAATTTCCAAAATTCAGATTTAAAACAAAAGTACCGCTTCATAGTGAAAACAGCGCAGGAAAACGAGACGAGCAAAGAAAGACACAACACATCGTCTCGTTTTCCCGCGCTGTTTTCAATATATGAATCAATACTGTTAGAGATGACCAGAACGGGAGGGGCAGCGAGTAAGAACACTCGACGCTCACACAAATTTGTGCGAATAAAAAACGGATATATTGCAGTTACAACTTAATTCTTGTTAGCGCACTTCAATAGGGCTCGCACTGTCTTACGCACGTCCGCTGAGATCGCTCGCAAATCACACACTCTGCGCTGCGCTTCCCGTCGCCAAAGTTAATGAGTCGCGACGCGCCGCACTCGCGAAAAATAACCATCACAAACACAAACATCAATCCAGACGGCGCCGGGAAGAGAGGAAAGAGGATAGGCAGGCAATGCGGTAGGCACTGGGACCGACCGGCGCACCGAGCCAGATTCACGTGATCGCCACTCGAGTCGGAGGCGACTGCCGCCGCCTGGGCGGGAGCATAGCGCCGATGTGGAATTGCGTCATAAAATCGTTTACAATACCAACTCGCCCAAATCGCATCCTTCATTAAAATGTACCGTCGTGCGTTTTACGCATGCTCTTTAGTACGTATGCAAAAAAAACACAAAAAAAACGCGCGCACACGCATGCAAACGATCAAGAATTAGCGCTGGATTACCCCAGTATTATCGCACCTAATGACCTCAAACGACATACGGCAACAATATTCTAAAACAAATATTCTGGATGACGAAACTTTTGGCACGAAACCCCGCGCAATAGGTGAATGAGACACTCAAACTACTGAACCACATTTCGCTTCGAAGTGCACTCAACGAGGCTTGGGAATGAAGCTGCTCTGGCAAAGAAAGAAAATACGCACTTTGACAAGCATGAAATAAATGACTTTGCAGGTCGCTATTCTGGATATGGTAAAAAAAAAGGCCACTCACCCAATTCCGCCATTCTTCCATGAACCCCGGGAACGTGATTGCAGTAGTCGCAACGAATAGCGCCGGACGCGGAGCTGTCCGCCGAGCACACAACGACGTAGCGTCTACAGTCACATTGAGGTTCGTTGCAGCTGCTGCGCAGCGTACCCCACAGGTCTCTGCTGCTTAGCGGCATTACCCCAAACAAACCACTTCAGGAACGCCACCAAAAGACGGCGTGGTTCACGAACGGTTCCAGCTCTCGGTTCCAACGGTTCCAAGAACAAAGCAGCCTCCGCAACGCTGCAACGTCCGAGCCTTCCCGCCGTCCAGACTTGCCGGCGTGCAACGATGCCAAGCGTTTGAAACAGAAGCGCCGCTTTTCATTGGGTGAAGCGCCGGCCATGTGCGCATGCGCGTCTCACGCATGGAGCGGCCGTCATGCCATATTTTGAGTAGTTCTTTGCCAATTACTCGTTTCGTATAGGCGCCGCCGTTTGTACCGTGGGCGCATCACGTTTGCATTTGTGATATATATTTTCCACCAGAACTGATACATTGGAAGTGTATGAAGAGAGCCACATGAAGGGAAATCGAATCGCGCACTCGGCGGCCCGCAAATGCGGTTACGTCCGCTGTCGCCTTTCCAGGCGCTCCCCTTCCATATGACTGCTTTTTTTAATACTAATTGCGACCGTTGCTATCGCGTATCGGTTCGAGGAAGATGAGAAATAGGCTCTATCCGAGTCATAGAGAAATTACACGGAATTTGAAAGATTTGTTTATTGACGTTTATTCGCGCAATAAAATCGGTACAGAACATGCTTAGACAAGTAGCACGTTGGGTTTCTTTGCAAAACTCATGTTCTTCCTCCTCCTCCTCCTCCTCATGGATAGGAATCGAAAATTCAAGATGTCTTCTCATATACAGCCGCAAAATACTGCATTTGCATTGCATTCGCAGCCTCCTTTGGTAAATGTGAAGGCAGATATCTGATAACGCGCGATTCAATGTGGCTGCGACCTAAAACAGCAGTATCGACCTCATGCGATAGCTTACGTTGATGTCTCCCCCTTGCGATCGAAACCGCAGCCCCATTGCATCCGAAAAGCACATTCCCGCACATAAAGCAGCATACGTCCTCTATGTGCATATCTCCTGGCTTGACGACGCATATAGGTTACCGTGCTGCGCAAAGGTTACAGCTCAAAGGTTACTTGGCAATTTTTTCATCGTAACCTTTGAGACGGTTGACTTTTGACCGTTGTAACCTTTGGGCTCCACAAAAATAAAGAAAACGTAATGAAAACATAAAAAAACATCAATTGTAACCTTTGTGATAAAAGTTACTCACGTCCAAAAGTTATGTTATAGGTTACTGTGTTTAGAGTGTACTAAGCGAAATTGCCCAACAGCGGCGATGCAGTAAACCCGCCTTATTAAAGAAAACACCCCGTTTAAAACCAAGAAGGCACTAAAATCGGTAACGGTTATTTCGGTACATGAACAAGCGTTTGGTACCTCTGTGAGGTGTTTGTCTTAAGTAATGTGACATGTCGTAGTTTGCTGCCTCATATACAGCGAAACATAAAATTATAACAAGTAAATAAGGTTGCTTTCAATGAAACCTAGAATTTGCGTACTTTAGCGCTCCGGGTGCTAGTGTTTCGCGCCTACAAGGCTTATAGCAGCAAAGTAGTGGACCCTCGTGGCCATTACAGATTACAGGCAACCATTTGCGCCGACACTTGCTCATGGAGAGTGTCGATATTTTTGGGACCGTAGAATTTCAGTGGAAATGGAAGTTGGAAAATGGCGACAAATTCGTTATTAACCTTCGCTCAGCAACAATGAAAAAAGACGAACGGGAAATGGAGCGTCTGTACAATATGTGTATTCTCCGGCGGCCCTTGAAAGCTCGTGCCTAACAATTCAAACGAATTAATCATTTATAGCAGTGAGTTCGCGCTGTAGATGCCGCGTTAGATTACAATTGATAACCACTCTAGAACTTGAAACATTAGCAGGTACTTTCTTGAGTTCACGATGCTTTTCGTTTTTCGTGCAGCGACCAACCATGAGGTCAGCCATCTGCCTGGCCATCTGCCTGGCATGGGTCTTAGCGCTCTGCGTCGCCCAAGAGGAGCACAAGATGACCGATGCCAACAACGACTTCTGCTTTCGGCTTCTTCACAAGATCCAGACCTCGTCCGATGAGAATACGTTTTTCTCGCCGTATAGTGTGTCAACAGCAATGGCTATGGCATACGTTGGCGCCAGAGGCGAGACGCAGCAAGATCTGCACGAGACTCTGGGTTACACGTCTGCGGGCCTGATGTCCGACCACGTACCCAGCGCCCACGCACAGCACAGGCTTCTTTTGCAAGCACCTTCTAACTCAACCATCCGGGTCGCCAACGCAGTGGTCGTTAAAAATGAATACTCCTTGATAACCGAATATCTGGAATTACTGAGGCAGTCCTTTGAGGCCGAAATCAACTCTGCTGCTTTAAGTGATCAACAGTCCTTGAATAGCATCAACGACTGGGTAAAGAACAAGACGGGGGGCAAAATTGATAAGTTGCTCAACGGACCTCTTCCAGCAGACGCGAAGTTGGTCCTCCTCAACGCTATCTACTTTAAAGGCCTGTGGAAAGCGCGCTTCCAGGTGGCAGCAACGTCGAAGGCACCATTTTTCAATGCAGGAACACACAGTGTGGAAGTGGACACGATGCGTGCGAAGCTCCGCGCGGGTTACGCACGCGACAATGACGCAAACACGGATGTACTTGATCTTCCCTATGCCGGGCTCGATTACAGCATGACCATTTTACTACCCCGCGAGAGAACAGGTGCAGATGCACTCAGGCGGAATCTTACGTGGCCAGTCTTCCAGCGCCTTCTGTCCAAACTGACTAACAGAGACGTTGACGTGAAGCTGCCAAAGTAAGTAGTATTTCTGTTCCGGCCGTTTGTGCTCCGTATTTTCTCCGCAAAATCAGATTTCCCGGAGTAATGTCATTTGTGAAATGCGAAGCAAAAGGAAGCTCCATTTATACATGTAAAGAAAACGTACACTCTATATGGACCGACAGTTTACAAGACTAGTTTTCGGTTTAATACAGACAATGTTTTTAGTGTATCTGAAAAAAAAATATAGTAACCAGCGATCTAACCACGACCGTATAAAGCGAGAGAAAAATGCTCATTCCATCGCCTACTACGGCAGCGCGCGACCCTAGATACATCACATGACTGTTCTGTAGGTATCGCTCTTCCATGTAATAGCACTGCATGTTACCCCCAACTCGGCGCCTCCTACACACCGTGAAAACAGGAATAATTGTCAGAATGTGCGAAAAAACATTATAGCAGACAATCCCATGGTCCAGAGGTTTAATTTCAGCATGAAATGTGCCGCTGTAGAGGTGCTGCGCATTCTACGATAGCTTATAGAAGTTGGAAGCCACACGGGTACTGGACAAATCCTTTGGCTGCTTGTCGTGCCTCCTCTTGCACCCACTTCTATTATTCCACACTGGGCAGAGCGCATAGTCTCCCAAGCCGCGTTTACAAGAATGCGACAGCAGCGTTTCGTATCAACTTTCTGGCGTGTCGCGCTCATGTAAACGGGAAAAATGCGCCAGGGGAGCGTGTCACGCTCATCAACCAGGCAGGGATAGCTCTAGAAGGGCAAGTTGATGCCCTTCTTGAAAGTTTAAAGTAAGACAGTATTCTTCAGTAGTTTTATCGCAGACGCATGGTGCAACTTGCGTACCCGTGCTACGCCAACTCCTTTCGTAAAAGAATCTACTTCCCCAATGAGCGGAAACCCAGCAAGCTTGACCGTGTGTTAATGCCTGCCATGCGCTGCTCGTTACACAACCAGTTTTACGAGCAGTGCGTTGCGGGCGTTTCTCATTACCTATAGTGGAAAGGAATCATTGCAGCTCTCAACCTGGGAATTGTGGTACTATACCGCCATTTCTATCCCAACCCAGGTTCAAGCTGGAAAGAGCATACACGCTGAAAGGACCGCTGTCAGAGCTCGGAGTCTCGAAGGCTTTTGACCAGAGTCAGGCCGACTTTTCGGGAATCACAGGTACCCCCGATCTGTTCATCACCGACGTCGTGCACAAGGCCGTGGTCGAGGTGAACGAAGAAGGCAGCGAAGCAGCTGCCGTCACAGCCGTGATCTTCGCCACAAGAAGCGGTTCCAGGATCGGACCTGTGCCGTTTGTGGTGGACCACCCGTTCCTGTTCTTCATCCGCAACCGTAGCACGGGAGACGTGCTCTTTGCGGGCCAAGTGAACCTCCTTTAGCTCGGTGATAAAAAAAAAAAAACTTTTTCACTTGTTCTTCTGCTCTGGGGTGAACATGGACCTAGATGATGGCCGGAAACCGAAGCTCATTTTGTTGCATTTCTTCGGTATACTGCAAACATGCTTCAACCTGTGGAAGCTATCCTCACCTTTATCATCAGGACTAGAACTAAGGTATTCAGCAACTCCTGCACTAAAGAATGCTTTTCATTTATAAAGTGGCTGAAAATCACAGTAGCCCGAATAAATTAACCATTTTAATAACTGAAAGTTATTAAAATGGCTAACCGATACACCTGCGAAGCTAATTTATCCAAAAAGAAACCATTTAACACACCGCGTGAGTCTGTTAGCTATCCAAGAATCACTTGCTTGTTCTTTCTTGATTCATAGAGGACCGAACAGGCCAACGAAGGCTTAGAAACTCTCTTTGGATTTCCGTATTTCTAATGCATTCTGCTATTCTCAAGCTGTCTACAACCTCAGTTATCTATCTTCCAATCTTTCAAAGCATCCTCTTTTTAGGTGCGAACTGCAAAGAGATTTTTTCCGCCTTCCCTGTGTGACGTGTTGTGTTCAAAGTATTCAATATTTAATTCTCCTTTTTGATGTTACGCAGTGTCATGGAAGAGAGTGGGGGCTGAAAAGTGAATTCTGCGTAACGTAGCTTATTGGGACACCAGCAACTGCTTCATAAAATGTTTGCCCTACGTTGACGCTGGTTCCTAAATGGGACTTAAAAATCGAACATCGTTTTTCCAGCCACTATATTCAAAACCCTATCATTAAGACCAAACCGGACTCCTTCATCATCGTGATTACCATGACCCTCGGTTGCGAATGAATGGCGGTCTGCCCTAGCTGCGGCGATCTGCAGTATAAAACACGCCCTTGAAGCCATCGCGGTTTGCTCGCCCACGCGGATGGCGATGGCGATATCTGTATGTCATTTTTATTTGTTGCCTTTTCTTGACTAAAGCAGTTCCACTTTCAGTGAAAATAAAGCACCTGCTTTTGTGATTTGAACGAAATAATCTATCAATGCAAGTCAACTTTAATTTGTGCTCAGCGCCTCTTGTCCTAAAAGCGACTTTTTGGCGCAGCTTTGCACACGGCGGTCACTCACAAGGACAGCATAAAGATGCTATAGATTCAGGGTCTCTTCATCCCTGAAGATCCATGGAGTGTGAGCGGTTGATGCCTGCCAATGTCACTACACTAACGTGGAAAAATATTTTCACAAAGTAACATGTACCATTCGAGTCTGAATTCTCGTTAAGTGTAGTAAGCTGGACTAGTTGGCTGCTAGTACTATTTTGAAACATTCCATCGGCTTAAAAGACACGGACGAAGGTAGAGGAGACAGGGCGAACGCCGAATTCTTAAGAATGTAAAGAGTGTAACCAATTCTTGCCTAAGAGGTTCCCACCGAAGCTTCCAGGACTAGAGCCCGGCCGTTGTTGCAGCGTGACTGTGTTGGCGCTGCTAAACGCCATGTGCCAAGTCTCTCTACAAAGAAATGTTTAGTCATGCCCAATCTGATACGACGATGATGTGCTAGCTCTTTACTCAAACTATTCAAGATATTCTTGTAGATCTTTCTCATTGATGACAATATCGGGAGCCCAATTCGAGGTTTCACCATTAATTTATATTTTAAATTGGCAAAGATAGTTAGGCCAGAGCCGGCAGCTGCACCATGCTGTGTTAAAACTTCGTGGCGCCCCAGTAATACGACTACGTCGCCTGGAGTTTGTATACTCCACTGCATAAATAGCACTAAAAATGCATTACAGAGCAATACTTTGTCACTCCTTTGTAGGAGAAACTTCAGACGCCTCAACTTTTTTCCCTTGCATCCAGCCACTGTCCCCTTGCATGGATTAACAACGCCACATCAACTTCTCTTCTGATGTTTTGAGAAAGACAGGCTGTCACCATGCTGCCAGTGCCGCTGCCATCGGGAGCGCTGGTGGCGGCAAAAGTGGTTTGCTGGTGCCACTGATAAATATCACGAGTTTCATGTCAGTGCTCTCAGATGAATATTTAACAAGATCTATGCATCCTGGACAATGTCACGATCAATACTATTACTGCACTTCGCCTAGGGAGGCGGAGCAGTCGTCCTGGACATAGAGGTGCATTGTTCGTATGTACGCGATGTCATAAGTTGCACACACCGAGAAAACGAGACTACCATATAGAAAAGTTAGGCTCTAAATTTTTTGACTGTGTTTCTCAACCCCACAGCCGGGTATCGGCTTATTTCGGCAATAAGATTTCGATGAGCGCAAAAGAAATATTGCAGATAAAAGTCACTAGACTGCCCATTTAACTGATCAGTTAGTGCATAAAAACCGTGCCCCTTTTGAGAATCAAAGTGCAATGAGCAAATGCAAATTCGATTGCAAAAGAAACCGACGACCTGTAGCCCTATGCATACTAGGGCTGAACGCCTGTTCGAACGTCTCGTAACATAAAGCAACAAATGCGCTAAAATCACCCGACACAGACACTGCAATGCTGTGAAGGAATTCGGCAGCTTCCTCAAATGGCTGCGAACGTTGTCTTCAAGACAAAGCCCCTTATCAACTACAAGCGAGGGCGACTTTTTTCTAATTATGGGCTCACACTACACACCCAACTTCAGCACTCCGTCACGAATTTTGCCTCGCTTGGCCGCGCCTAGTTGAGTCAAAGCCGGCCGACTGCGTCGCCGAATTTCGCCGCATCACATGAAGCATAGTGCATGCTTAAGCACCTCGATCAGCTTCGGGTTTAATGCGTTTCATTGCGTCATTTGCTTGCGAGGCGTCGCTGAACAGAGCATTGGTCAGCCTTGAAGATCGCCGGTGCCAACCAGGCCGGGGCAACATAGCAGTTAGGAGGATTAACAGAAATCTAGAAGCATGATTCCTGCTTCAAAAATGTTTGCTCCCTGATTCGTCCCGTGTGAAGAGAAATTGCCATTTTGACATAGAAGCCCATTGTGTCTACGTTCATCATCTGTACTAATGGCAGGAGCGTGACTACCCCAGCCACACATGTCTCTGCCTTTCCATTTTAAGTGATGTACTGTTCTTTGGTTTTCCTCGCACAACTGCCACAACTTGTACCGTCTTAAGGGGCTTGTTCAGCACCTAATGCTCTCTGGAGCGCTCGACGCAATGCCATGCATCACTGCGTATTTGAACGAACAATAAAAAATACCAAAAAATTATCTCTTAGAAAAAAAAAGTACGCATGCCGTTAGAACTTTCCTACTCTCCTTGAATCCTTAGAGCTTCTTTTGGAGCGAATTAGTACATAATGATTTAGTAAAGAATAATAGCGCAAACACAGACAACCACAGGGAGACGGCAAAGATACTCAAGGGCTATCATAAGTCCTTAAGCGAATATCCTGAAATTCCATCATTAGTCCTTGAGAGCCTGAACGAGCAGCATCTTTGTTGGAGGCAAGAAAAAAATTAAAACAATCAAAGAAAACACCCAGTGCATAATTCTCGGTACCCCTAGTTAAATATAAGTCAGGTTATGTGTGGGCTAGAATTTCCCGTACAAAACTGGTAGAATAGACGGATATTGGTTTCCGAGGGTCAGTCAGAAGCACTATACTTACAGGGCTTGGTTATTTATAATAGCCATTATTATAACCATTTCCAGATCACTCACACTTCCTCACTATATAAATGCGTGGGATTTTCAGACAAGACGTCAGCTACAGTAGTGCGTCATTCGCTCGCATTTTCGTCACCTAACTCTCGTTTAGTTTTACCCCCCCCCCCCCCCCCCCCAGCACACGCCAATTTACTTCTTAGCTGGCGGCACGACAGCAGAGTTCGTTGCTGCAGCTTCCGACTGGAAAACACAGCGTTCCTCAGCATGCACTCGAGTATCACAAGTAGCGTCTACAGATAGCGCAACGTCTCGTCTTCCAGCGGCCGCCTCCTTCGGTTTCTGCGGGGTACAGAGATAGAGTGCGTCAGAAATTGCCAAAAGCTGTCCGCACATCTAAACGCGGCTGCCTAGTTAGTTTCACGGAGTATAAAACGTCGCGTTCGCTCGCCAAGCCTAGAATAACTCTGCCTTTCCGGCTGGGAACATAGTTACGACTTGAAGTCTATTGCGCTGACCTGATTTCTGGTGCGTCCACTGAGTCTTCTCCGCAAGACGGGTGGCCGTATACAGGTACGAGTGTGTTTTATCCTTTCAAGCGATTTATTTGAATTCAGCTATACTTGAGTGAGTGCGTCGCAGCACTTTGGGCATTGCACTGCTTTATTTATAGGTTGCCCTCAGTTTATTTTTTCCGCTCCTAACAAGATATTCTCATTCTGAGCTTACTGACTAAGACAACTAGATTTGAAAAATCTTATGTTTTGTGCGATATGCTCACGGAGGATTTTAAAGGAGGCGCAGACCAATGCTTTACTCATAGTTTGCTCCCGGTTTTTTTTCTTGCCCGCCTATCAAGATATCTATTTCGCCGCACCATTCTCATTCTGAGCTTACTTACATAGACAAACAGTATTGAAAAATAACTATGATCCGTGCGTTGCACTCTTGGGAAACGTTTAAGTACGCGCAGGCCTAGGATTGGAATGTACAAGGGCTAAGGCGATAGCGGTTTCTTCTGCTCCTCAGGCGTAGAGCCCGAGGGAAGGCGGTGTATGAGGGGCTCTGCTAGGGCTGGATTGTAACCAATTGCTACAGCTTCATGCGTTGTGCACGCGGCGTCTACCCAATGTCCAATGTCCAATGTCCAATATGTCCAATGATAAAGGTGTAATAACTTATACAGGTTTGCTTGTCTGATTAAAAGAATGTACTGGATGCACACAAAAAACCTGGAGGACTTGTAACAGTCAGCTGTGGTAAACATTGTTTCCGAGTGTTCCTTCTCGCTGTTAAACTACTCTCCGTTTTTAACAATGCAACCCTGTCAGACAGTAAACCTGTATCCCGGTTATAGCCAAAGGTAAACATTTTTCATTGCTTCTAGAATCTTTGCTGTCAATTCGCAAGGGATGAAATTCTTTGCGAATCCTGATAAATGCTGCATAGGATAACAAAAAACGGGAGCTGGTATTCGCGCACGGTTAACATGTCGATTCGGTTTCCATACTTGCAGGAAATGTAGTGGGCTTACAGCTCGAGCCAAACAACCGCCTCAATAGCAAAAGCCTCTGGTACATTAGTACGCGTTCTGAGTGATTCAGGCCCATGTGGCCTGCCACCGTATTAGCCCAGCGGTGGACAGAGAAGGAGCTGGCCAGTCACGGGCTATATATTGTCACGTGGTCACCACTTTGAAAATTCTGCCTGCCATTAACCAATGCAACTGCTAGCTACAGTCAGTGCATGCGTCGTGTCAGCTCATTACATGGGCTGCGGTTCTTTATGAACGCACGAGTTCTGTCTGCAAGACCCGTGTATTATATAGGACCCAATGCAAAGAACGCCACCGGTTATGTGCTCCGCAACGAAAGCACGCAGGCTGACTGGCTTGTAGTTGGGCTCATGGCCACTGATTGCGGCATTGGTGATGTTCCTAAGGTTATGACGTTGAGCAGGGATATTTTTATTGCGCAAATTCGCCCTTTGTAATAAATTAAAGAAAAATGTGCATGATGGTTTTGTAATGAATGCTAACAGGAATTGATGCCGTGGCCCATTGTGTCCACGCGCGTGTCTGGCGGGTTGCTTGGGTGGCAGCCCTGGCTGCGTAGCTGTAATTCGGAGTGCACCGTCAGAGGGCACCATGTAGCGCAATAGGCTCACATGCCTCCACTGTTCTCGTCCAGTTTCCAGGAATGAAGTGTGTCATCTACTTCGCGTGGCTGTGCGCCCTGTGCGCCGCACAACAGGAGCAAAAGGTGGCGAATGCCAACAACGAGTTCGGCTTTCGGCTCTTGCAGAAGATTCCGGCCTCATCTGAAGTGAACGTATTCTTTTCGCCGTACAGCGTGTCGACAGCGCTAGCCATGGCTTACGCAGGTGCCAGAGGCGAGACGCAGCAACAGTTGTACGATTCTCTGGCTTACTCTTCCGCTGGCTTGGCGCCTGACCACGTGTACAGCGCCCACGCCCAGCACACTCAAGTACTGAACTCACCTTCAAGCTCTACCCTTCTTGTCGCCAACACAGCCGTCGTTCAAGAAGGGTACAACGTACTGAGAGAGTACCTACACACGCTGAACCAGTCTTTCGGTGCAGAAGCTAGTACTGCCAACTTGGCTGATGAACAATCCCTCAGAAGTATCAACGAATGGGTGAAGAATCATACAGATGGAAAAATTGAGCAGCTTCTCAGCGAACCACTTTCTACCGACGCGAGGTTGGTGCTTTTGAACGCGATATACTTCAAGGGTCCCTGGAATACACCCTTCGACTCAGCCGCTACGTTCAAGGCTTCCTTCTTCAATGCGGGAACAGAGAGAGTGGAGGTCGACAGGATGCATGGACAGATCACGGCCGGATACGCTCGGCACGACGAGACGAATTCGGACGTCGTCGACCTGCCTTACGCCGGTCTCGATTACAGCATGACCATTGTTCGACCACGAGACCGGACTGGTGCAGACGCCTTGAGACACTCTCTTACACCGCAGGTCTTTCAGCGCTTCCTCTCCGAGCTCAGGGAAACCGTTGTCAATGTGGCGTTGCCGAAGTGAGTAGAAATTTTATATTAGGTAGAGATAAAAAGTTTTTAAAAAAGTAACTGAACTTTTCTTGAAGCTTTGAACATTTTGTGCCGGTAACGTACCGTATTTCTTGTTCGAACCAGTATGAAGTGGTCATAATTCATTAATTAAATCTGAATTACTTCTGCCATGTCGTAATTTTAGTAAAAACCTCGGTAACCTTTTTTCTTTCTACGATGTGGTCTGATTGTACGAGTAATGAGGGGTGGTTCGCCCACATGCCTATCCAAAAAGGAACGTGAATTTCTAGTCACAAGACAAAAGAGACGTCAAGTTTGAAAGCAGTTTATGATGCTCATGCACTTTAATTCCAGGTTCGCTTAGTGGGAAGACAACACATCATTCGCAGAGATCCGCCCTTTTTTCTGCTTTTCAAAAAGTGGTAACTTGTTCGCATTTTCGGAGTGTGCTAGCAAATAATAATCGATAAGATATTAATCATTGCAAAGAGGACTACGTGTAACACCTCAAATCAGTCGCGCAAATTTATCAAGAATCCAGTACCGAATTCGTTAGGCTGGTAGTCGTGGCACTCAGTACCATTAATGAAGATGAATATATAACTTTACAGCTGAATCTAATTATGATTTAGCCTATATCGACTTTATCATTCTATAGCATTATTACCGACCTAAGTTTTGGGCAGTTGTGTTTCGTCCGCGAATTCGATAGAGATGCTACAATATGGATGGTAGGTAATAGCTCAAAAAAGACGAAGGACAAGGCGCCAAAGGGACGAGCGCTATCCAAGGATAGCGCGCGTCCTTCTGATGCCTTCTCCTTCGTATTTTCTTGCGCTATTACCTACCATGCGTATCAACCAACTCGCCAGACTTTCTGGTCTGATCAGTAGAACATGGATGACTACAATTCCTGTCTATTACACGACAGCGTAAGGCTGCCGTTCTGCAGAAAACCAGGCGTCGGTGTTGCGGTTGTCGTCAGTGAAACCACCGGACTGGTCAAAAAGGTGGCTGCGTCACACGTGGAGCGGCGGATTTGAAAAGATGGTTTGGTTTGGTTTATGGGGTTTAACGTCCCAAAGCGACTAAGGCTATGAGAGACGCCGTAGTGAAGGGCTCCGGAAATTTCGACCACCTGGGGTTCTTTAACTTGCACTGACATCACCCAGTGCACGGGCCTCTAGAATTTGAAAAGAGATAAGAATATTGGAATATTGGTGATTAGAAGGTCGCAACCTGACTTAAGTGTTATTAGAATATTTAAGTATGTAAAGTAAATGAATTGCACTGAAAATGAAAATTGCGGAATTTAGTCGGTTATCGCACCCCTGACCCTTTCATTGCGAGTCAGACACACTACCGCGAGGCCACGCAACCGATTTTTTTTTCTAGATAGTATTTATTGCAGTGATGCAATGTTCTAGGTACATAAACTATTTACAAGCCATGAGGAAAACAGCGGCAAATCAACAAAATGCGTAATACGATACACCTAAGCAGCCCAGCACTCGAAAAAGGGCAGTGAAGAGCACAGCACTAAGAGTGGTTGCCACTCCGGTTTGAACTCGGTCTGGTCTTACACTCCCTTTAGGTGAACAATCATTCTACTGAAGTGGCCTTTTCCAGAAATCACAGATTAAAAATGTCGCCCCATCATGCGTGTTTTCCACAGGCTGTGTAGTCCAATTAGAAACAACATGTCTCACTGCACTGGACGGCTGTGTAGTGAGATATCGTACAGAATGCGGTGTCATTTTTTTTTTCAGTGTGCGTCGCATGATATCCGAGGAGAGTATTCCATCTTTGCAATTCATGAAACAATGTTCAATCAGTTCTGAAGCATCACAAAGGCGATACAAAGGCGACAGATACAGAGATGGCCGTTTTCTTTGACCACGTTTTAACGGGCAATGTGTCGCTGTGTAGCTGATAGAAACAATGTCTGTGCACACGGCGAGAGGTTCATTTGACGTACTCTTTTCGAAGCGTCATGTCCAAGTAAACCAAAATGCACAGAGCGGTACGTGGGCGGAGGGAAGAGCATTCAAATTAAATCCTCGTACAACTGGTTCCTCGGCACTGAAACAAGCAACCCAGGGGAGAAACAAACAATTAGGAAACGAACAGCCAAATACACCTCACGCATTAACCCCTAACAAACATGGACGCTCAGAAACGTTAGGAGACACAATAAGGGTCGGTAAAACATGGACTAAATTGACTTTCAAGAATGCACGTACCATTGGGTGTGTAGTGTTACGAAAAAACATGAAACGTGAAACTCTCTGTCGGACATATAAGTTGACCAAACCAAGGCCGCCAGCGCTTACAAACAGGAAAAGGTTATCATGCTTCATTGATTCAAAAAACGAATCCCACACAGAAGTGGCGAAAACTCTGTGAAAACGCTGGACATAAAGCCTTGTTGAATAAATAACTTGGAGTACATAATAAATTTTAGTGGCGAGAAAGAGATTACATGCAGTCGCCCTGCCAACTCGTACGGCTTGGTTAAAGCGGAGCTTTATAAGTGTTTCGTATGGCATTTCACGTAATGATTGTGCTTGTGAAAGAGGAAACAGTGTCCGTGTCTTTGTGTGCAATATCAACCACTGACGGGACCCATTAACGCTGTCGCATCATACCATTTAAGGTGGACCTCAAGTGTTCCTAATCTTTTGCTTGCCTTCAGCGCATACAGCTTCAGGCGGCGCTTTTAAACAATGGTCAGAGACGATTAAGAGCAAATACAGACCTCAGCTCGCAAAGACGTACATACACAAAAGGAATGAAAATTTAATCTCCATTTTTTGCGAAACCCTATCAAACAAACCAGAGTCTTTAGCTAGTGTCCTTGTTCTGCCTCTATGAAGCTAGGCAGCCATGCGAGGCACAGTGTAGGACCTTGACCTTCCTAAAGTTCAGCTGCTGTTGGTACAAGCTCCAGCTAATCCGGTCATGTTTTTTTTTTTCTACTTGCAACTCAGGTTCAAGATTGAAGGAGAGTACAAGCTCAAACAGCCGTTGTCGCTCCTCGGAGTCTCAAAGGCTTTCAACGAGGAAGAGGCTGATTTTTCAGGAATCAGCGGCACTCGGGACCTGTTCGTCTACGACGTCGTTCACAAAGCCGTCGTGGAGGTGAACGAGGAAGGCAGCCAGGCAGCCGGCGCCACAGGCGTCATCATCCAAACTGAGAGTGCGTTCATGGGCACGCCATTCGTGGTGAACCATCCGTTCCTGTTCTTCATCCGTAACAGGCAGACCGGAGATGTCCTGTTCGCCGGTCAAGTGAACCATCTCTAGAGGAGCCACTTTCTGCGCATGTGCTATGTGTTTTGGTATTTTTATTCGGTTTTATTCAAAGTATTTAGCGAAATCGGAACAAAATTGTGAGTTATTACTGACAATCGAAACTACCTGTAGTGCAGTGTCTTTTTAAGGCATAAATTTTTGCATTTCAATTAAAAACAGAGACACCACTCTTTCCGTCGGAGAATGCACACCTGCATGTCTCCCGCAGCTCTCTGCTAGCTCAGCGGTGTCGTTGTATATGTCTATTACTGTAATTGTGTCGGCTTTGCGGTGCTAGGAATGTTGTGCCAAATTTTTATTGGAAAATGTCCTTGGTGTTTCTTCTTTTTGATTTTTAATGGCCAGCTCTGCGTCCAGAATTCAATGCTGGCTCTCTCTGTATATTCCTTCCTTCCTTCCTTCTTTCCTTCTTACTTTCTTTCTTTCCTTCTCTCTTTCTTTCTTTCTTCCTTTCTTCCTTCCTTCTTTCTTTCTTTTTTTCTTCCTCTCTCTCTCTCTTTCTTTCTTTCTTTCTTCCTTCCTTTCCTTCTTTCTTTCTTTATTTTCACTTCAGATATTACAAAACGTTTGAAAAACGTTCCTCAACGTCTGAATGGACGTTCCTTGGAAATAAACGAGTGCAAAAACACTTCACGTGTTTTCAATATGCCGTTTCCGCCGAATATTCAATTGCATGTTTTTTGCACCGGTATCATCGCTGCAGTTCTGAAAGGACCCTTAGAGTATATCTTTAAGTAGCGTTTCGATACTTCCTCAGCCCAAAAATTCGTTGGTAGAGAGCATTACATGCATCAACAGGCGCAGATGCGGTCTTCTGCTTGGATCCGTTCGAAATTCAAGCCAACTCAGAGCAATAAATGTCGCTCCACCTTTTTCCAGAAATTGTTTTCTGAGGGATGATAAGACATCTTTCTGAGTAAAAACACGTTCTTTCTGCGCAAAAACACGTGCCTTCCCTTTCACAGTTCACTGTCAGAAGAAGCTAACAGTCTGAAAAAATAAAGTACTGAGGAGGCGATGTTTCAGAAAAGTTATAGCTTAAAAGGACCAATTGGTGAAAAAATTGACAAAATTTCGAAGCGAGAAGGGGTGTCAACGCTCGCTGCTGTTTATTTTGAATGATTCGAAAAAAAGAAGAGAGAAAGGGGAGATGATCTGCCTGATTTTCGGTACGCTATCGCCGCTTTCAAGTGCAACTGGTCGCTTTACTCATTCCACTCTTTCTATCCTCGCTTTGTATCCCGGAATACACTTTGATAAGGTAAGTAAACCCTCCTGTTTGATAGATCCCGACATAGTAACTAGCGTATAAATACAGACAGAAGAAAAACGACACGGCAGACTTACTTGTGTCTGTCTCTCTCCTTGTGCGATAGTTAGTATGTCCGGATTGTGTAAGCAACTAGCCCCATTAAAGGTGCACTGAAGAGGAATCTGAACTTGTCTTTTTGCCGCGGGAACTCGATCTACACGTTCCCAGCATTCTTAGAAACTGCGACTTATTGCCCTGTATGGTCGATTTCCCAAATTAAATCGAATTAACGGCCGGCTCCCGCCCTTTTTTTTTTTTTTGAATTCTGCCTCGTACGGTGGGCGGAGTCGACCAACGCGTGGAGTGCCTTTCACCCAGTCCCGTGGCGGCTTGCCGCTCTGCCATCGGCGTAGTAATACGTAGTAGTCCGTAGTAGCAAATAGTCTGCGCGTATTTTTATTTCTGCGGGCTTATTTTGCTGCTATATTATCTGCGAATGAAACTATTTATTCATGGAAACCTAAAAAACAAAATAAAGCGAAAGCAAAGCCTCCACGGAGCTGGCTGAAAGGAACTTCACGCGTTGGTCGACTCCGCCCATCGTACGAGGCAGAATTCAAAAAAAGGGCGGGAGCCGGACGCTAATTCAATTTAATTAGGGAAATCGGCCATACAGGGCAATAAGTTGCAGTTTCTAAGAATGCTAGGAACGTGTAGATCGAGTTCCCGCGGCAAAAAGACAAGTTCAGAATCCTCTTCAGTGCACCTTTAAGAGCCTAAGCAATTGGCCGTACCTGTGGCTGCGCATTTGAGCCAAATATAGCAGTTTTAAGAGAGACAAAACATTGGTCCTTTAAGACGGCACGGTGTGGCACCGATACAGCGACAACTGGAGGTCCAGACAGGAAAACACCACCGCAACGACGGTAGCAAGCACGCCACCATAGGCAACCGGTGGTACACACAACTCAGGACAACAGGAAGTGGTGACGACCCAATTTGCTTTCGTACCAATGGTTTCATTGGGTTGCTTGTATCTGCGTCATTGAAAGTAACTTTGCTGACGGTCACCCAGCAGCAAATGGTGCTCTGCCTGCTCCTGCCACAAGCTCTACACGGAATCTTCGAAGCAAGAAAAAAAGCTGGTGCAGTCATTACCACGGTACTCCGTTTAGATATGTGTAATAAAGAAAACTGCAAAAATTACTGTCCGGTAGTGTTATGTCAGGTGTTCTACAGAGCCACATGACACCATAGGCCGCGTATTCATTGGTTGTTTCAGGTAGTATACAGAACCACAACACACTCTGGCGCATGTTGCAGGCACTGTGATGTAAGAAAACGCCAGCCCTCATTTGTTCTGGGCGATGCGCAGAAAGGATTTGCTTGCCTATAGTCTTTAATCGGTGTTATAAAGCTCTGCGGTGCTTGCTGCTCGGTGTTCCAAGCCTACTCGGCGATTATGCTTTCTATAGTTCTTTTCTCGTTCCTATAAAAAATTATCAAAACTTGTTCTTTCATTTTTTCTACCTCCAAAAGCGTTTGGCTACGCTAGGAGAGGGAGTTAAATTTCGCTACAACTTCGTCTTGAGAGCATTGCTGTTCGATCGACGTTATCGTAAATAGAAAAAGGGTTGACACTTGCTTCCACCCCGTCAAACTTGAAGAAGTTGCCCAGTTAGCATAGGAACGTCGGTTCTCCCATGAGAATTTGATCGCTGTATCACAGTTTTCTCTCTAAGTATGAAGGTGTAGCGAGGGTTGCAAGAAACAATTGTAAAAGTTAATCGTTCGACTATGTCGCTGTTCCCTGTTCCGTTCTTTTTGTAGTCATGAGGAAGCGCGGAGTAGGAAAGATACAAGTTAAACTTGCAATTTTGCCTGCTCTGAGCCCTAATTGTCCAAGTAGTCTCCGAACACTTTAGGAATCCATGTAGAGGGGGAGAGAGATGTTGAGAGGCAAGACAAAAACGAAGGAACAGACAGGACACGCTTGCCCTGCCATTCTGTGTATAGTAGGCTCTGTCACGCGCTACATGTACTACTTGAGGAGCAAATTATGAATATCAACTTTTAAATCGGCTTTATTATTCATCCGCTGAGTCTGCAAATTTCCTTAAAACTGTTGCGACATTACAACAGCGAACAACAGATGTATTGACTAGAAATCCCCCATACTGGCTAGTTCCCTATTTCCGCACCCAAAACAAGTTTCAGTCATTAAAGCATAATGTTCCATCACTTCTAAATAAATATCCAAAAGGGTTTTTTCCATCTAAGAAAGAATTTAAAAATTATTTCTGTAACCTCAACTGAACTTCTACTTTTAACCCTCATTTGTTGTGTCTTGCCTTAGTTTTAAACTAATTGTCCTTTGGCCGTGTGCGTCCATGTCAACAAATGATTTTTCTTTGTCTTTTTGTTGTCTCACTGTTTCATGTATATGTATGCTTTTGAAGCCTGCTTCATTACCCATGTATTTTCAATGTGATTTCTGATGAGCGCGGTTTCTTTTGTTAATCTATGTCGACTGCTGTCTTGTAAGGTGGCCCCTGTACCTTCGTCATGTTGCTCTGTGCAACTTTTAGTCCAGGGGACCATTCATAGTTTGTATTTGTACCGCTCTGAAAAATAAACGAATTGAATTGAATATGAATCAACTAGCCCAACAATTGTTATGGGCCCTTCAGGGATACCCGCGTAACGAAGGGAGCAGTTTTTCTGTCATCAGGAACCGAGAGGATTTGAGCTCTTTGACCGCGTCGCGACGCGTGTAAAGATAATTGGTGCATGCAGACAAAAGCTTCGCGACAGATGTGCGCCTGAAAAAAGTGTATATCATAGCACATTGGGAAGTGTCTGACTTTAAACGACCCAGTCGGGTGGTGTATGCAGCAATTTTTAAGTGAAATATTTAGCCAAAAACCCAAGAAAGCTCCCGCGGGGTGTTATACATTTAGACGAAGACTTCAGATATAACATAAAAAAGACGTACCGGCAGCAATTTAGACAGCTGTGCGGTACTTTATGTCAACAGCTATTTGTCCCGCATGCTCCACTGGAAATAGAGTAGCAGTAGTTGCCTTTCTTTTGCGTTCATTTTTGCCGTTTCAATTTCAGGAGCCTGGCACATAAGCTAAGCTTGCTTGCATAAAATTCCAAGAGACTGCTCGTTTAAATTTTGTTGGTATATGAATCTTGCTCCTTTACTTGAATGTGGTGCTCTAGCTATTCGCCGCTCACGGTTTGGTTTGGGTTGTGTCGCTAGTAAAGAAGTGTAAAAAATAAACCTCCTTTGTCTCGTCATTAGCCATTCCTGCCCACAACGCAATTGTTTATTTTCTTGATCGGCATCTTCTGACCGGTATCAAAAACGTGATTGGAGTAGGAAATTGTCGCGCTATAAAGGATCGACTATGCGAAGCGGGTACCTGCGAGTAATATCGAAGGCCAAAGGCACGCAATGTTTAAGAACAGTTTCTCTAAAATATTATATGTTTCAGTCGGACGCAAAAGTGACTTACTTCGGTTACGAAGTGCAGTTGACCCGGGCACCGCAAGGCCACAAGCCACCTTGGAGGCTTTAGAAGCGCAGTTTCCGAAAAAGAGTGGTAGCGCGAGTGGCAGAAGAAAATAAAATAGATTTGGCTAGAGCTGGCCACTACAAATCGATGCCGGCGTTGCAGCAGAGCACAGATCCAGCTGGTAGCATTAGTTTGATTTCACTGCAATTTCTGACAATACAATGCAGCATTGCCAAGGTTCCAGGGCAAAAGGGGCGAATTAACTCCTGTGTCTAGGCCCCTGGCACACTACAGCTGTCGCAGCACCAGCAGCATAAGAAACGGTAGAACATTACTGTTCATTGAAACAACAAATCCTAGTACAACACTCGTATCTTTAGTGAAAAAAATGTAATACATTCATCACAAAGGAAAGCACATTCAAACTCTTTTTAATGCAGTATTAAAACAAAAAAATATATGCATTAGAAGGTAGGAAATGGCTTTCAGTGAGCATGATAGAAAGGAAATGCACTCATTGGCTAGACAAAAAATATAACTCTGATTGTTTCCGTAGAACAGGCAAGCTAGCAGACGGTTCTATTATTTCAAGTAATGAAGGATGACGATTTGAAAGCTCAGGAACTTGTCATGATAGCAATTGTGTGCCATAGTTTTTTTTTCATTTTTTCTTTTCTCAAAATGCACATGTCTCAAAAAACAGGTGGGTTTAGCGTCTAGAGTCGGCTCGATATTCAGAGAGGGTCAGATCTGACAAATGTTCATCGTAGAGGTTCCGTACAGTCAGTACTGCACGCTTTTTAAAGTAGACTCAAGTAGAAAAAGACTTTGATATGTTTTCGATAAATTTAACCCCCCTTTTCTTGCATCAGGAGAAGGCTTTCAATATTAGTTTTGGTTGTCACACTCCAAACGAGTAAGCAATATCGTAGTCTAGTGTGAAGAGCGTTAAAATAAGTAGCCGCTTCAGGTTTACAGGAATTGAAGAACGAAATCTATTTAGCGTGCCTATATCTCGCGCTGAGTAGTTTCTTGCGTAGTTTACATGGGATGTCCACCGTGTATTTTCCTGAACCGCTACACCAAGAAACTTATGTTCAGCAACCCTATCCAAGGAATAGGATTCGAAAGTGCACTATGATTAACGGGCCAATTTATTGTGAAAAAGATCTATGTTTTGTTTCTTTAACATTTAATTTAAGTCGATTTTTTTTGCTTAAAACCTGCAACAATTGCTCATAAAAAGCAAAGAAGCTTTGTTGTACTTGCGAAGCAATGTGACTCACCGAAAGGAGTGCTCCTTGTCCGCATACCTGAATGAAAAAGAAAAGTTCCAAGAAGTTATTGCTTCAGAAAACGAAACAGCGGGCGTAATAATTTAGACTGCCTTCCGCCCATAACACCACTGTCTCGGCAATCCAACACAAGGCTTTGAGCCCTCGCTTCTGCTGTGGTTTGCGAGGCAATAAATATAGTAAAGGCACCCAAACCAGATAACTTGCGCGAAATTCTCTGGGCTCCTAGTTCAACATGAAGGCGATAACATATGCCAAAACAATCATCCGTGTAGAAACTTGAAGAAGCACGAATATTGACCACATGTGCAGACTTTACATGGGTCAGGGGATACTACTGTGCGGTCGCTGCGTCTGCAGTTCGCGACGAAAAAAAAACGCGTTTTCTTAGCTAGTATTACAAGTAACATAAGCAGTGCGTAAAGATCAATGGCAAGGCCGTGCTCCGACATCTTTCTTTGGTTTCTTCGGGGGACAGAGAGATGATGTGGGAGGTTGCCAGAAGATAAATACTTATTTTCGCCCCTTAACTCCCTGGTCTGTTCCAGAACTTTAAAAACTCGTCCTTCAAGCCCCCAACGCAAAACAAATCTTCATTTCCATCGGAAAACGAAGTTTGCGAAGAAAAGTTCGCGGTCTCAGGCTGATTCCAGGTTCCTCTTTATTTGACTGCAAGGGAAGAGGGGGACCGGGCGTACTCAGGTACGAATGAGTGCCCTCCTCTAAACGCTGTTGTCTGAATTTGTAATTCCTTTCGCCTTGCGCGACGCTTTTAGCTCTCGGTTCCTGTCAGTGGTCTGTCGTGTTGTAATTCGCGCACCTGAAAAGGAACGCGTTTTGTCACAACGCAGAGGCAGCTATTGAAAACATGGAAAACCACTTACCGTAGATTCTGCATCTTGCGAGAGCAGCAGTGAAGATATAATCTATATGTAATAAAAAACACGGCTGTGCCTTCTACCACTGAATTGACTATGTTATTTTATATATTCTTGTATTGGAACAATTCACAGATGTCATAGCTGTCCCAAAGGATTCTGAACAATTTCTATATTTTAATGTGGCGCATATACAGGGTGCCCACGCTAACTTTATCCAAGGCTTAAAAAATAAAATATTTGAGGTAGGCCAGGGAAACCACTCACATACATCTACCAGCCGGCTTGCGCATCATAGGCATTTTTTTTTGTTTTGCAATTAATTAATTAGCAATTAAGATAATTTCTCTAAATTCGTAAATATTGACTTTCGGCAGAAAATGCGAATAGCAAAGTTGGAGAGCACCTTCAGAAACCCCCCTTCCATTTGTTTGTGGTAAAGAAAACCTCAAATGTATTTTTTCCGAGCCCCAAAGAAACCCCCGAAATACAAAAAAAATCACATGACTAGCGCATTCGCGCGCCACGATTGTGCTGCTCTCAACCGTGGATTGAGTGAACGAAATCAGCTGCTGGCAAGGCGCGACGGCCTCAATGTGGCGGCAGGCCGATATGTCAACGGTGGTTGGAGCGCCCGCGCGAGCCAGTCTACAAGCGTGACGGTGCAAGTTGTGAGCTATGGAATGGCCAAAGGTGACAAACACAAATGCGACCTGTTTTATTCGCCACTGAGAGGCAAAAGAAGATAGGCAAGTATTTTTACTTATCTTTATTTGTCTCTCGGTGGCGAATAAAACTGGTCGAATTTGTGTTTGTTACCTTTGGCCATCCATGTCATAGCTCACAATGCCCGGCGCGCTCGCTGCAACTTGCACCGTCACGCTTGAAGACTGGCTCGCGCGGGGGCCGCAACCACCGTTGACATATCGGCCTGCCGGCGCACTGAGGTCGTCGCGCCTTGCCAGCAGACGATTTCGTTCACTCAAGCCACGGTTGAGAGCAGCACAATAGTGGCGCGCGAATGCGCTAGTCACGTGATTTTTTTGTATTTCGCGGGCTTTCTTTGGAACTCGGAAAAACGATACACGTGAGGTTTTCTTTACTGCAAACAAATGGAATGGGGGTTTCTCAAGGTGCTCTCCAACTTTGCTTTTCGCGTTTTCTGCCTAAAGTCAATATTTACAAATTTAGAAACATTATCTTATATGCTAATTAATTAATTGCAAAACAAAAAATAGCCTATGATGCGCAAGCCAGTTGGTAGATGTATGTGAGTGGTTTCTCTGGCCCACCTCAAATATTTTATTTTTTAACCCTTGGATAAAGTTAGCGTGGACACCCTGTATGCTTCTCCCCTTTAACACTGCAGCCGTTTGGATAGTACAGATTCAGCGACAGACTCGCGTTCTCTGTTACTTATTGGAAAAAATACAAATACGGCGGCTGATAATGCATGCAATCATTCTGGATAGCCTGTCCCATAATTATCAATTATCAGCACTCAAGTGTAACTTCTTCACCTGGCGTTAGCAAGGTAGAAGCCGAATGCCCCTGGAATACAGGGTATCCAGGCTAACTTTAGCCAAGGTTTAAAAAATAAGATATTTGAGTTAGGCCAGGGAAACCACTTACATACAGCTACCAGCCGGCTTGCGCATCTAGGCAATCTTTCGTATTGCTATTAATTAAGTAGTAATTAAGATATCTTTTGTGAATGCGTAAATACTGACTTTAGACAGCAGATGTGAATAGCAAAGTTGGAGAGCACCTTCAGAAACCCGCTTTCCATGTATCTGCGATAAAAAAAGCCCCACGTGTATCTTTTTTGCGAGCTCCAAAGAAAGCCCGCAAAATAAAAAAAAATCACGTGACTAGCGCATTCGCCCACCACGATTGTGCCGCTCGCAATCCTAGCTGAGTGAACGAAATCAGCTGCTGGCAACGCGCGACGACCCCGTTGCTCCGGCAGGCCGATAAGTCGACGGCGGTTGCGACATCCACGCGAGCCAGTCTGCAAGCGTGACGGCGCAAGTTGCACCGCAACCACCGTCGACATATCGGCCTGCCGGAGGAATGCGGTCGTCGCGCGTTGCCAGCAGCTGATTTCGTTCGCTCAAGCCAGGATTTAGCGCAGCACAATCGTGGAGTGTGAATGCGCTAGTCACGTGATTTTTTTTTGTATTTCGCGGTATTAAGGTGCTCTCCAACTTTGATATGTTCACATTTGCTGTTTAAAGTCAATATTTACGCATTAAGAAAAGTTTCTTAATTTATAATTAATTGCAAAACAAAAATTGCCTATGATGCGCAAGCCGGTTGGTAGGTGTAAGTAAGTGGTTTTCCTGGCCTACCTCAAATATTTTATCTTTTAATCCTTGGCTAAAGTTAGCCTCGACACCCTGTACATACCAACGTTTATAGATACTTTTTTAGTTCCATAACTCCTCCGCTGAAAGCGGGCGCTGCTTGTACCCGGGCGGTGAGAGGGCGCTGCAGTCGAGGTTTGCGCGGTCGCCGGCGCGCGCGCGGCCCCTCTCCCGCCGTTACTACTTAGCCCGTGCCCGCGTTTGTCGCTGGCTTTTTTTTGTCCATTTGTGTTCCTGTGCGCTCTGCGAACACGTGGTCCCCATCGTGCACTCAGAACAACAAACGCTGCTGGCCGTGAAGCAGCTTTCGAGCGCGACGATGCAACTTGCTTCGTACCCGGCTGTACCAGCGGGTACAAGAGCAACTCGGAGAAACGCCATCCGGACGGAAGCAAGAGGAAATATCAAACTCATTGCATAAAATCAAACCGTTGAGACCCTGCGGGTGACACTGATGTCAGTGCTGTCCATTATAGACTTCCTACACAACAAGGGCGTCAGCTATATTCTGACAGCGAAGTTAAACCAAGACCCGCGGTAATTAGACTGGCACGTTGAAAAAGCCTAGAAATGCTCATATATATATATATATATATATATATATTTTAATCCAGCGATTTTTTGGCCTAGTGAGGTCATATGGAGGTGACGAAGACCACCCTACAGTGACGAAGTTCAGCCAATTATTTAGGCTGCTTTCTCTTTACACACCTGGTGAAGTAGCTCTGAAAGGGAACTGTGAGACGGGAACTGATCGCGTCTTACTTAGTGCCTTCAAAAGCCTCGGAGAAAAGCGTCGCGACGCATTCATCCAGAAAAAGGCTAGAAATAACAGATCTGGCAGGAGCTGATGGCGATACCTTTCAGGGACCTCTCTAATGCCTCTCTAATGCCTCCAACGACCACAGATTCCATCACCAGAAGAAACAGCCCTGTACTATTTGGCAGGCTATGTGGCTTTCAAAAATAAAAATAAAGCGAAATGTGAACTCTGCAAAGCGGACGCACTTGGCAGGCAGGATTCTCTGCCGCGTGAGCCTATGCTCATTATTGAGCGCGACTATGTCAGTGGCAGTTTCGCGTACCCTTCCAAAAAGATGTTTGCCTGTGTAAGCGCGGTAGAGGGTACTATAAAACAGGCTACAAAGGGCGAGTTGTTCGGCGACCTGTTTTGGAACGTGCTGGATTCTCTTGTAAAAAAAGGCACGTATGGTGTTGGCTGTCCAGAGCATGCTGAGGTGTTCACAGCTCAATTAATTTACTTTTATTTAGTGACGCGCATGCACTTCTTTGCGCGAGCAAAGTGCTTGGAAAATAGTAGCGCCGTTAGAGCTCAAAGAGAGCGAAAGAAGGCGAAGCTTGTCTCACAAATTAGTTGACAGCAAATTTGTCAACAACGATGTTTAGTGGGTTTCTGAATAAAATTTTTCTATTTAAATGCCAAGGGCCTTGAGTTGCTCTTGCATTTCGCCTACACCGGTATTAAACTCGCGGCTTTCGGGAAAGCAGCCGCGGGCCGTAGCCACTGAGACAGCGGCGGGTTTTATTTGCACCAGTATTGCTGTAATAAAACGTAAAAGTAATTTTGTGCGAAATGCGAAACACAACAGCCAGTCGCGAAAAACTGGTTCGGCGAATAATCCGAATCTATTGAAGTAGCAAGGTTAGGTTCATCTCACGAGAAGCAGAATCGAAGCATGCATTTCGTCATTGCCCGTACAAAACGGCCGCTTGTGACACTGCTCAGAATACCGCCCTTAAGTTCGCAAACGCGCTAAGCACACATATGTTATGTAATACCTCCGGGCAAGAGCCGCAAACAAAAAACAGCAGTCGCGCAGCGATGATTCGAATGCGAGTGCTCGTGCAAAACGCTGCACGCTAGCAGACGACTCTCGCTCTCCTAGCTCAACCCGCGATTGCAGCGCCGCGGTGGCGGGACGGCGACAGGCCGCCTGCTCCCTACGGGCGCTGCGAGGAGTTATGGAACTAAAAAAGTATCTATAAACGTTGGTACATACCGCGCTGAAGGCCAGTTCTCCACTGGCAACATTCTCCAAGATGACAGCGATTTCCATTTGGTGCGCACTGCTTTTGAAGTGAAATACCCCTTCCTATTTTTCATCCATAACAGTCTGCCAGCCTGTTATGAATGTTTTTATCCTTGATGCTACCCGTTGTCGCAGCCGATACAAGGTTCTCGCAACGTTGCTCTTAGTTACTGCGCTTTGTATATGTTACTACGTTTTTTCTGGTGAGCGCAATCCGATTACTGCGGGCTTAAGCGCACGACTCACTGGTGGCTTTCTCGGCCTGCCGCCTTTGCGGCACTTCTCCCATCAGCAGCTGCCGTTATTTGCGCTGGATAATTTGGTACTGCTGACGAATGCCATCTCCATGGTGACATGATATCAGTATACCAAACGATTCGTCCCCATCATTGGAGTTCAAACTAGCCCCAGTTATTTGCAGAGAACTGCAGCACTCCAGAGGCTATTTATCGCAATTCTTCGCAAATACCCTCACTATGTTGGTGAGAAGGGGGTCATCTGAAGCTTTTGTCAGATGGTTGGACGGGCACTTCTAATTCTGCTCGACAGACGTGCTCAAGCCATGTGTTCTCGCGCACATGTGCAGCTCATTGTATTATGATGATGTCCCTCATAGCCTGAGTTTTTTTGGAACGTTAAACCCCAATAAACCATAAACCTGTATTATGATGATGATGTCCTCAGGCTTAATGGAACATACCCATGACGGGGGATAGGCCAGGGTGCATAGCGGATACAAACGCACTCATGTACAAGGAGTGGAGTATTTCGATACTTTTGTGTCTTACACTAAAATTTGTACAAAAAATGAAAAAAGAAGGAACAGAAAAGAAAGAGCAGTAAATTTTCATTCTAAGAGAAGATACTACCTGATGTAATTATATAGTTGTGAATATAATCGCACACTGGTTCCAGGGCATATCTCTTGGCGCTAGCCCCGAAGCAGAGCAGAATCGGAATAGACAGAGGAAGCGCTAGTCGAGAGAGGGGGACCTCCAAGTAAATTTTATAATCAAAAAACATCATCATCTTCTTCTCCTTCCCCTCAGTAATCATTATCTCCTCTAAACTCATCTTTCTTCCCTTCCCATCCCCTTTACGCTAGTGTAAGGTAGAAGGCCAGGGCAGCCAGGGTCATGTTTCCGCCGGCTGGCCTCTCCACCATATATATATATATATATATATGATATCAATGAAAACTACATCACAGTAGGCGTAAAAAAAGTGGGGATTTGGAAGCGACGAGGACATATAAAGTGTCCACAAAAAGGAAACGAATTATTCGTTCGTGCTCCTGACATGCACAGAGGAAGAAGTGTAGCTACAGTTGCTGGTGAGTTCTATTTCAAGTTTTGTACCAGCTCCTGGGCCTGTTTATGCCTGCTTTGCACGCCAAATGACGTGCGCAGCGCTTCAGCCGTGCTGCTACCCGCTGTGTGCTGCTGTGGCCTTGGTGGCGTGCCCAGCCTGGATGCGCCTCTCGCGTTGACACGCGCCGAATGGTGTCGAGACCTTGAGCAATGTGCGGCAGCGGTGAAGGCATGGAAAAGTTAGCTCACTGTTTTGTGCATGTTATGGGGAAATCGTAAGGCACGTGTCCAATCTATCTTTTGGGTGAAATAACAGACGCGGCTGTTAGCATTTCGTCTCCGTCTAAATGGGGCTGCCGCGGCCGGGACTTGATAGCACGCACTCGTGCTCTGCACCCGAACGCCAAAACCACTGAGCCAGAGCGGCTGGTGGATGTCCCTAATCGTCGTCATTGGGGCCGGTCACGCCAGCAGCAAACGACTCGGCTAGTGCTGGAGTTTACGTTGCTCCAGTTCTGACATCTATACAGCTTTTATACGGGCCGTACGAAATCAATCAGGAACCCTTAATTAAGTTCCTTAAAAGCAAGAGAACGCGAGCTGCAGAAGGGAAGAGAATTATGGTCTTTTCCCATCGATCGGAAGTCGAAATGAGCGCAAAGGTTGTGAGAATAAGAGGGTGGAATGGTACTTGATGTTCACGTCAAGCTGCTGCTGAGCAAAGCTTGAGGAATCGATATCCTAGTAGTGAGTACTGCGCACTGCAGTGGTGACGCTCGCGAATAACGCCAAGTTCATTTATTGGGTTAATGTCACTATCGTCATCGCCGTCAGTGAAAATACCAGACACATTAATGGACGACTGTCTTTCGCAGTTTTGACGCTGTTTCGATCTCCGGCGCCGTGCGGCCGCGCGGTCAAAGTTGCGTGGAAAGGCTTTCGCCTCGCGCACTTCAGATCGTAAAAGTAGCCCCTCAATTTTTGCAGTATGCGTCATTCAAGGCGAGGAGCCCAGCCCAGCTCATAGTTCCGGCAGGCCCCTCGCGAGTCGGTGATGATGTGTTTCGACTTGGGATTAGTGACACCCAGAGCAATGGCCAGCTCCTCCGCGTGTGTTGCGCTGTAGGCTTTGAAAGTGAGCCCGTTAACTGTGTTTGTGTTGTGTACGACTGCGGCCGTGTACCACCCCCTGTAGTGTGGGCCGGCAACGTCCACGCAGTGCACGTGTTGTTGGTTACCATAGTATCGCGCCTACGCTTCCGTGTACGCCTGGCGATGACCGCTATGGCCTTCTCTGGACATGTTTCAGGGAAGGGGTCGGACCCGGAGGGCGCGTCTCCAGGGTTCTGGCACTCTCTCCCTTTCCTCAATGTGGTAGTCGTCTTTGATGTGTAGCAGGTCCAAGAGGCGGCGACAGGACGTGGTCTGTGCAAGACGCATGTATTGGTTGACTAAATGGACTTCTCAAGCTGCCGGAATGTGTTCACCACGCCCAAGGCCGGAAGTATCTGGTTGGACATGGCAACCGGGAGGTCGAGAGGCCGCTTGATGACTTTCCGGTGTTGTGAAGGTATAGGTTGTGCAACCACGGGACGAACCTCGAAGAAAAGACACAGACACACACAAGCGCACTAACAACTGTTTACTTCTTCCTGGGAACGCATACTTATTCACCTGGCCACGCATGCTCAAATACAATCTTTAACAACAATAGTCATGCCAAGGGCTGTTAACGCAGACGCGAATGCAAAAAATTGATTTCGGCTACGTACACAGCCACGGACGTGTCACTGATACAGTCTACAGCGTTTTCCTTTATGTGGAAAGCTTCTAAAGCCAGCCGCGCGTGTTCATTTTTGCTTTTTCCTAGTATCACCGTCTCGTCATGTCGCGGTGCGCAATTGCGGCAAGAACTAAGATGGGACACAAGGTGTGCCCCTTTGTCTGTGCTGTTCTTAACTTTATTCGCATGCTCCCTGAGTCACTCGTTTATGCACTGCCCTGTCTGCCCGATGTAGGTCACATCGGGCAGACAGAAGTAAACAGTTGTTAGTGCGCTTGTGTGTGTCTGTGTCTTTTCTTCGTGGTTCATCCCGTGGTTGCGCAACCTATACCTTCACAACATCATGTACCAACTAGGCCCAACCCAAGTTTTATTGACTTTCCGGTGGATGACCTCCAGTTGGTCATCATCGTGTTTGCGCAGGTGCAAGTAGGGGGTTGAGTAGAGGATTCTACTCGTTACGAAAGCATGGGCAAGCCGCAGTGCACCCTTGCTTCGTAATCCACCCCGCTTGTTGGAGATACGGTGGACCATGCGGCCCACCTGGTCTCCCACCGTGCGAAGTTTGGCTAGTGTGGTGTCGACCCTGCGTTGATGGTGTATGAAGAACCGAGGACGCGCATCTGCTTGGCCTCCCGAATCTGTCCCGAGGGGAGACTGATGCGAAGCGGTGTTGTGTCCCGAGGGGAGGGACGTAAGTGCACAAATTCTGATTTAGCTGGGGCGCACTGGAGACCGCAGTAGGCCGCGTAGTCGTCGACTAGGGTCGCCGCTGCTTACACGCAGGATTCCATGTGTCCCAGGTTACTTTGCGTGGCCCAGATTGTAATGTCATCCGCATAAAGAGCGTGATGTATCCCGGGCAAAGAAGACAATTTGGAGGGAAGACGAAGCATTGCCAAATTGAAGAGCAGGCCAGACAGGTCCGTGCCTTTAGGTGTTTCCCTCAAGCCAACAGTGTATGGCCCGTGTTCCGCATCTTGTATGCGTATATAGGCTTGACGGTCTCTAAGAAATTGTCTTATGTAATGGAATGTTTTGTGGTCACATTTGGTGTTACTAGGGTGGTTCGTGTTTGACGTTGTCGAATGCGCCTTTAAGATCCAAGGCCAGGACCATCTTGTCGTTGAGGGGACATTCGACAGGATCTAAGATGTCGTATTGGAGCTGCAGAAGTATATCCTGCGCTGACTTGTGAGGGCGAAAACCGAACATGGTGTCCGCGAAAATTTGCTGTGTTTCGAGATAATCGGAGAGTCTGTCGCACACCAGCGTCCCCATCAGCTTGCCGACGCAAGACGTGAGGGAGATGGACGAAGGTTCTCCAGGTCACTAGGTTTGCCGGCCTTCGGGATGAAGGTCACGAGAGCCGATTTTCAATCGAGAGAGAGAGAGGAGTCTCTCCGTCCCAAATGCTACTGGTGTGTTTGAGGAGCGCGGCGTAGGCTCCGTCGGGAAGGTTGGCCAAGAGCTTGACCGTAACCTTGTCGCGCCCGGGTGCAGTGCCCCGCTTCATCTTCCTTAAGGCCACCCGGAGGTCGTGGAGCTGGAACGGGATGTCCAACTCCGTGTTCTCCTCACCTGCGTACGAGTACGCCGTCGGCCGGGATACTTAGTGGCGCACAGGTATCGATGCCTGAACGTGTGCGCTAGCTGTGTTGTCATCCTTGTAAAGTTGTGCAAAGCCCTATGTAAGTGGCGTTGGGTTTCCGTGCGTGTTTGTATTGGGACGATGAGAGCGCGGAACCGGCGCCACGTGTTGCGGCCAGACCACTGATCTCCACTACGTGGCTGGATGCCGCATTCCCGCTTTCCGAGACGAGCGCGAGTGAAGCCACCGGAAGTTGGACGGCTTGTCCCGGAAGTCGAATGTCTGCTGTGTATTTCAATTAAAAAAGTCGCGTCTTTCGCCCTTTTCTTCTCAGTTTTTTGCGTTGTTCTCGTGTAACGTCGGCTGTTACATGAAAGGAACAAGCAAATTGAATGCGAGAAATGTGAGCATTGTGTGCAGAACCGTGTAATTTCAGAGTAACCGAAGAAAACAGGCATGCAGATCTCACCCTGCCGCGGCAAAGGAGTACGCGCATTAAACACCATGTTTTTGCCTGGTTCTTGTCTTCCGAGCGTAAAGGAGAAGTAGTGGAATGACAATGAGGCTAGGTCATCTTAAAACCAAATTTTCATGTAGCAAAGAAAAGGCGAACGACGGCGCGGAAATCCTTACACTCGAAGAGCCACTCGTTCTGCAGCTGCCGCAGTTTCAGTTTCGAATTGGTGGCGGAAAATGAGTCTTCTCATAGATGACAGCTGATATTTATAGCTTTAGGGTGTCGTTTACCTTCCTGACATGATTCTAACCTAACTCAAAAGCACAGTCAAGTTTCAGCTGCACAGCGCGAGAGAAACGGCTGACGAGAAAGACGAACGCTGCAGCGCGCGTGGGAAATGCTGTTAGAAATTAACTGCACCAAGCATCACGAATAAAAGCCATTCAGGCTTACCTTGCTACAGTACGAAAAGGTATACATGACACGCTCCGTCAAAAAAGCAGTACCATACCTTTTGGAGGCGCTAATGTGAATCAACCGAACACCGTCGACACCTCACTAGATAGTAGCCTAGCCTTCGCTCCAGTTCGGTCTAAAAATAATTCGATAAAATGGTCACTGCAAAGTCGGCTGCCTGGTGAAGGTTTCCACCTATTCTCTCTAAAATTTATCCCCACTGATAGCATAATTTGGGCTTGAGCGCGGGAACGTGCAGCACAGTAAAGAGCAGAGTTGGCACGGGACGACACAGAGTTGAGCAGACGAGGCTTCATTCTTGCTGTGTGTAGCGACGCCCTGTCGTCTGCTAGTGTCGTCCCATTGAGATGCAATGGGCCCTTATTTTGAAACGTCTTTCCCGAAGACTTTGCTGGTCTCCTCACTCAGTTGACGGCGCAATAGGTAGGCACTGTCGTGGAAAAAGACGAGAACGGCGAAAAGACGACATGCTAAGTGGAAAAACAAAACTGTCGAGGTCAGATTTCGTGCACTGCCAAGGGCTGACTTCCGGTGGCTTCACTTTCGGGCGCTCGATGCGCCGTCCAGCCCCGTAGTGGAGATCAGTGGGCCAGACATCTGGCGCGCAGCCGCGTTCCACCTGTCCAACCAGTTAGTGTCGGCTAGCTGAGTAGCATATTCCACTGCCTGTTGTGTGAGTTCTAGAATGCGTTTCTTTAGGCGTCTGTTGTGTTTCTGTTTCTTCCATCGTTTGGTAAGGCTGCAGCGGGCCTCCCAAAGGTGGAGCAAGTGGTTGTCCACGTCCTTTTGTGCTTCTGTGAGCTGTATTTGCTTTTCGTATTGTGTGAGTGTAGACGTGAGAGATTTGGACCAGGCGTCGTATCCCGACTGGAGGGGGTCTACGATAGGAAGAGAGGTGCGGAACGTCGTCCAATCCGGGACACGAGCTTGTGTTTGTAGGCGTTTCAAGGGACGCATATAAAAGGTTGTGTTTATTATACAGTAATCACTACCCAGAGTGTCCTCTATATTCAGCTGGTCGGCATGGCGTATGTTGCGTGTAAATGTGAGGTCCGGGCAAATATCTCGTGGAATCGAATTGCCGGCACGTGTTGGGTTGGCGGGGTCAGTGTGTAGGGTGAGTCCAAGTGTGGAAAGAACTTCCGCAAGCTTCCTCCCACGCCTGTCCTCCCGGGGTACCCCCATAGCCTGCTCGGGGCGTTGAAGTCGCCGGCGATCAGGAGGGGTTCCCTTCCCGCCACCTGCATAGCTTGGGTGAAAATTTCATTGAACGTGACGTTCTTAAGTTTCGGTGGGCAGTAAATGTTGAGAATGTGTACAGGGGGGTCAGGCCGCTTTAGGGGTAGCAGTAACACCATCGTGTATGGGAAAGAATGTGCTGTGGGGAGCGTGACCACCTGCGCAGTATACTGCTTGTGAACAAGTATACATGTCTGCGGGTTGTGTTGAAACGTAGTGTAGTTTATGAGTTTGGCACCGGCGCCGGGTTCCTAAAGGGCAACCATAGCGACGAGGAACTCAAAGGTCTCAAGATAGAGGCGGAGATGAGTCCGCTTCTTGCGGTTCTTGAGACCTCGCCAGTTCCACTGCGTTAGTGTAAGCGGCTCAGTTGTTCTTGCTCACGACTTAGGGTTTGGGGCCATGGTCGGAGGCGGAGGGTGGGGTTACGTTGTTAATCCTCTAGTGCCCGACGCAGACGTGCAGGAGTCTTGCGAGAAATCAAACTCATCGGGAATAACTCTGGTGAATTTTGAGGAGCGGTTAGCGTTCCTAATTGGCCCTAAGCATTTAAGGACGCGCGGATTGTCTTTTATCCATTTTTCGATATTGTGGGTTACGGCTTGTGTCATCTGTGCGATGACACTGTCCATCTGACGCGCGATGGCATCGTGGATAATTTTGGGGAGGTCAGCCAATTGTGTTTCAATCGCGGTCACACGGGTCTCCAGGGCCGCGGCGCGAATCTCCACAGGAGTAGGAATCTCCCTGTCTTATGTTTCCTTCCTCGTCGCTCGACTCGGGCGGAGTAGGGAATTAGGCTTTGAGCGAGTTAAGCTCGCTGGCTAGTTTGTCGTTTTGAGCTCCCAAGAGGGCGAGTTCGCACTTTCTCGACGGTGCTGGTGGGGTAGGAGAGGAGGCGACCCTCGCCCAGCTGCATACAGGCGGCGCCACCAGATGGATCGCTGAGAGCTGGGAACTCTTCTTCTCCAGGAGGTGGCGTTACTGCTGCTGTCTTCCCAGGGGGAGGCGTCACGCCACGGCGTGGCGTCTTGCTGATTTGCTGCCGCCCGGTGGTGTGATTTCCCCGTGTCGCGCCGGATTTGGCTCCCTTGGCAGGCTTGATTGGCGTCCTGGGCGCTGGCTGCGGAAGCCGGATGAATTTGCCGGTGCATTCACGGGAGCTGATGAGGTGCGGGCCCCCGCACATTTTGCACATGGGACTGCAATCGCGGGGGGCCATCCCCTCAGTACCAACCCCCACGTTTTGGCCACAAAGGCCGCATCTTTCTTTGACCGGGGTGGGACAGTTGTCCACCCGGTGCCCCAGTGTGCCGCAACGGTAGCACGCTGGCACTGTTTTTTTTTTTTTTTTATTCCTTCATGGCAGTCAGTTTTGCGTTATAGTGCACGTAACGCAGAACTTTGCGTCCCTCGAAAGTCAGCACAGCTACGTTCGATTGTCCCAGCTTGCGCACATGTACTAGTTCACCACCGCGCCACTGCGCATTAAGTTTCAGGGACTCACTGGTTTCTCGGTTGTGAACAGAAATCACACCGCGACACACATCACCGGTGATCTTGAGGTGTCCGTAAAGCGCGAGCGATCCTCTGCTGGTGGCGAGTTGAGTGTCTGTGAGCAGCTTTTTTACTACCTCGGGGTTCTGCGTGCCACAGATGATTATGTTTTGTTCCCAATTTGGAGAAATAGGAATGGTGTTGTGCTGCCTACCGATGAGTTGCGAAATGGCAGCGCCGAGCTCACCTTGCTGAAAGGCTGTCTTTAGGGCGACCGTACTACGGGGCCTCAGCACGATTACGTAATAGTCAGGGTTCATCCTGACCGTTGGCTTGGGCGTTCACTGGTGAAGTCTTTTGTGGAGATTTAGAAGACGGAGCGCGAGCGTCCCCCGTTGCTGAGTTGTTAAGAGGAGTCTTGGGAATTGCAGCGCCTCGTGCGTTCTGCCGGCGGCGGCGCCGGCTTTCAGCGACTTGAAAAGGGGCACCTTGCTGCGCCGAAATGGTGGATGGGCCGTCCTCTGGCTGGCTTACAGGGACAGATGTTGTTCAGGCAGAGCCATGTTGAGAGGTTGGCTGGCGGGCGACTCCGTAGCCAGCGGCGGGGGAGCCGGAGCCGTTAGGCTCAGCTCGCCCGCTACGTGGTGATGCGGAGGGTTGCTTGAAATGGCCGAAAATTGGGCGTACCTGGGCCAGATTGGTGTCTCAAGAACCCTGCTGACTTCACGGATGCAGTCGCACAGGTTTGATAGGCGTTACATGAGATTGCCGCGGTTCCAGCCGAAAATCGACGGAGCCGATGAGCCACGCGTCCAATCGCTCCGCGCTCAAAAGCCAGGTCTGTGCAAGCATTTCGCGAGGCTGCCACAGCCGTGGGTGGCGTTACGAGCGAGAGGAACGGGATGTTCTCCTGCATAAGTGGAAAGAAATTCCTGCTTGTCTTTACATGTACACCCCCCGTCAAAAGTATACAGCCCAAGGGGGTTGCTTGTGAAGCCTACCTCCTTATGCATCCTCGGCGACCGTAATCTTTTGAAGGAGGAATGGCTTCACGTCCTCTGTCCTCCCATGGTTTGGACTGCTTGATGTTCTAGGGAGCCACGCTAAAGAGCTCAGAAGCAAACCCCTTGGGCTGTAAACTTTTGATGGGGACTGTACATTAAAGTCGCCACCCACCCTGCCAACCTGGCAAGGAGAGACGCGGTGGTCGGCGGCGGGAACGGTCGCACGCCACGTCGGCACTGCAATGATCGCTGTTATTTGCGGTCCTCGGCTCTTTCCCCAAGCAAGCTTGGCACCATCATCTCCGGCAACCTAAGCGGCATCCGTGGACACCACAAATGCGCGACACAAAAGCCTACTTGGATCAAATTTTATGGGTCTGCTTGTTTAAATTTTTGCGGGTCTATGAATCTTGCTCCTGTCCATGAATGTGGTTGTCTAGCTACTCGGCGCTCACCGTTCGGTTTAGGCTGCTTCGCTAGTAAAGAAGTGTAAAAAATAAACCTTCTTTGTCTCTTCATTAGCTATTCCCGCCGACAACTCAATTTCTTTTCTTGATCAGCGTCTTCGAACCTGTTTAGAAAAATGACTGGAGACGGAAACTGCAGCGGTGTAAAGGATCGACCGTGCAAAACAGGTCGGTGTATGTGGGAGCAATACTGAAGGCCAGAGGCACCCAACGCTTAAGAACAGTTTCTCTAGAATATGATGATGATGATGATGATGATGATGATGATGATGATGATGATGTCCTCGGGCTGAATGGCACATACCCACGGCGGGGGATTGGCCAGGGTGCATATATTGTTACGACGCAGTGGAAGTGGAAGACGAAGTGGACTCCCGCGTGAAAGGGACGAACGAAGAAGAAGAGGTTGATGGTGCTTCCTGTTCGCGTTGGTGCTCCCGGCTCGGAACTATTCACCTACGGCTTGTAAATAAATGTAAATAGTATTTCCCCGTAACAATATTGTCACCGACAAACGGTTGAAGAACACAGCACAGGTTTAATAAGACGAGATGGGCGTTCCAGACAGCAGCAAGCTCGAGCGAGGAAGAAGACAATCTTCGAGCACCTCCAATGCCCAAGGCATGGCAAGTTCTAGCTAAAACAGTTCGGCCGCGGTGCGGCGCCACTGATTGGTTCGTACGGTGGCAATATTGCCACGCGCCTAAAGCGCCGCGCGGCCTCCGCGCTGAGTCGAAAACGACGACGAAGCGGGGGTGAGCACTCGAGGCGCGCTGGCTTTGTTCTGTGTCCTGGCACCTGGCTCTCTATAAAACATAGAGCTTCTTACTATTACCTACAGGGAAAGCTGGCGGCGCTGCACTTCAGCCACCATGTACGCTCAAAGCATCATGGGGCGGTGAGCTACTTGTTGCGGAACAGTCGTAGTTTTTCAGGAACACGGAGTGTCATTGCTAAGATGTTTCATTCCAAAAACGTTGTCCGTGTGTGCGCAGACGACTTTCGCGCGAGCGCAGTGTGGAAAAGCCATAGTAGTGAAAACGCGACGACACACGACGCCAATAAAAGGTTTTACTCTTCCGAAATGCCATTAAAAAATCTCTTAAAGTATCTAAGCAATAACATTTTTTTAAAACATATTTACTTTTAAAAGTGCGCCTGTTAATTACGCAGTATTAGTTTTTTTAGTGTTTATCACTTGGCCAATAGGAAAGCTAGTCATCTCTTATGTTGGGCAAACTTTGCACTTAAATGCTTTTCTGCTCGTTTGTTGCAATCATTAGACAAGATATTGAATGTTAGGACATTCGTAGTTATCTAACAGCTTTATTTTTCTATTATTTTTTGGCCAAAAGTTGTAGTCCTGCAGTCGGTAGCTCACCGCCCCATGATGCTTTGAGCGCCCATGGTGGCTGAAGTGGCCTCGAGGGGTCTCTATGCAAACTCCCATAGAGGGGTCGGCAGCTTTCCCTCTAGGTAACAGTAAGAAACTCTATGCTATAAAATAAGGTTCCCAGTCTTCTTCATGTAGACCCTGGAAAAGTTCCGCTTACAGTAGACCTGCAAAATGGCCCTGGCATAATGCGTTCGACGCGAAGCCTAATAAGAACTGTCGTTGGATTTTATGGATGCCCATATAAGAAGTGGGATGCTAAGAAGTGCGAACCACTAAATTTCAGAGTCACGCAGCATACACACGGCAAAATGGGCAAATCACGTGACACCCTTATTGTGCCGGTTATGGAAAACTCCACTAGAAATCTTTCTGAAGTGTTCTATCGCATACGCGCAACTATAGTGGCGAGTTCTTCATACAATAATGTGACAATATCCTCTAGAAAAGCTCAGTATCATCCAAAATACAAGTGGGGCATAATCATCCTCACCCGCTCAAGACCGTGTGTGCTATGTCTATCAGCGGCGAATGTAAGGAAAGAGGAAAAGTTGAACCTTCCTCTTCTTTTCATTTAAATTTTTAAAGAGCACATGAGCTCAGCACAGCAGGCAGAAAGAATTACCTAAGGTAGGCATGGTCTGTAATGGTTGTCGGCGTTATTTCTCAAGCAATAAGCAAGACCTCAAAGCTTATTTCGTGTGCCGGTTCTTTCGGCAGTCGCTTTGGCCGCACACCTCTCTTTATCCCCCTTTTAAGAAATGTCATCCCACCATTCGATATCACCGCGCATTTAGCCTAACCTAACCTAAGCTTGAGCGCGATTCAAGCAAATACTGTGTGGCTGCTGACGTCGTTTCTCAGCGCTTAAGATGAACAAACAAGAGTATGCTGGTCAGCAAGGACGACTTAAAAACGGCCGCATAGATAATGAGGGCCCTGCCTCCCAGCCGGCTTCTTCGGTTACTCTTGGCGCGAAGAGATAGAACGGGTCGAAGGCCGCCATATCATTTCTTCACATGCCTCCATGTGTGACCTATTACTAGCGTCTGACAGGGACTATAAAGCTCGTCTAGTTCGCTCTTTGCAAGCACTACTCGGTTGGCTCTGCAAGGCGCGCTGCACTCAACGCGGCTGTCAGTTTGCAGGATCGTTGCGCGCACTGCGATCTCCTTCTGATACTCCGGAGAGCTGGACGTCTTCAGGTGCGTACTCTCTAAATTACCGCCTTTTACGTTAAATTCGCTATAGGAAAAAACACTAGGATTCCTCCCTCTACTTGCAAATGAACATATAGGCGAAAACCGGAATAACGCGCTTTGACGCTTCACTTAGCCACGCTCATATACGGCATGTGTACGTGTCACCTTAGCATTCACTCAAAACGTATCATGCTACACACTATGCAGTCGAACTCGGCTATATCTAACTCGAATGTAATTGCAAAATAGTTCGATATATCCTTAATTCGATATATAAAAGGTGGCTATCGATAAACTTATCTGCAACCCAGCAGGAAGAGTACAGTGCAACGCACCTCTCGCTGGTCGCCGCTAGGCCTAGACGGCTTCCCATCGAGGCAGCAGCGCCTTTAGAATTAAGCGCTGACTATCTAAAGACGGCTGATCCTGCTACAAGTGCACTATAAACCGATCAGTCTGATTAAAATTTCGGTACAAATGGCTTCCGTAAGGCCGTCACTGGAGAAGCGAAGCCCGCCGCTATGGTTTACTTCGGTTGGCTTCATCGCATGATAGTAATGTAGCGTAGAAAATCAATACAAGAAACCGGGGGCCACGCCTAAACACATCCCATGTCATGTGGGATCGTCATGTGGTTTCTCAGTGCTATCGCTGCCAGCAGGTTCCCGAGGCAGCGCTGCCGACCTGTCTTCGCGCGCGAAAAGGGATCGATGAGGAGAAGCGCCACTCGTGTTTTGTATATCGAACATTCGGCTAAATTCGAGTTCCACACGCAATTTTTGAGAGGATAATCTGTGTGCTCGACATTGCAAAAAATTGTAACTATCTAGGTTATACATATCCTGACTAAACTGTAATGTGACTTAACGTATGCGGCGATGGGCTGCGGATTACGTTGTACGCCCTGTAGTCGATCGTTTTCTGTATGCCTCACCCGGCGCTACCACTGGTCCTCGGAACCTTCGCCTTAAATTCCAAGTTCCTCTTCTAAGGAAAAAAGTAGCTGCCGGCTTCGGACGAAGGCAAACGAGTTGCCACGCTTTAACAGCGGTTCATATAATTCGCTACCACTGGTAAAAATAATAATGGAGAGGTACTGTTTGTGGAGTTCTCCTTCTGGAGAGCTCTATATGTGCTATAAAAGACGCCGATCGACTAAGCCACAGTGATGGGTTACTAAGAAAAAGTATTTGCAGAGATGTTCTAGTACGAATATTTAATACCACTTTATCGGCGCTAAAATGGGAGTTGCAGTTCGCACCAGTAAATAACGGGCCGAAGTATCAAAGCTGCTCTAACGCAAAAAATGTTCGTGGCTGCCTTGCACATTGACTGGCTTACCACATAGCAGGCAAAAAATTCCGCCGATTAGAACATGTCGAACCGGCTGTTACTAACGAAGAGCCTCGTTCTTTCTGGGAAGTGACAAATTCAACAGAATTGTCAGTTGGGGAAATGGCTAAATATTTATTATTAACCTCTGCTCAGCCATAGTCAAAAATGGCGAACGGAAAATGAAGCTTCTGTACAGTGTGCCGCCGCTCTTTCCGCGCCGTAAGATTACAATCG
Organism: Amblyomma mixtum; assembly: GCF_055824585.1. Lineage (NCBI taxonomy): Eukaryota > Metazoa > Arthropoda > Arachnida > Ixodida > Ixodidae > Amblyomma > Amblyomma mixtum. The sequence goes on along the minus strand of NC_143012.1, from coordinate 313,301,405 downwards.
ATGGCCACGCTAGAGCATAAAACGTTACCGCTCATCCTGTGTGCACACGATGACTTCCATTTTCCCTGCAGGAAACAACCATGAAGTCCGCCATCTGCCTCGCATGGCTCTTGGTCTTCTGCGCCGCCCAAGAGGAGCACAAGGTGACCGACGCCAACAACCAGCTGGGCTTTCGGCTCCTTCACAAGATACCGGTCTCCTCCAATGAGAATCTCTTCTTCTCGCCGTATAGTGTGTCGACTGCAATGGCTATGGCATATGTTGGCGCCAGAGGCGAGACGCAGCAGGATCTGCATGAGACTCTGGGTTACACGTCTGCAGGCCTGACGTCCGACCACGTACCCAGCGCCCATACACAGCACACACATCTTCTGCGGTCACCTTCGAACTCCACCATCCGGGTCGCCAACGCAGCGATCGTTAAAAATGGATACCCCGTGCTGAGAGAGTATCTAGACTTGCTGACGGAGTCATTTGAGGCCGAAATCAACTCTGCTGCTTTAAGTGATCAACAGTCCTTGAATACGATAAACGACTGGGTAAAGAACAAGACGGCGGGAAAAATTGAGAAATTGCTCAACGCACCTCTCTCGCCAGACGCGAGGATGGTCCTCCTCAACGCTATCTACTTTAAAGGATTCTGGAACGCGCCTTTCCAGGTGTCAGAAACGTCGAAGGCACCGTTCTTCAATGCAGGAGCAAACCAGGTAGAGGTGGACATGATGAGTGCAAGCCTCCGCGCGGAATACTATCACGACAACGAGACGAACACGGATGTCCTTGATCTTCCCTATGCCGGGCTCGATTACAGCATGACCATTTTGCTACCCCACGAAAGAACAGGCGCAGACGCTCTCAGGCAGAGCCTTACGTGGCCAGTCTTCCAGCGCATCGTGTCCAAGCTGACTTACAGGAACGTTGAGGTTAAGCTGCCCAAGTAAGTAGTATTTCTGTTCCGGCACGAAGGGCTGAGTATTTTCTTCTCAGTGCCGGAATTTTAATAGCGAACGATTTGTGAAACGTAAAGCTAAATGAAGGTTTATTGTTCCACGTAATGAAGATATCTACATTACGCTTGTAGCGATTGCCTCATGGCTAGTATTCGATTTAAAACACACAAGGTGCTAGTGCAGCCGCTCAATGAAATATTCAAGCCTGCGTTTGAACCACTACCTGATTTATGAAGAGTAACCTGCTCATTCCATCGTTATCCTACGGCAGCGCGCGACCCTAGAAATATGGCTTGACTGTCCTGCAGGGACCGTCCATCCTGGTATATACTACTGCAGTTACCCACAAGTCAGCATCTTCCACACTCCGGAAAACCACAAAAAAAAGATCAGAAGGCGCGTAAAAACATTAGGAGTCTATCCCACCGTCGAGAGAGTAAGTTTAAGCATGACATTAACCGCAGGAAAGGTGCATTGCATTCTACAACGGCTCGTGGAAGTTAGAAGCTACACGGATATTGTCCAAGTCTTTCGGCTGCTCGACGTGCTTTCTCTCTCGCCCACTTGTATTCTTCCACACTGCGCAAAGCGCGTAGTCTCTCTGGCTGCTCTCGTGGCTTGATGAGCCGCCGCCATCAGCCGCTTCTCTTCCAGCTGAGCAGCGGACTAGGTGTCTCTGGCCGCTTTTCGTATGTCACGTGCCGCCGCATTCAGCCACTAGCAATCTTTCACACGACAGCGCGCTCAGCGTCCCACGCTGCTCTCCCTGCTTAATGCGCGATAGTACTCGTCCGTTCTTCTCGAACTTTAGCGACGCGTTAGGCAGCCCGGACCGTTTTCTCACCTCCGTATGCGGCTAACAAAGCTCAGCGGTACTGCCGCTGAGTTTGTGGAAGCGCACAATTAAAGGATAAAGAAGTCGAAGACGACAAAAACACGTAACGCGAGCTTCTACGGACCCTATTACTACTCCTTTTCTTCCTTAAATACTAGTGAAGGTCACCTGCGACTTCGCTACCATTAAACTCGATTTGTCAGCTCAGAAATGCTTACAGTATTCTAGTAGAACGTCACGTATGTGGGAGAAAACTATGTTGCTGGCGATAGGTTATATATTTTATTAAGAAATGCCCTTAGTTGGATTGCGATTAGTCCCTCAAAAAGAATACTAATGATGCTCCCTACAAATACTGGTCGATAACTCCTTGGGCCGTTTGTACCGAACAATCAGGAGGGACAACGTGTCCGTTCAGACCAAGCTCTGTAACGTCCCTATTAATTTCGGACGCTTGTTTTCTAACAATCCTGAGTTTCGTCACTACGTTGTTTAATACGTTTTCTTAGGTTTCGTCAAGATCGCAGTGAATTCATTCTTATTGTACTTAAACTGTCTCTGACAATAAGAGCGTTTTAATTTGCTTTCATTTGTGGTATCACTGTTTTTCTTTAATAGAGTCAAGCACAGTTACAACGCCCGCAGTTATAACGAACGCTCGTTTATTACATATGGCGCCAGTGGTAAGGTCAAAACATGTAATAGAACAATGACACTGCGTGTCAGATAAGACGAAACCACAGTGGCTGCATAACTCAGGCGAACGCGGACGCGACAAGTACTTGCCCGAAATGTCTAAAACTACGCGCTTCCTGCCAGCGCCCAGAGCAGAAAGCGTCTCCTAGCTGCGCCATAACACCACTTCCTCCTATTTCGAAACAACAAGCCGACCCTGATAAAGAGCGTTAAATAAAGCGGGATTCAATCCGCAGTTAACCGCCGGCTCTCGCTTGGCCGGCGGGCTACAAAGTCAATCGATGCAGGAATTTGTGCCGGCTCGGCAAAGGGTCTGAAGCGAGAGCAGAAGCGTAGTCGGCGCGAGGCAGGGGCAGCGTTGAAACTGCTGTACGGTCGGTAGTCGGTCAATGGCAGTGAAGTGAGAAGTTTGAATACCAGACACATGGGATGACTTACTGGGCGAGCCTGTCATATAACATGCGTCGGCTTTCCACCCTCTATGCTTCAGGCATTGAGCAGGTAGCAGACACTACGTTCTGCAACCACTTGTCCATGATTGGAGACGAGGATACAAAGCTACCAACAGTTTTGTGAAATGCTTCAATTGCAATCAGGAGTACCGCGTCCCAAAAGTTTTTTCAGAAGCAATGGTATCGGTAAGGGGTACATGACCCCGCTGGACAGCTTGGAAAGCGCCGTGACAAGGTCTTATTACACATAAAACGAACTTTTTGTACAATGGATGGACGAAAAAATAAACGACACTTTTGCTTTACTTTCTACATTTCGCTGGTATACGCGAAGTCCACCTACTAGGAGCTTCAAAGCGACGACCGCAATTCACGTGCCCATCGGGTTCGTTATCACTGGGCTTAATCAATACCAAGCATACAGTAAGTAATCGAGAGTCATGCAGCTTCTTCTTAACTGCAGCGTGAGCGTTCGCGTATTGATTTCATTTAAGTGTTTGATATTCAACGCACGAATTTCTCATATAGAATGTTCGTATGATTGTAATATAGTTTCATTTTTTCAAGAGCAATATCTTTACACAATAACGTAGTTTGCACGATTTCTGACATTTCCAGAATACTCTTTGCAGCGCAGAATGCATAACTGCATGATGAAAACTTGAAAGTAGGACAGTATTCTAGAGTAGTTATATCGCAGACGCATGGTCTAATTTGCGTGCCCGTGCAAACGCACACTGCGTCCTTAAAAAAAACTTTTATTTCTGCAATGAGCATAAACTCTGCAAGCCTGGCCATGAGGCCAAGTTTCGGCGAATTAATCGCGCGTGCCATGAGCAACTCAGTACGGGCGCTTTTCAGTAAGTACAGAGGAAAGGTATCATTGCAAATCTCAACATGAGCATTCTGGTACTAATCTACCATTTTTCTCCACCCAGGTTCCAGTTGGAAGGAACATACCATCTGAAACAACCACTGTCAGAGCTCGGAGCCTCGAAGGCTTTTGGAGAGAGTCAGGCCGACTTTTCGGGAATCACCGGTACCCCCGACCTGTTCATCGCCGACGTCGTGCACAAGGCCGTGGTCGAGGTGAACGAAGAAGGCAGCGAAGCAGCTGGCGCCACGGCTGTCATCTTCTACACAAGAGGCAGTTTGCCGGACACACTTTTGCCGTTTGTGGTGGACCACCCGTTCCTGTTCTTCATCCGCAACCGCCACACGGGAGACGTGCTCTTCGCGGGTCAAGTGAACCATCTTTAGATCGGCGGGAAACAGAAACCTTGTTCTTCTGCCCTGGTATGAAATGGACCTACAAGAGGGCCGGAAGCCGAGGCTGAAACGTGCTTGCACCTGACCATTATCATCAGGACAACTACGAAGACGTTTAGCAGCACCTCCACTAAATAATGCTTTTTGGGAATCACACCACCTAAATAAATTAATAAGTACTTTAATGACTTAAAGTTTACCAACCAATACAGCCGCGTATTTATCAAAAAAAAACCTTCAATATGCCGCGTGAGTCTGTTACCCAGCAAAGAAACGCTCTCTTGCTCTTTCTTGAATTATACCAGACACAACATGCCGATGGAAGACTCAATAAAAACTCGGTTCGTACTTCTGTTTTTCTAGTGCATTCTGCTATTCCCAAGCTGTCTACGACCTCGCTTTAACCCTTCGAAGCGCACTAGCTTTTGTTACGAACTACAGAGAAATTATTTCCGTCATACCTGTCCCACCTCTCGGGTTGAAAGTATTAAACATTTAATTCTACCTTTTGCTGTTAGAAGTATCAGGGAAAAGAGTGAGCACTAGAAAGTGAAAGCTGCATAACACAGTTTATTTGGACACAAAGGCCGACTGGATCTATAGAACTTTTGCCGTTAGCGAATATCGAATTTTTGTTTTTGTAGCTTTGTTGATCTACATCAACATAGCTATGTAGCTGTAGCCGAACACTCCGAGGACTCAGACCATAGAATCAACTTCGTCGAAACCTGCCTCCTCGGAACCGAAGCAAATTACCAAAAAGGGCTCTTATTCGAATCCTGACACATTCAAACGACCCCGAACGATATCAACCGCACAAAGGGAAACATGCCCGCAGTATATGAACATGAACTTCGCTCTGCAGCTCAAAGAAGAAAAGTCGCCATCCACCGCCTCCGCACAGTCCGACAACCAAAGACGACAGCTACTGCCCCCCGTCACCCCCTAAAGAAGGAGCCGAACGGGCTTCAAAACATTACATTTTGAACTAAAAACGTGTTTGGTTAGAGACGTGTCAAAGTTTATTATACATGTTGATGTTTGTTCGACATCAGATGACGTATTTATTTGTGAGTAAATTGGACTCAGAAAAAGATCATTGTTTTTCCAGCCAATCTCCGTGACCATCAGCTCGAAGTAAATTGTGGTGTGCCCTAGCCTCAGTTATCAAGAGCATAAAATTCTATATTTAAGACATCGCAGCTTGCTCGCGGACACGAGTGGCGATGGCGACATCTGCGTTTAATGTGCTTTTTTTTGCCTTGAATTGCCTATAAAAGCTCCATTTTCAGTGAAAATAAAATACCTGCTTTTTCATATGAACGCGATAATCTATCAATGCAGGCCGACTTTAGTTTTTCCTTACAGTCCCTTTAAAAGCCACTATGCGCATACTCTTAGCGCAGTCACTCACGGCGGTCACCCACAGGGACAACATAAATGTGAGCGCTGCGCTAACATGGGAATATAGTTTCACGCAGAAACAAGTACAGTTCTAATCTGAATGCTCGAGAGCGTAACGAAGTATTGCCTAACAGGTGCTCTTCAAGCTTCCAAAATAATATTCCCAGCGTTGTCGCAGTGTGACTGCGTTGACGCAGTTAAATTCCATGTCCCGAGTCTCTCTCTAAGCCAATGGTGGGCCTGCTACGACGGCGGTTTGCTGGCAAGATATTCTTGTAGACCTCTTCCTACATGATCACAATAGCAAAGGCAAAATTTCAGGTTTTGCAAGGACTTTATACTATAAATTGGAAAAGAACGTCAGGCAGCGCCGGTGGCTGCCCCATACTGTGTTAAAACTTCGCAGTGCCCCAAGTAATCCAGCTACGTCGCCGGGAGTTTGTATACTGCACACTACGAATAGGACTATGAGCGCATACAGAGCGGCACTTTTGGGTCTTGTCTAGAAGAAACTTCAGACGACTTTATTGTTTCTCTTGCAGTTTGTCATCATCGCCTTGCGCTGTTCAACCGCACATTTATCATATTTTATTCTTAGGTTTTCAGAAAGGCAGGTTGTCACTATGCTGCCAGTGATGCTACTATCGGAAGCGCTGCTGCCGAGAAAAGCGGTTGCTGGTATTTGCGATAGATGTCACCAGTTTTATTTTATTCATAGTACATTAAAACCAGCTTAGTATTGTGAACTGTATTTCTAACGAAATATATACCTCCTGGCTAATGTTATGCTCATTATCTTTACTGAACTGCCTAGGTGGCGCAGCAGTCGTCCTGACCGTAGAGTTTCATAGTATTATACTAACAGCGTATAATATCCGCGACGTTGGAGTTGGCAGACATCCTCTAGCGCGACAAAGCAAGGCAACGAAGCGGATAAGTTATGCTCTAAATTTTTCGACTGTTTCACTGCACCCCAGCCAGGTATTATTGCGGCAAGGAGCTCTCAATTTACGCAAAACAAATGTAGCCAAAAAGTCAGTAGTCTGCCCCTTTAGATAAGAATTTTGTCCATAAAAAGCGCACGCCTTTTGAGAATGAAAGCCTGAAGATAAATATAACCTTTTTTTTTTAACGAATGTAACAAGCGGATGCAAATTCGATTGCAGAAGAAACCGACGACCTGTAGCCCTATGCGTAGCAAGGCAGGAAGTCTAGAGAAGTGGACGTTTTATAACGTAACGCAACAAATGGGCTATAATCAACCTATGAATTCTCACTGGCTAGTTCTACATCTATATCTGAGCTCTTTGACCGTGTCGCGATGTGTGTAAAGATTGATGCACGCCGACAAAAGCTACCCGACAAATACGCGACTGCAAAACTTAAGTGTAAATCATCGCACATTGCTAAGTAATTGACTTAAAACGAACCAGTTTGGTCGTGCAGGAAGCAATTTTTAATTATAATATTTAGTCAGATACTCAAGAAAGCTGGGTGTTGTCCTAGTGAGATTAAACCACGATCGGGGCTTCATACTGTTAGATGACGATCGCAGATGTAAAGATGAAAGAACGTACCGCTCCTTCAAGCAGGAATTTATACAGGTTTACGGCCCACTGTGACGACAGCTGTTTGTTTGTCCCGCATAGTTCTACTAGCCCTACAGTAGCAGTAGTTGGCCTTCTTTTGCGTTCATTTTAGCCGTGCCAATTTCGGGAGCATGGCACAAAAGCATGGTTGGATAAAATTTGAGGAGTCTGCATGTTGAAATTTCTGCTGGTCTATGAATCTTGCTCCTGTACCTAAATGTAGATCTCTAGCTACTCGGCGCTCACCGTTCGGCTTGGGTTGTGTCGCTAGTAAAGAAGTGTAAAAAATAAACCTTCTTTGTCTCTTCATTAACCATTCCCGCCGACAACTCAATTCTTTAATTTCTTGATCAGCGTGTTCGCTCCTGTTTAGAAAAATGACTGGAGGCGGAAACTGCAGCGGTGTAAAGGATCGAACTTGCAAAACGGGTTTGTGCGAGTAATATTGAAGGCCGGATGCACGGAACGTTTCTGAAGAGTTTCTCTAGAATATGATTGCATATTTCAGTCGTACGCAAGTGACTTTCGCCGGTTACAAAGTGCAGTTGACCCGGGCACCGCGAGGTCACAAGCCACCTTGGAGGCTTTAGGAGTGCAGTCTTGCAGAAACAGTACTGGCACGAGTGGCAGAAAACGAAGATAGATTTGGCTATAGAGCTGACCACCACAAATCGACGTCGGCGTTACAGCAGAGCACAGGTCCAGCTGGTAGCATTAGTTTGAGTTCAAGTCCATTGCAGTTTCTGACAATACAATGCAGCATTGTCAAGGTGTTGAGGCCAAAGAGAAGTAACTCCTCTGACTTGGCTCCTGGCACTCTACAGTTGTCGCAGCACAAGCAACAGTACAGAGTTCTTGTTCATTTCAAGAAATTCCATTATAACAACACTTGTATTTTTAGTGAAAAAAAAAGTTATACATTCATCACAAATAAAAACGCATTCAAACAATTTTTACTGCAGTATTAAAACAAAAGATTTTATGCATGAGAAGAAAGTAAATCGCTTTCAATGCTCATGAAAGAAAGGAAATACACTCACTGTCTAGACAAAAAATATAACTGATTATTTTCGAAAAACAGGCAAGCAAGCAAACCGTTCCATTATTTCAAGTAATGAATTATGGCGATTTGAAGCTCAAAGACTTTCCATGATTGCAATCGTGTGCTATATTTTGTGTCAATGTTTTTTTTCCTTTAAATGAACGTTCCTTAATCTGCTAACTTTCAATGTCCTGACGTTCTCGTTCACGGGACGTGTGTGCCCTTCAGCCTTCTGCCAACCGTGGGTTTAGCGTCTGTGTATGCATCGATGAAGAGTTTAGGGTCGGCTCGAAATTCAGAGAAGATGAAACCTGACTGCTGTTGATCGTAGAGCTTCCATATAGTCATTATTGCACGCTCTTTAAAGTAGACTCAAGTAAAATAACACTTTGATATGTTTTCGATAAATCTCACACCCCTTTTCTGCATCAGGAGAAGGCTTTCAATATTAGTTTCGGTTGTGAAACTCCAAACGAGTAAGCAATATCGCGGTCTGGTGCGAAGAAAGTTAAAATAAGTAGCCGCTAGAGGTTTACAGGAATTAATGAACAAAATCTATTTAGCGTGTATATATCTCGCGCTGAGTTGTTTCTCGTGTAGTTTACATGGAATGTCCACAGTGTATATTCCTGAACCGCTACACCAAGAAACTTATGTTCAGCATCCCTATCCAAGGAATAAGATTTGACAGGCCGATTTATTGTGAAAAAGCTGTATATTTTGTTTCATTAAAATTTAATGTCAGTCGATTTTTTTTTTTTTTTGCTTAAAACCTGCAACAATTGCTCATAAAAAGCAAAGAAGCTTTGTTGTACTTGCGAAGCAATGTGACTCACCGAAAGGAGTGCTCCTTGTCCGCATACCTGAATGAAAAAGAAAAGTTCCAAGAAGTTATTGCTTCAGAAAACGAAACAGCGGGCGTAATAATTTAGACTGCCTTCCGCCCATAACACCACTGTCTCGGCAATCCAACACAAGGCTTTGAGCCCTCGCTTCTGCTGTGGTTTGCGAGGCAATAAATATAGTAAAGGCACCCAAACCAGATAACTTGCGCGAAATTCTCTGGGCTCCTAGTTCAACATGAAGGCGATAACATATGCCAAAACAATCATCCGTGTAGAAACTTGAAGAAGCACGAATATTGACCACATGTGCAGACTTTACATGGGTCAGGCGATACTACTGCTGCGTCGTTGCGTCTGCAGTTCGCGACGAAAAAAAAAACGCGTTTTCTCAGCTAGTATTACAAATAACATAAGCAGCGCGTGGAGATAAATGGCGAGGCCGTGCTCCGACGTCCTTCTTTGGTTTCTTCGGGGGACAGAGAGATCGTGTGGGAGGTTTTTTATTTATTTTTATTTTTCACATACTGCGGACCAAATATGGTCCAAGCAGGAGAGGCACAGTACAAAACACAAAAGTGCAAAACTTCAACCTTAAAAAATAAAAATAAAAACATTTATAACGACGAAACAAGTACTAAAAAAGACGACGGTTGCCAGCAGATACCCGCTTATTTTCGCCACTGAACTCCCTGGTCTGTTCCAGAAGTTTAAGAACACGTTTTTCAAGCCCACAACGCAAAACAAATCTTCATTTCCATTCGGAAACGAAGTTTGCGAAGAAAAGTTCGCGGTCTTAGGCTGTTCAAATTTAAGCAACGCTAACTTTTAGGACGGATACACAGAGCAAATGACAGGACGGGCGCTGAAAATGCATCACCAACTGCATAACCAAGAAAATGCATAGTCAACTAGCGCCGCAACGTGTTTTTCTAAGTCTTAGGCTGATTCCTGGTTCCTCTTTATTTGACTGCAAGGGAAGAGGGGGACCGGGCGTATTCAAGTACGAATGAGTGCCCTCCTCTAAACGCTGTTCTTTGAATTTGTAATTCCTTCCGCCTTGCACGACGCTTTTAGCTCTCGGTTCCTGTCAGTGGTCTGTCGTGTTGTAATTCGCGCACCTGAAAAGGAACGCGTTTTGTCACAACGCAGAGGCAGCGATTGACACCATGGAAAACTATACTCACCATCGATTCTGCATCTTGCGAGAGCAGCAGTGAAGATATAATCTAAGTGTAATAAAAAACACGGCTGTGCCTTCTACCACTGAACTAAATATGTTATTTTATATTTCCTTGTATTAGAACAATTCACAGATGTCATAGGTTTCCCGAAAGAATCTGAAGGATTTCTATCCTTTAATGTGGCGCATATATGCTTCTTCACTGTGTTTTTCCTCGCAGTTAACACACGCATATCAATATCAATGCAGCATTTTCCAGCTAGCAAGCCTGTACGAAAGACATCACCGAAACTTAAGACCCTTGAACACCTGCAGCCTATTCTATTTCGTCTGGATAGTATAGGTTCAGCGACAGACCCCCGTTCTGTGTTACATATTGGAAAGAAAAGAAATACGGCGGCTAATAATGCATGCAGTCATTCTGGAAAGCCTGTCCCACAAATATCTGAGCTCGGCGCTTGATGACCTTAGCTGCCTATGTGCCATAAAACCCAAAACAACACAACAAAACACAATTGCCAATTATCAGCACTCAAGTGTAAAATATTCACCAAGATGACAGCAATTTCCATTTGGTGCGCACTGCTTTTGAAGTGAAATACCCCTTCCAATTCTTCATCCGTAACAGTCTTCCAGACGGTTATGAATGTTTTTGTCCGTGATGCTACCCGTCGTCACTGCCGATACAAGGTTCTCGCAATGTTGCTCTTAGTTACTGCGCTTTGTATATATTACAACGTTTTTTTCTGGTGAGCGCAATCCGATTACTGCTGGCTTAAGCGCACGACTCACTGGTGGCTTTCTCGGCCTGCCGCCTTTGCGGCACTTCTCCCATCAGCAGCTGCCGTTATTTGCGCTCGATAAATTGGTACTGTTGATGGATGCCATCTCCATGGTGACATGATATCAGTATACCAAACGATTCGTCCCCATCATTGGAGTTCAAACTAGCCCCAGTTATTTGCACTGAACTGCAGCGCTCCACAGACTATATATGGCAACTCTTCGCGAATACCCTCACTACGCTGGTGAGAGGGGGGTCAATTGAAGCTGTTGTCAGATGTTTTTACGGGCAGTTTTAATTCTGCTCGACAGACGTGTTCAAGCCAGTGTTTGCGCGCACATGTGCATCATCCGGGACACTTCATGCAGCTCATTGTTTTATGATGATGATGATGATGATGATGATGTCCTCAGGCTTAATGGAACATACAAACGGCGGGTGATTGGCTAGGGTGCATAGCAAATACAAACACACTCATGTACAAGGAGTGGAGTATTTCGATAATTTTGTGTCTTACACTAGAATTTGTACAAAAACTAAAAAACAAAAAGAACAGAAAAGAAAAATCAATGAATTCTCATTCTAGCAGAGGAAATTTCCGGAGCCCTTCACTACGGCGTCTCTCATAGCCTCAGTCGCTTTGGGACGTTAAACCGCAATAAACAAACAAACAAACAGAGGATACTACCTGATGTAATTATATAGTCGTGAATATAACCGCACACTGGTTTCAGGGCATATCCCTTGGCGCTAGCCCCGACGGAGAGGAGAATCAGAATAGATGCAGGAAACCCTTGTCGAGCGAGGGTGACCGCCAAGTAAATTCTATTATGAAAAAAACATCATCTCATCTACACTCTTCACCTTTCTTCCCTTCCCATCCCCTTTACGCTAGTGTGAAGTAGCTGGCCGGAGTGATGCTTCCGCCGGCTGCCTCACTGCACTCCTACGGAAAGACTTCTAAAACTGGGGGTCTACGACACCACCACGGAACTATGCAATAAGGGAGTGATTACTGATTGACATCCACCTGAGCGCAGCCATACGGCTACAAAGGAAAGCTGGCTTTCCTTTGTAGCCGTATGGCTGCGCTCGTTTGGATGTCAATGAGTAATTACTCCCTTATTACAAATCTACTCCACCTTGGGGGATTCCCCTAAATATTTGACAAACACAGTTCCCACTTCGAGTTATTGATCAATTCGCTCTCGCCCTACCATAAGCTGGCCGTCCCGGTTAGCCCAATTGGTAGAGCGACTGCTCCGGTGAAGCGGTGGCCCCGGTTCGAACCCCGGACCAGGACGAATTTTTCTTTAACTACGAAGTTTCTGAGAAAGCTGTTTAGCTTTTCTTTGTAGCCGTATGGCTGCGCTCGGGTGGATGTCAATGAGTAATCACTCCCTTATTACAAATCTACCCCACCTTGGGGGATTCCCGTAAATATTTGACCAACACGGAACTATGCGAGGCACATATATTTGCGCAATTAAGGAGGCTTGCAACCTCACCCCCGGGGAGGAAGATCCTGAGCAACCTAGGACTGCATTATAGAATCCCAGAAAGAAACGCGCAGGCAAAATTACTGACCGAAGTGTCAAAATTACTCACTATTAAACCAATTCCAAAAAACATGCACCCTGTTTTTCCCGAAGGCGGGAGGTGAGAAAGAGCAAAGGCCCTTGAAGCCAAGCTAGATGGTTCGGAATATACAGCCTATGCAGACGCGGCGGAATACGAAGCAGGCGTCTCCTTTGTGGTCGTGGGTGTGAACGACTCGGGTGAAACGTTAACGGCCGGTTCGGTCAAAACAAAGAACTCAGGGACAGCGGAGGAGGCGGCTAACGCCATGGCAATGGCCAGCACTAAAACAGTCGCCATAATTAGCGACTCCAAGGTGGCTATAAACAATTTCGCGCGGGGTATGATCTCCCAAGAGGCATAACGCATCCTAAGAGATCAAGATTGGGACCAAGGACAGGTGGAACTAATATGGGTGCCGGTACACTCGGGGAACAGGGGAAACGAGTTGGCTCACAGTATAGCTCTAGCAAACAAGGGAAGGGGAATGAGGGGCTCGTTATAAATATGAGAGAAGCCAACAGCCACAGAAACCAAGGGACAAAGGGGATTTTTTAATTAATTTATTTATTTTGTGCTGTTGTTCGATTTAGAATATTACTGAATATGTTATCGCTTAAAGCTAATTGATTAGAAAAGCAGAAGAAAAAACAACCACATGCCGCCGGTGGAATCCGAACCCACGACCTCCGAATTACGCGTCCGGTGCTCTACCGCTGAGCTACGGCGACGGCTGTCAAATCTTCTGCTTTCGGTGGTATTTATGTTTATAAATAACCTAACCTTGAGAGTGTTCATCAGCGCCACCCACGTTCTTAAGCGGCGGACGTAGCACGTCCTGAGTTACCGCTGATGTGACGTAGAACGTCATTGAACGGCGAGGGTGGAAGCTGTGTGAGAACCCTCTTAATTCCTATGGCGTCAAGGCTGCCAGAACCGAGGCCCTCGTTAAAAAATTAAGCAAACAAGGGAAGGGGAATGAGGGG